>NC_021164.2:7920159-7931820 GCF_000331145.2 Cicer arietinum | reverse complement strand
AGTTGTCAAATAAAGTAATAATTACATATTTATTATACAACTCTATTTTATTAAATGATATTACTATCTTCGTTATGCAGTCAAACTTTAAAATGAAGATAATAATAACATATAATAAAATAGAATTATCAAATAAATTAATAATTAAATATTTATTTGACAACTTTGTTTTGTTATACGTTATTATCTTCGTTTTGTAGTTGAACTAAATAACGAAAATAATGATAACATATAAAAAAATTGAGTTGTAAAATTAATATGTAATTATTACTTTATTTGACAACTCTATTTTATTATATGTTATTATTATCTTCGTTATCTAGTAAAATAGAGTTGTCAAATAATGTAATAATTAAAAAGCATTCTTCTCGTAAATTTATAATTGTGTTTGGGGACATATTTTGAATATTAGCCATCATTTGGTCTAAAAATACGAATTTTATTCCATTTTTGTCAGGTGGTACGAAAATCGCCTGAAAAACTAGATGAATTCGAAGACCAGGATATCCTTATAGCATTCTTCTCCAAAATTTATAATTGTGTTTCGGGTTCCATATCAGTATTCAAACACTAGCCATCGTCTTGTAAGAAAATACGGATTTCGGTGCATTTTTTTCAGGTGATACAAAAATCGCCCGAAAAGTCTAGAAAAAATCGAGGACCAGGAGACCCTTATAGCATTCTTCTCCTAAATTTATAACTCTGTTTGAGGTTCTGTGTCAAAATTCAAACACTAACCATCGTTTGGCCTGAAACTACGAACTTTGGTCCATTTTTGTTGGGTGGTACTAGAATCGCCCGAAAAATCCAGATGAAATCGAGGACCGCGAGACCCTTGTAGCATTCTTCTCCAAAATTTATAACTATATTTTGGGTTCCGTGCCAGATTTCAAACACTAGCCATCTTCTAGTCTGAAAATACTTATTTTGGTTCTTTTTTGTCGAGTGGTACAAAAATTGCCCGAAATGTCCAAATAAAATCGAGGACCAGATGACCCTTATAGAATTCTTCTTCTAAATTTATAACTGTGTTTTTGGCTCTGCGTCAGATTTCAAACACTAGCCATCGTCTTGTTCGAAAATACGGATTTCGGTCCATTATTGTCGGGTGGTACGAAAATCGCACGAAAAGTCCATACGGAATCGAGGATCGAGAGATCATTATAGCATTCTTCTCCCAAATTTATAACTGTGTTTCAGGTTTCGCGCCAGATTTTAAACATTAGCCATCGTTTGGTCTGAAAATACGATTTTCGGTCTATTTTTGTCAGGTGGTACAAAAATCGAGGACTAGGAAATCGAGGACCAGGAAACCCTTATAGCATTTTTCTCCAAAATTTATAATTGTGTTTCGGGTTCCGCATCAGAATTCAAACACTAGCTATCGTCTTGTATGAAAATACGGATTTCGGTCGATTTTTGTCGGGTTATACAAAAATTGCCCGAAAAATCTCGATGAAATCGAGGACCAGGAGACCCTTATAGCATTCTTCTTCTAAATTTATAACTGTGTTTCAGGTTCTGCGTCTTCTATTTCAAACACTAACCATCGTCTTCTAAATTTTTGTTGGGTGGTACGAAAATTGCCAAAAAAGTCCAGATGAAATCGAGTACTGAGAGACCCTTATAGCATTCTTCTCAAAAATTTATAGTTGTGTTTCGGGTTCTACACCAGATCTCAAACACTATCCATCGCCTGGTCTGAAAATACTGATTTTCGTCCTTTTTTGTCGAGGGGTACGATAATTGCCCAAAAAGTCCAGATTAAATCAAAGACCAAGAGTCCCTGATATCATTCTTCTTCTAAATTTATAATTTTCTTTCAGGTTCCACGTGAGATTTCAAACACTAGCCATCGTCTTTTTCGAAAATACGGTTTTCGGTCCATTTTAGTCGCATGGTACGAAAATCGCTCGAAAAGTCCCAATGAAATCGCGCCAGATAGAATTCTTCTCTAAAATTTATAACTATGTTTCAGGTTTCGCGCCAGATTTCAAACACAAGCCATTGTCTGGTCCGAAAATAAAGATGTTGGTCCATTTTTGTTGAGGGGTACGAAAATCGCCCGAAAAGATCAAATGAAATCGGGGACCGCGAGACCGTAATAGCATTCTTCTCCAAAATTTATAACTTTGTATCGGGTTCCGCGCCAGATTTCAAACACTAGCCATCGTCTTGTACGAAAATACCCCAAAAAGTCTAGATCAAATCGAGGACTAGGAGACTCTTATAGCATTCTTCTACTAAATTTATAAATGTGTTTCGGGTTTCGTGTTAGATTCCAAACACAAACCATCGTTTTGTTTGAAAATCCGGGTTTCGGTCCTATTTTGTCAATGGTACGAAAATCGCCTGAAAAGTCCAAATGAAATCGAGGACCTAGAGAACCTTATAGCATTCTTCTCCAAAATTTGTAACTGTGCTTCGGATTCTAACCATCGTTTATTCTAAAAATATGGATTTCGGTTCATTTTAGTCAGGCGGTACGAAAATCGCCCGAAAAATCTAGACAAAATCGAGGACCGAGAGACCCATATAGCATTCTTCTTCTAAATTTATCATTGTGTTTCTAGTTCTGCGTCATATTTCAAACACTAACAATTGTCTTGTTTAAAAATACGGATTTCGGTCCATTTTTGTCGGGTGGTACGAAAGTAGCCCGAAAAGCCAAGATGAAATCTAGGACCGGGAGACCGTTATATCATTCTTCTCCAAAATTTATAATTGTGTTTCGAGTTCTGCGCTAGATTTCAAACACTAGCCCAAGTTTAGTCCATTTTTGTCAAGGGGTATGAAAATCGCCCGAAAAGTCCAGATGAAATCGAGGACCGAGAGACCCTAAAAGCATTCTTCCCTAAAATTTATAATTGTGTTTCGGATTTCGCGCCAAATTTCAAACACTAGCCATCGTCTGGTCTGAAAATACGAATTTCGGTCCATTTTTGTCGGGTGGTACGAAAATCGCTCGAAAAGACCAGATGAAATCGAGGACCAGGAGACCCTTATAGCATTCTTATCCTAAATTTATAACTGAGTTTCGAGTTCTACCTCAGATTTCAAACACTAGCAATTGTCTTGTTCAAAAATACGGTTTTCGGTCCATTTTTGTAGGGTGGTAAAAAGAAGGCCCGAAAAGCCCAGATAAAATCGAGGACCGAGAGACCCTTATAACATTCTTCTCCTAAATTTATAACTCAGTTTTGGGTTCTGCCTCAGATTTCAAACACTAGCAAGTGTCTTGTTAAAAAATACCGATTTCGATCCATTTTTGTCGGGTGGTGCAAAAATCACCCGAAAAGCCCAGATGAAATCGAGGTCTGGGAGATCCTTATAGCATTCTTCTCCTAAATTTATAACTCAGTTTTGGGTTCTGCCTCAGATTTCAAACACTAGCAAGTGTCTTGTTAAAAAATACCGATTTCGATCCATTTTTGTCGGGTGGTGCAAAAATCACCCGAAAAGCCCAGATGAAATCGAGGACTGGGAGATCCTTATAGCATTCTTCTCCTAAATTTATAACGGATTTTCGTGTTCCGCGTCAGATTTCAAGCATTAGCAATCATCTTGTTCGGAAATACGGATTTCGGTCCCTTTTTTGTCGGGTGGTACGAAAATCACCTAAAAAGTCAAGATGAAACCGAGGACCAAGAGTCCTTGATGGCATTCTTCTCCAAAATTTATTAATGGTTTTTAGGTTCCGCTCTAGATTTCAAACATTTTCCATCGTCTTGTCCGAAAATATAGATTTCGATCTTTTTTGTCGAGGTGTAAGAAAATCGCTTGAAAAGTCCAGATGAAATGGAGGATCGAGAGACCCTTATAGCATTCTTCTCCTAAATTTATAACTGTGTTCTGAGTTCCGTGTCGGATTTCAAACACTAGCCATTGTTTTGTTCAAAAATACGAATTTCAGTCCATTTTAGTCGGGTGGTAAGAAAATCCCCCAAAAATACCAGATGAAATCGAGGACTGGGTGATACTTATAACATTCTTCTCCTAAATATATAATAGTGTTTAGGATTCCGAATCAGATTTCAAACACTAGCCATCGTCTGGTCCAAAAATATAAATTTGGGTCCATTTTTGTCGAGGGGTACGAAAATCGCCCGAAAATTCTACATAAAATGGATTGAAATTCGTATTTTCAGAGCTAACGATGGCTGATGTTTGAAATTTGACATGGAACCCGAAATACAGTTATAAATTTAGAAGAAGAATGCTATAAGGGTCTCTCGGTCCTCAATTTCATTTGGACTTTTCAAGTGATTTGCGTACCCCTCAACAAAAATGGACCGAAATCTGTATTTTCGGACCATACGATGGCTAGTGTTTGATATTTGACACGGATCCCAAATCATTGTTATATATTTAGGAGAAGAATGCTTTAAGGTTCTCCAGGTCCTCGATTTCATCTCGAATTTTTCCGGCGATATTCGTACCGCCAGACTAAATTGGACCGAAATCCGTATATTTGAACAAAACGATAGCTTATAGGGGTCTCGCGGTCCTCGATTTCATCTGGACTTTTTGGGCAATTTTCGTACCCCTCGACAAAAATGGACCAAAATCTGTATTTTCAGACCAGACGATTGCTAGAGTTTGAAATCTGACCCAAAATGAGAAAAATTGTTATATATTTAGGAAAAGAATGGACAGAAATCCGTAATTTCCAACAAGACGATGGTAAGTGTTTCAAATGTGACGCGGAACCCGATATACATTTATAGGTTTAGGAAAAGAATGCAATAAGAGTCTTTCAATCCTCGATTTCATCTGGAGTTTTCGAGCGATTTTCGTACCACCTAATAATAATGGACCAAAATCTGACCTAATAGGGCTAGTGTTTAAAATTTGACGCGGAACCCAAAACACAGTTATATATTTTGTCCTGGATTTCAGGGTCACTTTGTCCTGGATTTCATCTGAACTTTTTAGGCGATTTTCGTAAAACTCGAAAAATATGGACCAAAATTCGTATTTCCGGACTAGATGATGTCTAGTGTTTGAAATTTGACGCGGAACCTGAAATATTGTTACATATTTAGGAGAATAATGCTATAAGGGTTTCCCGGTCCTTGCGAAAATTGGATAGAAATATGTATTTTCAAACAAGACTATGGCTAGTGTTTGAAATCTGATGTTGTAAAGATATTATCAGGTTTTTTGTATCAAAACTAGTGGTATTATATGGAATCTGAAACACATTTATAAATTTAGGAGAAGAATTCTATAAAATCGCCCGAAACGTCCAGATAAAATCGAGGACCGAGAGACCCTTATAGCATTCTTCTTCTAAATTTATAAATGTGATTCTAGTTTCGCGTCAGATTTCAAACACTAGCCATCATCTTGTTCAAAAATACGTATATCGGTCCATTTTAATCCGGTGGCACGAAAATTGCCCGAATTGTCCAGATGAAATCGAGGACCAGAAGTCTTATAGCATTTTCCCCAAAATTTACAACTGCATTTCGAGTTCTGCATTAGATTTATAACACTAGCCATCGTCATGTTCAAAAATACAGATTTCGGTCCGTTTTAGTCGGGTGGTACAAAAATTACCCGCAAAGTCCAGATGTTATCGAGGACCGGGAGACCCTTATAGCATTCTTCTCCAAAAATTATAATTGTGTTTTGGGTTGCGCGTCAAATTTCATACACTAGCCCTCGTCGGGTCCGAAAATACATATTTCGGTCCATTTTTGTTGGGTGTTACGAAAATCGCCCGAACAGTGCAAATAAAATCGAGGACCGATAGACCCTTACAATATTTTTCTCCTAAATATACAACAGTGTTTTGCGTTATGCATCAGATTTCAAGCACTAGACATCGTCTTGTTCGAAAATACGGATTTCGGTCTATTTTGTCGTGTGGTACGAAAATCGCCCGAAAAGTCGAGATGAAATCGAGGACAGAGCGAACCTTATATCATTCTTCTCGTTAATATATAACAGTGTTTCGGGTTTCGAGTCAGATTTCAAACCCTAGCAATGGTTTGGTCCGAAAATACAAATTTTGGTCAATTTTTGTCGAGGGGTATGAAAATCGCCCAAAAAGTCCAAATGAATTCGAGGACCGAGAGACCAGTATAGCTTTCTTCTTCTAAATTTAAAACTGTGTTTTAGGTTTCCGTGTCAGATTTCAAACACTAGCCAACGTCTGGTTTGAAAATACAGATTTTGGTCCATTTTTGTCGAGGGGTACGAAACTTTCCCAAATAGTCCAAATGAAATAGAGGACCAGGAGACTCTTATAGAATTCTTCTCCTAAATATATAACAGTGTTTCGGATTCCGCATCAGATTTCAAACACATATTTTGATCCATTTTTGTTGAGGTATACGAAAATCGCCCGAAAAGTCCAAATGAAATCGACGATATCGAGGACCCGAAAACTTTGTTGTTAGGTGGTACGAAAATCTCCCGAAAAGTCCAGATGATATCGAGGACCAGAAGACTCTTATAGCATTCTTCTTCTAAATTTAAAAATGTATATCGGGTTATGCGTTAGATTTCTAACATTAGCCATCGTCTTGTTGGAAATTAAGGATTTCGATCCATTTTTGTCGGGGTGTACGAAAATCACCCGAAAAGTCCAGATGAAATTGAGGACCGGGTGACCCTTATAGCATTCTTCTCCTAAATATATAACAATGTTTCTCATTTAGGGCCAGATTTCAAACACTAGCCATCGTCTAGCCTGAAAATACAGATTTTGGTCCATTTTTGTCGAGGGATACGAAAATTTCCCAAAAAGTCCAGATGAAATCGAAGACCGAGAGATCCTTATGACATTCTTCATCTAAATATATAACAGTGTTTCGGGTTCCGCGTTAGATATCAAACACTAGCCATCGTCTGGCCCGAAAATACAGATTTCGATCCATTTTTGTCAAGGGGTACGAAAATCGCCCAAAAAGTCAAGATGAAATTGAAGACTGAGAGACACTTATAGCATTCTTCTCCTAAATTTATAATTATTTTTTGGGTTCCGCGTCAGATTTTAATAACTAACTATCATCTTGTTCGAAAATACGGATTTCGGTCCATTTTAGTAGGGTGGTACGAAAATCGCTCCAAAAGTGTCGATGAAATCTAGGGCCGAGAGATCCTTATATCATTCTTCTCCCAAATTTCAAACACTAGCCAAAGTGTGTTCCGAAAATATAGATTTCAAAATTTCTTGAAAAGTCCGCGCTACATTTTAGGGCGATTTACGTACCGCCCGACTAAAATGGACTGAAATCCGTATTTTCGAACAAGACGATTATTGTGATTGAAATATGACGCGGAAACCGAAACACAATTATAAATTTAGAAGAAGAATGCTATAAGGGTCTCTCAGTCCTCGATTTCATATGGACTTTTTGGGCGATATGCGTACCCCTTCACAAAAATGGACCGAAATCAATATTTTTGAACCATACGATGGCTAGTATTTGATATTTGACGCGGAACCCGGAACATTGTTATGTATTTAGAAGTAGAATGCTTTAAGGTTCTCCAGGTCCTCGATTTCATCTGGACTTTTCGGGCAATTTTCATACCACCAGACTAAATTGGACCAAAATCCGTATTTTTGAACAAGACGATGGCTTGTGTTTGTATTCCAACGCAGAACCTGATACACAGTTATAAATTTAGATGAAGAATGTTATAAGAGTCTCTCGGTCCTCGATTTCATCTGGACTTTTCGGGCAATTTTCGTACCCCTCGACAACAATGGACCAAAATCTGTATTTTCAGACCAGACGATGGCTAGAGTTTGAAATCTGATCCGAAATGAGAAACATTGTTATATATTTAAGAGAACAATGATATAAGGGTCACCCGAACAAGAATGTTGTAAGAGTCTTTCGGTCCTCGATTTCATCTGGAGTTTTCAGACGATATTCGTACCATATAACAAAAAAAGACCGAAATCTGTATTTCCGGACTAAACGAGGGCTAGTGTTTGAAATTTTACCCGGAATCTGAAGCTCAGTTATAAATTTTGGAGAAGAATGCTTTAAGGGTCACCTGGTCCTTGATTTCATCTGGACTTTATAGGCTATCATCGTACCACCTGATAAATATGGACCGAAATTTGTATTTTCGGACCAGACGATGGCTAGTGTTTGAAAATATGACGCAAAACCCAAAAGTCAATTATAAATTTAGGAGAAGAATGCTACAAGAATCTTCTTTTCCTTGATTTCATCTAGACTTTTAGGGCAGTTTTCGTTCCCCTTGACAAAAATGGACCAAATTATGTATTTTCGAACCAGAAGATAGCTAGTGTTTGAAATTTGGCGCTGAACCCGAAACACAAATATAAATTTTGGATAAGAATACAATAAGGGTTTCCCAGTCCTCGATTTCATCTGGACTTTCAGAACGATTTTCTTAGCCCTCGACAAAAAAGTCCCAAAATCTATATTTTCGGAACAGACGAAGGCTAGTGTTTGAAATTTAGCACAGAACCTGAAACACAGTTATAAATTTAGGAGAAGAATGCTATAAGGGTCTCCCGGTCCTTGATTTCATCTGGGCTTTTCGAGCGATTTTTGTACAACCCGACACAAATGGACCGAAATTCGTTTTTTTTAACAAGACAATTGCTAGTGTTTGAAATCTGAAGCGGAACCCGAAACTCAGTTATAAATTTAGGAGAAGAATGTTATAAGGGTGTGCTGGTCCTCGATTTCATATGGGCTTTTCGGGCGATTTTTGTACCTCCCGACCAAAACGGACCGAAATTCGTATTTTTGAACAAGGCAATTGCTAGTGTTTGAAATCTGAGGCAGAACCCGAAACTCAGTTATAAATTTAGGATAAGAATGCTATAAGGTTTCCTGGTCCTCGATTTCATCTAGCCTTTTCAGGAGATTTTCGTTCCACCCGACAAAAATGAACTGAAATTCGTATTTTCAGACCAGACGATGGCTAATGTTTGAAATTTGGTGCGAAACCTAAAACACAATTATAAATTTTGGAGAAGAATGCTATTAGGGTATCTCGGTCCTCGATTTCATCTGGACTTTTCGGGCGATTTTCGTACCCCTCGACAAAAATGGAATAAAATATGTATTTTTGGACCAGACTTGGGCTAGTGTTTGAAATATAGCACGGAAGTCGAAACACATTTAAAATTTTTGGAGAATAATTCTATAAAGGTCTCTCGGTCCTCGATTTCATCTAGACATTTCGGACGATTTTCATATGATCCAACTAAAATGGACCGAAATCCGTATTTTCAAACATGATGATTGCTATTGTTTGAAATCTGACGCGGAACCCGAAACTCAGTTATAAATTTAGGAAAAGAATGCTATAAGGGTCTCGCGGTCCTCCATTTCATCTGGGCTTTTCGGGCGATTTTTGTACCTCCCGACAAAAACAGACCGAAATCCGTATTTTTTAACAAGACAATTGCTAATATTTGAAATCTGAGGTGGAACCCGAAACACAGTTATAAATTTAGGAGAAGAATACTATAAGGGTCTCCCGGCCCTCGATTTAATCTCGGCTTTTGGGAGATTTTTGTACTACCCGACAAAAAAGGACCGAAATCCTTATTTTTGAACAAGACAATTGCTAGTGTGTGAAATCTGAGGCAGAACCCGAAACTCCATTATAAATTTAGGATAACAATGCTATAAGGGTCTCCTGGTCCTTGATTTGATCTGGTCTTTTCGGGCGATTTTCGTACCACTTGACAAAAATGGACTGAAATTCGTATTTTTGGACCAGACGATGGCTAGTGTTTGAAATTTGGCGCGAAACCCGAAACACAATTATAAATTTTGGTGAAGAATGCTATTAGGGTGTCTCGGTCCTCGATTTCATCTAGACTTCTCGAGCGATTTTTGAAATCTAGCGTGGAACTCGAAACACAGTTATAAATTTTGGAGAAGAATGTTATAAGGGTCTCCTAGTCCTCGATATCATCTGTACTTTTCTGGAGATTTTCTTACGATCCAACTAAAATAGATCGAAATCTGTATTTTCGAAAAACACTATTGCTAGTGTTTAGAATCTGATGCAGAACCCGAAACACAATTATATATTTTGGAAAAGAATGATCTAACGGTCCTAGCTTTCATCATGACTTTTCGGGCGACTTTCGTACCACCAGACTAAAATGGACCGAAATCCGTATTTTCAAACAAGATGATTGTTAGTGTTTGAAATCTGGACAGAACCCGAAACACAATTATAAATTTAGTAGAAGAATGCTATAAGGGTTTCTCAGTCCTCGATTTCATCTAGAATTTTCCGGCGAGTTTCGTAGCACCTGACTAAAATGAACCGAAATCCATTTTTTCCGAATAAACGATGGCTAGTGTTTGAAATATGACAAGAAACCCGAAGCACAATTATAAATTTTGGAGAAGAATGTTATAAGGGTCTCCAGGTCCTCGATTTCATCTTGACTTTTCATGCGATTTTCGTACCATCGACAAAAAAGGACCGAAACCCGTATTTTCGAACAAAACAATGGTTTGTGTTTGGAATCTTACATGGAACTTGAAATGCAGTTATAAATTTTGGAGAAGAATGCTATAAGGGTCTCTCGTACACATGACAAAAATAGACCTAAATTCGTATTTTCGAACAAGCAATGGATAGTCTTTGAAATCTGATGCAGAACCCGAATCACATTTATAAATTTAGTAGAACAATGGTAGTTACGTGGCATGGCCCACAAACCTTGTTGCCCTCGAAAAAAAGATTCCCAGAAACAAATCAGTTACATCTCCCGAAAAGGTTTGTCACATTTATTGCCTAAGGTTTGTCATTTTTTCAGATTCAATAAACTAACATTTTACCTCATTTTTGTAGGTCCAAATAAATAAACCACCCGTACAGCCAAAAAAAGGCAGCAAACCTCAAAAATTGGAGGTTAATAGAGCTGCCAAATCACAAAGGCCGGAGGGTAATAAAGCTGTCAAACTTGCAGCAACAAAAAAACTGGATCGGGGAAAATCGGTCGCTGCTGCTGCTGCTCCTAATAAAAGTCAGCCACGCCTTGGTAAATAAAAAAGGAACATGGGCAACAGCAACGATTCGCCCATCGTACACATGAATAAAGATATATTTGGAGATGAGTATGTTGAATACCTCGAAAAGGAGCACATATACGAACTTCTCGAACATAAAGAGCTCAATGCTACTGTAATCAGCTTGTACATAAGGTAAAAAATACTTTTAATTGCATTTATTGGTAATTAATCTAGTTTAAAATTTTCATTGAAGGTTTTTGTACGAGAAGGTCGTGTGCACGAGGAAACTGTCAAATAAATACTCATTCTTGTCTCCGCATAAGATGTCGATGTGGAAACTCGATCCAGACAATGTAAAAAAATACATTGTAGATATGTTTTTAGGAAATATAGAAAATGATAAATTGTTCTTGGCACCATATAATTCAGGGTACGTAATTTTATCTTTTTTAATTGATGAGAATTTAATTTATTAGTTGTCTATAAACAAAATTGCTTAACCAATTTTTTGTTGTTGTAGGGCACATTGGGTGCTATTTGCAATCAATGCGGTCTCTGAAGTGATATACTATTTGGATCCCGTGCACGACAATTACAGCAATCACCCCGAAATAAAGACTATGCTCGACACGTAAGTAATATTCATTTATTTCTTACATATATATATATATATATA
>NC_021164.2:7918719-7919339 GCF_000331145.2 Cicer arietinum | reverse complement strand
TTGTTGTAAAGCGCTATAATGGTGTACATTTTACAGCGCTTTCTTGAGAAAGCGCTGTAAAATGCAGACTCATAATTTCATATTATGGGTGTGCATTTTACAGCGCTTTCTCAAAAAAGCGCTGTAAAATGCATAACGCGCACGTTATATTTAGATGTTTTATAACGCTTTTTTGAAAAAGCGCTGTAAAATGTGCATAACGCGCGCGTTATATTTACATGTTTTATAGCGCTTTTTTGAAAAAGTGTTGTAAAATGTGCATAACGCGCGCGTTATATTTACATGTTTTATAGCGCTTTTTTAAAAGCGCTGTTGTATCTTTTACAGCGCTCGATTCCACAGTGCTTTTATTTTTGAAAAGGCGCTGTAAATGGATTAAAAAAAGCGCTGTAAAGTGCAGTTTTTCGCGCAGTGTAAATATGTAATTAATAATTTATTTGATAATTCTATTTTATTATATGTTATTATTATCTTCATTTTAATGTTTGACTGCATAACGAAGATAGGAATATCATTTAATAAAATAGAGTTGTCAAATAAAGTAATAATTACATAGTTCTTTTACAAATCAATTTTGTTATATGTTATTATTATTTTCGTTATTTAGTACAACTACAAAA
>NC_021164.2:7917024-7918709 GCF_000331145.2 Cicer arietinum | reverse complement strand
ATGATGGCTAGTGTTTGAAATCTAATCCGAAACTCGAAACCCAAAACACAATTTTAGATTTAGAAGAAGAATGCTATAAGGGTCTCACAGTCCTCGATATCATTTGGACTTTTCGAGCAAAAATCGTACCACCCGACAAAAATAGACCAAAATTCTTATTTTTGTACAACATGATGGCTAGGGTTTTAAATCTGATTGCTAGGGTTTGAAAATCGTACCAAACAACAAAAATGGACCGAAAATCGTATTTTCGGACCAAACGATGGCTAGTGTTTGAAATCTGACAAGGATTCCGAAACACAATCTTAAATGTAGGAGAAGAATTCTATAAGAATCTTCTGAACCTTGACTTCATTTGGACTTCTTGGAGGATTATCGTACCACTCGACAAAAATGGACAGAAATCTGTAATTTTGGACCAGAACATGGCTGGTGTTTGAAATCTAACGGGGAACTGAAAACACATTTATTAATTTTGGAGTAGAATTATAAAAGAGAATTTAGGTCCTCGATCTCATTTGGACTTCTCGGGCGATTTTCGTACTTCACAACAAAAATGGACTGAATTTCGTATTTTTGGTTCAAATGACGCTAGTGTTTGAAATATGATGCCGCGCCCAACACATAGTTACAAATTTAGGAGAAAAATGCTATAAGGGTCTTCTGATCCTCAATTTCATCTGGACTTTTCGGGCGATTTTCGTACCACCTGTATAGCGCTTTTTTTAAAAAGCGCTGTAAAATGTTGTTGTAAAGCGCTATAATGGTGTACATTTTACAGCGCTTTCATAAAAAAGCGCTGTAAAATGCATAACGCGCGCGTTATATTTACATGTTTTATAGCGCTTTTTTGAAAAAGTGTTTCTGGACTTTTTGGGCGATTTTCGTACCACCCGAAAAAAATGGACTAAAATTCGTAACATATAAAAAAATAGAGATGTCAAATAAATATGTAATTATTACTTTATTTGACAACTCTAATTTAATTTATGTTATTATTATCTTTGTTTTATAGTTTTACTTTATAACAAATATATAATAATAACATATAAAAAAAATAGAGATGTCAAATAAAGGTTGTTTTATAGTTTTAAGAAATGACGTTTAGGGATTAAGGTTTATATATAGTTTAAGGTTGAGGATTTTGGGTTTAGTGTTTAGGGTTTAGGGTTTAAGATTTAGGATTTAAGGTTTAAGGTTTTGCATTTGAGGTTCGGGTAACAGTATATAGGGTTATCTTCATTGCAAAATACTACTACAAAACGATCATAATAATAACATATAATGAAATATAGTTGTCAAATAAAGATGTAATTATTACTTTATTTGTAAATAATATTTTATTATATGTTATTCGAATCTTCTTTATTAAATGTTATTATTATCTTCGTTTTGTAGTTGCACTTAATAACAAATATAATAATAACATATAACAAAATTGAGTTGTCAAATAAATATGTTAAAATTAATTTATTTGACAACGTTATTTTATTATATGTTATTATTATCTTCATTTTGTAGTTATACTTAATAATAAAGATAATAATAAAATATAACAAAATTGAGTTGTCAAATAAATATGAAATAATTAATTATTTGACAACTCTATTTTATTATATCTTATTATTATCTTCGTTATTAAGTACAACTACAAAACGAAGATAATAATAACATATAATAAAATA
>NC_021164.2:7901874-7916710 GCF_000331145.2 Cicer arietinum | reverse complement strand
ATAATAATAACATTTAATAAAATAGAGTTTTCAAATAAAGTAACATTGACAACACTATTTTATTAAATGTTATTATTATCTTCGTTTTGTAGTTGTACTTAATAACAAGGATAATAATAACATATAACAAAATTGAGTGGTCAAATAAATATGTAATAATTAATTTATGTGACAACTCTATTTTATTATATGTTATTACTATCTTTGTTATTAAGTACAATTACAAAATGAAATAAATAATAATATTTAATAAAATAGAGTTGTCTAATAAATATATAATTTTTATTTTATTTGACAAAACTATTTTATTATATGTTATTATTAACTTCGTTTTGTAGTTATACTTAATAACAAAGATAATAATAAAATATCACAAAATTGAGTTGTCAAATAAATATGAAATAATTAGATTATTTGACAACTCTATTTTATTATATGTTATTATTATCTTCGTTATTTTGGTACAACTACAAAACGAAGTTAATAATAATATTTAATAAAATAGAGTTGTCTAATAATTACATAATTATTTGATAACTCTATTTTATTATATGTTATTACTATATTCGTTATACAGTCAATCTTTAAAAGAAAGATAATAATTACATATGATAAAATTGAATTATCAAATAAATTAATAGTTACATATTTATTTGACAACTCTATTTTATTATATGGCATTATTATCTTCGTTTTATAGTTTTACTTCATAAATAAGATAATAATAACATATAACAAAATTGAGTTGTAAGATAAATAAGTAATTATTATTTTATTTGACAACTCTATTTTATTATATGTTATTATTATCCTTGCTATGAAATAATACCATAAAACGAAGATAATAATAACATAGAACAAAATTGAGTTGTAAGATAAATAAGTAATTATTATTTTATTTGACAACTCTATTTTATTAAATATTATTATTAACTTCGTTTTGTAGTTGTACCAAAATAACGAAGATAATAATAACATAGAACAAAATTGAGTTGTAAGATAAATAAGTAATTATTATTTTATTTGACAACTCTATTTTATTATATGTTATTATTATCCTTGCTATGAAATAATACCATAAAACGAAGATAATAATTACATTAAATAAAATAGATTGGTCAAATAATGTAATATTTAATTAGTTATTTGACAACACTATTTTATCATATATTTTTATTATCTTCGTTTTGTATTTAATTTACAACTCAATTTTGTTATATGTTACTATTATTTTCGTTATTTAGTACAATTACAAAACGAAAATAATAAGAACATATAAGAAAATTGAGTTGTCAAATAAAAATGTACTTATTACTTTATTTGACAACTCTATTTAGTTATACGTTATTATTTACTTCGTTATAACTTTTTTGTTTGACAACTCTATTTTTTTATATGTTATTATTATGTTAGTTATGATGTAGAACTATAAAACGGTGATAATAATAACATAGAACAAAATTGAGTTGTCAAATAAACAAATATTTACATATTTATTTGACAACTCTATTTTATTTTATGTTACTATCATCTTCGTTATGAACTAAAACTATAAACCAAAGATAATAACAATATATAACAAAATAGATTTGTCAAATAAATATGTAATTATTACTTGATTAGACAACTCTATTTTATTATATGTTTCAATTATATTCGTTATAAAGTACAACTACATGACGAAAATAATAGTATGATATAATAAAATAGAGTTGTCAAATAAATATGTAATTATTACTTGATTAGACAACTCTATTTTATTATATCATACTATTATTTTCGTCATGTAGTTGTACTTTATAACGAATATAATTGAAACATATAATAAAATAGAGTTGTCAAATAAATATGTAATTATTACTTGATTAGACAACTCTATTTTATTATATGTTATTATTATCTTTGTTATGAAGTAAAACTATAAAACAAAGATAATACGAACATATAATAAATTAGAGTTGTCAAATAAAGTAACAATTACATATTTATTTGACAACTCTATTAAATTAAATGATATTACTATCTTCCTTATGTTGTCAAACCCTTTTAAATGAAGATATTATTAACATATATTAAAATAGAATTATCAAATAAATTAATAATTGCATATATATTTGACAACTCTTTTTTATTATACGTTATTATTATCTTCGTTTTGAAGTTGTACTAAATAACGATAATAATAATAACATATTACAAAATTGAAGTTGACAACTCTGTTTTATTATACTTTATTTTACAACTCTATTTTATTATATGTTATTATTATCTTCGTTATGTATTAAAACTATAAAACAAATATAATATTAACATTTAATAAAATAGAGTTGTCAATTAATGTAATAATTAAAAAGCATTCTTCTCCTAAATTTATAATTGTGTTTCGGGTCATATTTTGAACATTAGCCATCATTTGGTCTAAAAATACGAATTTCGTTCCATTTTTGTCAGGTGGTACAAAAATTGCTTGAAAAGTCTAGATGAAATCGGGGATTTTAGTACCACCTGAATTCGATCCATTTTTATCGGGTGTTACGAAAATCGCCTGAAAAGTCCGCGCCAGATTTCAAACACTAGTCATCGTCTAGTTCGAAAATACGAATGTTCGTCCATTTTTGTCGACGGGTACGAAAGTTGCCCGAAAATACAAAATTTGGTCCATTATCATTGATGGGTACGAAAATTGCCTGAAAAATCCAGAAGAAATCGGGGACTAAAAGACCCTTATAGAATTCTTCTTCTAAATTTATAACTATGTTTCGGGTTCCGCGATAGATTTCAAACACTAGCCATCGTCTTGTTCTAAAATATGGACTTCGGTCTATATTAGTCGGGTGGTACAAAAATTGCCCGAAATGTCCATATGAAATCGAGGACAAGGAGACCATTATAGCATTCTTCTCCAAAATTTATAACTGTGTTTTGGGTTCCGTGCCAAATTTCAAACATTAGCCATCGTTTGGTCGAAAATACGATTTTCGATCTATTTTTGTCGGGTGGTACTAAAATCGCATGAAAAGATCAAATGAAATCGAAGACCAGGAAACCCTTATAGCATTCGTCTCCGAAGTTTAAAATTGTGTTCGGGTTCCGCATCAGAATTCAAACACTAGCCATCATCTTGAATGAAAATATGGATTTCGATCGATTTTTGTCGTGTGATACAAAAATCGCCCAAAAAGTTTAGATGAAATCAAGCACCAGGAGACCCTTATAGCATTCTTCTCCTAAATTTATGATTGTGTTTTGGGTTCTGCGTCTTATATTTCAAATACTAACCATCGTTTGGTCCAAAACTACGGACTTTGGTCCATTTTTCTTGGGTGGTTCGAAAATCGCTCAAAAAGTCCAGATGAAATCGAGTACTAGGAGACCCTTATAGCATTCTTCTGTAAATTTTATAACTATGTTTCGGGTTATGTGCCAGATCTCAAACACTAGCCATCGTCTGGTCTGAAAATACTGATTTTGGTCTTTTTTGTCGAGGGGTACGAAAATAGCCCGAAAAGTCCAGATGAAATCGAGGACCGAGAGACCCTTATATCATTCTTATTTTAAATTTATAATTTTCTTTCGGGTTCCGCGTCAGATTTCACACACTAGCCATCGTCTTGTTCGAAAATACGGATTTCGGTGTATTTTGGTTGGGTGGTATGAAAATCGCTCAAAAAGTCCCGATGAAATCGAAGACCGAGAGACCCTTATAGCATTCTTTACTAAACTTTATAACTATGTTTCAGGTTTCGCGCCATATTTCAAATACTAACCATCGTCTGGTCCGAAAATACCGATTTTGGTCCATTTTTGTCGAGGGGTATGAAAATCGCCCGAAAAGTCCAAATGAAATCGAGGACCGCGAGACCCTTATAGCATTCTTTTGCAAAATTTTAAACTTTGTTTCTGGTTTCGCGCCAGATTCAAACACTAGTCATCGTCTTGTACAAAAATACCCCAAAAAGTCTAGATGCAATTGAGGACCAGGAGACTCTTATAGCATTCTTCTCCTAAATTTATAAATGTGATTCGGACCAGACGATGGCTAGTGTTTGATATCTAACACTGAACCCGAAACACTGTTATATATTTAGGAGAAGAATGCTTTAAGTTTCTCCAGATCCTCGACTTCATCTGGACTTTTCGAAGATTTTCGTACCACCCGACTAAAATCGGCTGAAATTCATATTTTCGAACAAGACATTGCTTGTGTTTGTATTTTGACGCAGAACCCGATACACATTTATAAATTTAGATGAAGAATGTTATAAGGGTCTCTCGGTCCTCGATTTCATCTAGACTTTGCGGGCGGTTTTCGTACACCCTGACAAAAATGCTATAAGAGTCTTCTGGTCCTCGATTTCATCTGGACTTTTCGAGCAATTTTTGTACCACCTAACAAAAATAGACCGAAATCTATATTTTTGGACCAGACGAGGACTAGTGTTTGAAATTTGATGCGGAACCCGAAACACAGTTATAAATTTTGGAGAATAATGTTTTAAGGGTCTCCCAGTCCTCGATTTCATTTGGACTTTTTAGGAGATTTTCGTACCACCAGAAAAATATGGACCGAACTTCGTATTTTCGGACCAGACGATGGCTAGTGTTTAAAATATGGCGCAGAACCCGAAACTCAGTTATAAATTTAGGAGAAGAATCCTACAAGAATCTTTTTCTCCTCGATTTCATTAGGACTTTTTGGGCAATTTTCCAACCCCTCAACAAAAATGGACCAGTGTCTGCATTTCGGCCTTGACGATAGCTAGTGTTTGAAATCTGCCGCGGAACCCGAAACACAATTATAAATGTTGGATAAGAATGTTATAAGGGTTTCCCTGTCCTCGATTTCATCTAGAATTTTCGGGGGATTTTCTTACCACCCGACAAAAATGGACAGAAATCTGTATTTCTAGAATAGACGAGGGCTACTACTTGAAATTTGACACGGAACTCAAAACACAATTATAAATTTTGGAGAATAATGCTATAAGGGTCTTCCGGTCCTCGATATCATCTGGTATTTTCGGGCGATTTTCATACCACCCGACAAAAATTGATCAAAATCAGTATTTTTGAACAAAACAATGGCTATTGTTGAAATCCCACACGGAACTCAGAACATAGTTATAAATTTAGGAGAAGATGCTATAAGGGTCTCTCGGTCCTCGATTTCATCTGGACTTTGCATACGATTTTCTTACCCGTCTACAAAAAAGGACCAAGATCTATATTTTTGGACCAGACGAATGGCAAGTGTTTGAAATCAGGCGCGGAACCTCAAAACCAGTAATAAAGAAGAATGCTATCAGGGTCTCCCGATCCACGGTTTCATCGGGACTTTACGGGTGATTTTCGTACCACCCGACAAAAAATTGGCGGAAATCCGTATTTTCAAACAAGATGATTACTAGTGTTTGAAACCTGACGCGGAACCTGAAACACAATTACAAATTTAGGAGAAGAATGCTATAAGGGTCTCCCGATCCTCGATTTCATCTAAGCTTTTCAGGCGCGGAACTCGGTATACAGTTATAAATTTTCGAGAAGAATGCTTTAAGGGTCTCGTAGTCCTAGATTTCATCTAGACTTTTTGGGCTACTTTCGTACCACCTGACTAAAATGGACCGAAATCCGAATTTTTGAACAAGACAATTGTTAGTGTTTGAATTCTTACGCGGAACCCGAAATACAATTATAAATTTAGAAGAAGAAATCTATAAGGATCTCTCAGTCCTCGATTTCTTTTGGTCTTTTTGGGCGATTTTCGTACTTCCCGACTAAAATGTACCTAAATCCGTTTTTTTGAACAAGACGATGGCTAGTTTTTAAAATCTGACGCATAACCTGAAACACAATTATAAATTTAGAAGAAGAATCCTATCATGCTATAAGGGTCTCCCGGTCATCGATTTCATTTGGACTTTTAAGGCGATTTTCGTACAATCGACAACAAAGGAGCGAAATCCATATTTTTGAAAAAGGCTATGGCTAGTGTTTGAAATCTGATGCGGAACCTGAAACATAGTTATAAATTTTGGAGAAGAATGATATAAGGGTCTCCCGGTCCTAGATTTCATCTGGACTTTTCGAGCGATTTTCTTAACACCTGACTAAAATGGACCGAAATTCGTATTTTCGAACAAAACTATGGTAAGTGTTTGAAAATGGACGCGGAACCCGAAACACAGTTTTATGTTTAGAAGAAGAATGCTATAAGGGTCTCCCAATCTTCAATTTCATCTGAACTTTTCGGGCGATTTTTATACCATCTGACTAAAATGGACCGAAGTTCTTATTTTCGAACAAAACGATGGCTAGTGTTTGAAATCTGACACGGAACCTGAAATAAGATATAAATTTAGAAGAAGAATGCTATAATGGTCTCCCAGTCCTCGATTTATTCTGGACTTTTTCGGCGATTTTCGTACCACCCAACAAAGACGGACCGAATTTCGTATTTTTGTACCGGACGATGGCTAGTGTTTAAAATCAGGCGTGGAGCCCAAAATACAGTTATAAATTTTTGAGAAGAATGCTATAAGGGTCTCCTGGTTAGTGTTTGAAATTTGTTGCGGAACCTGAAACACAATTATAAATTTTATAGAAGAATGTTATAAATGTCTCCCAGTCCTCGATTTCATCAGGACTTTTTGGACGATTTTCGTACCACCCTACTAAAATGAACCAAAATCTGTATTTTCGAACAAAAAGAGGATTAATGTTTGAAATATGACACGGAACCTGTAACACATTTATAAATTTTGGAGTAGAATGCTATAAGGGTCTCTCGGTCCTCGATTTCATCTAGACTTTTCGGGAGATTTTCGTAACCCTCGACAATAAAAGACCGAAATCTGTATTTTCCAAACAGACGAGGGCTAGTGTTGGAAATCTGACACGGAACCCAAAACACAGTTATAAATTTTGGAGAATAATGCTATAACGGTCTCTCGGTCCTCGATTTCATCTGGACTTTTCAGGTGACTTTCGTACCCATCGACAAAAATATGCCAAAATATGTATTTTTGGACCAGACGATGGCTAGTGTTTGAATTTTGGAGAAGAATGACATAAGGGTCTCCCACTCCTCGATTTCATTTGGACTTTTCTGGCGATTTTCGTACCACTCGACTACAACGGACTAAAATTTGTATCTTCAAACAAAACAATGGTTAGTGTTTGAAATCTGGCGCGGAACCAGAAACACAATTATAAATTTTGGAGAAGTATGCTATAAGGGTCTCCTGGTCCTCGATTTCTTTTGGATTTTTTGGACGATTTTTGTACCTCCCGACTAAAATGGACAAAAATCTGTATTTTCGAACAAAACGACGGTTTGTGTTTGGAATCTGACACAAAACCCAAAACAAAGTTATAAATTTGGGAGAAGAAGGCTATAAGGGTCTCTCGTACACATGAAAAAAATGGACCGAAATTCGTATTTTCGAACAAGCAATGGATACTGTTTGAAATCTGACGCAGAACCCGAATCACATTTATAAATATAGGAGAAGAATGCTATAGGAGTCTCCTGGTCCTCAATTTCATCTAGACTTTTTGGGGTATTTCCGTACACGACGATGGTATCGAGGTCCTCAATTTCATTTGGACTTTTCAGGCGATTTTTATAACCCTCGACAAAAATGGACCAACATATGTATTTTCGGACGAGACGATGGCTTGTGTCTGAAATCTGGCGCAGAACCCGAAACATAGTTATAAATTTTAGAGAAGAATGCTATAAGGGTCTCTCGGTCTTCGATTTCATTGGGACTTTTCGAGCGATTTTCGTACCACCCGACTAAAATGGACCAAAATCCGTATTTTCGAACAAGACAATGGCTATTGTTTAAAATCTGATGCAGAAACCGAAAAAAAATTATAAATTTACAAGAAGAATTATATAAGGGATTCTCGGTCCTCGATTTCATCAGGATTTTTCGGGCGATTTTCGTACCCCTCGACAAAAAGGACCAAAATCAGTATTTTCAGACCAGACGATGGCTAGTGTTTGAGAACTGGCGCAGAACCTGAAACACAGTTATAAATTTTGGAGAAGAATGCTATATGGGTTTGCCTCTACTCGATTTGATCTGGACTTTTTGGGCAATTTTCGTACCACCCAACAAAAATCAACCAAACTCCGTACTTCCGGATCAAATGATGGTTAGTGTTTGAAATATAAGACGCGGAACCTCAAAACCAGTAATAAAGAAGAATGCTATCAGGGTCTCCCGATCCACGGTTTCATCGGGACTTTACGGGTGATTTTCGTACCACCCGACAAAAAATTGGCGGAAATCCGTATTTTCAAACAAGATGACTACTAGTGTTTGAAACCTGACGCGGAACCTGAAACACAATTACAAATTTAGGAGAAGAATGCTATAAGGGTCTCCCGATCCTCGATTTCATCTAAGCTTTTCAGGCGCGGAACTCGGTATACAGTTATAAATTTTCGAGAAGAATGCTTTAAGGGTCTCGTAGTCCTAGATTTCATCTAGACTTTTTGGGCTACTTTCGTACCACCTGACTAAAATGGACCGAAATCCGAATTTTTGAACAAGACAATTGTTAGTGTTTGAATTCTTACGCGGAACCCGAAATACAATTATAAATTTAGAAGAAGAAATCTATAAGGATCTCTCAGTCCTCGATTTCATTTGGTCTTTTTGGGCGATTTTCGTACTTCCCGACTAAAATGTACCTAAATCCGTTTTTTTGAACAAGACGATGGCTAGTTTTTAAAATCTGACGCATAACCTGAAACACAATTATAAATTTAGAAGAAGAATCCTATCATGCTATAAGGGTCTCCCGGTCATCGATTTCATTTGGACTTTTAAGGCGATTTTCGTACAATCGACAACAAAGGAGCGAAATCCATATTTTTGAAAAAGGCTATGGCTAGTGTTTGAAATCTGATGCGGAACCTGAAACATAGTTATAAATTTTGGAGAAGAATGATATAAGGGTCTCCCGGTCCTAGATTTCATCTGGACTTTTCGAGCGATTTTCTTAACACCTGACTAAAATGGACCGAAATTCGTATTTTCGAACAAAACTATGGTAAGTGTTTGAAAATGGACGCGGAACCCGAAACACAGTTTTATGTTTAGAAGAAGAATGCTATAAGGGTCTCCCGATCTTCAATTTCATCTGGACTTTTCGGGCGATTTTTATACCATCCGACTAAAATGGACCGAAGTTCTTATTTTCGAACAAAACGATGGCTAGTGTTTGAAATCTGACACGGAACCTGAAATAAGATATAAATTTAGAAGAAGAATGCTATATTGGTCTCCCAGTCCTCGATTTATTCTGGACTTTTTCGGCGATTTTCGTACCACCCAACAAAGACGGACCGAATTTCGTATTTTTGTACCGGACGATGGCTAGTGTTTAAAATCAGGCGTGGAGCCCAAAATACAGTTATAAATTTTGGAGAAGAATGCTATAAAGGTCTCCCAGTCCTCGATTTCATCTGGAGTTTTTGGACGATTTTCGTACCACCCTACTAAAATGAACCAAAATCTGTATTTTCGAACAAAAAGAGGATTAATGTTTGAAATATGACACGGAACCTGTAACACATTTATAAATTTTGGAGTAGAATGCTATAAGGGTCTCTCGGTCCTCGATTTCATCTAGACTTTTCGGGAGATTTTCGTAACCCTCGACAATAAAAGACCGAAATTTGTATTTTCAAAACAGACGAGGGCTAGTTTTGGAAATCTGACACGGAACCCGAAACACAGTTATCAATTTTGGAGAAGAATGCTATAAGGGTCTCCCGGTCCTCGATTTCATCTGGACTTTTCGGGTGATTTTCGTACCCATCGACAAAAATATGCCAAAATATGTATTTTTGGACCAGACGATGGCTAGTGTTTGAATTTTGGAGAAGAATGACATAAGGGTCTCCCACTCCTCGATTTCATTTGGACTTTTCTGGCGATTTTCGTACCACTCGACTACAACGGACTAAAATTTGTATCTTCAAACAAAACAATGGTTAGTGTTTGAAATCTGGCGCGGAACCAGAAACACAATTATAAATTTTGGAGAAGTATGCTATAAGGGTCTCCAGGTCCTCGATTTCTTTTGGATTTTTTGGACGATTTTTGTACCTCCCGACAAAAATTTGTATTTTCGAACAAAACGACGGTTTGTGTTTGGAATCTGACATAAAACCCAAAACAAAGTTATAAATTTGGGAGAAGAAGGCTATAAGGGTCTCTCGTACACATGAAAAAAATGGACCGAAATTCGTATTTTCGAACAAGCAATGGATACTGTTTGAAATCTGACGCAGAACCCGAATCACATTTATAAATATAGGAGAAGAATTCTATAGGAGTCTCCTGGTCCTCAATTTCATCTATACTTTTTGGGGTATTTCCGTACACGACGATGGTATCGAGGTCCTCAATTTCATTTGGACTTTTCAGGCGATTTTTGTAACCCTCGACAAAAATGGACCAACATATGTATTTTCGGACCAGACGATGGCTTGTGTCTGAAATCTGGCGCAGAACCCGAAACATAGTTATAAATTTTAGAGAAGAATGCTATAAGGGTCTCTCGGTCTTCGATTTCATTGGGACTTTTCGAGCGATTTTCGTACCACCCGACTAAAATGGACCAAAATCCGTATTTTCGAACAAGACAATGGCTATTGTTTGAAATCTGATGCAGAAACCGAAAAAAAATTATAAATTTACAAGAAGAATTATATAAGGGATTCTCGGTCCTCGATTTCATCAGGATTTTTCGGGTGATTTTCGTACCCCTCGACAAAAAGGACCAAAATCAGTATTTTCAGACCAGACGATGGCTAGTGTTTGAGAACTGGCGCAAAACCTGAAACACAGTTATAAATTTTGGAGAAGAATGCTATATGGGTTTGCCGTTACTCGATTTAATCTGGACTTTTTGGGCAATTTTCGTACCACCCAACAAAAATGAACCAAACTCCGTAGTTCCGGATCAAATGATGGTTAGTGTTTGAAATATAAGACGCAGAACTCGAAGAATGCTATAAGTGTCTCCTGGTCCTCGATTTCATCTAGATTTTTCGGGCGATTTTTGTATAACCCAACAAAAATCGACCGAAATCTATATTTTCATACAAGATGATGGCTAGTGTTTGAATTCTGATGCGGAACTAGAAACACAATTATAAATTTTGGAGAAGAATGCTATAAGGGTGTCCTGGTCCTCGATTTACTCTGGTCTTTTCGGGAGATTTTAGTACCACACGACTAAAATGGACCAACATTTGTATTTTCGAAATAAACGATGGGTAGTTTTTGAAATCTGTCACGAAAACCGAAACACAATTATAAATTTTGGAGAAGAATGTTATAAAGGTGTCCCGGTCCTCGATTTCATCTGGACTTTTTGGATGATTTTCGTACCACCCTACTAAAATGAACCAAATTATGTATTTTCGAACAAAATTAGTGTTTGAAATTTGCACGGAACCCGAAATACAGTTATAAATTTAGAAGAAGAATGCTATAAGGGTTTCTCGATCCTCGATTTCATCTGGACTTTTCGTAACACCCAATAAAAATGAACCTAAATTCGTATTTTTGGAAGAGACGATGGCTAGTGTTTAAAATCTAGGGTGGATCCCGAAAAACAGTGATAAATTTTGAAGAATAATGCTATAAGGGTCTCCTGGTCGTCGATTTCATCTGGAATTTTCTGGCGATTTTCGTACCACCCAACTAAAACAGATCGAAATTCGTATCTTCAAACAAAATGATGTTTAGTGTTTGAAATCTTGCGCGGAACCCTAAACACAATTATAAATTTTGGAGAAGAATGTTATAAGGGTCTCTCGGTCCTCGATTTCATTGGGTCTTTTCGAGAGATTTTCGTACCACCCGACTAAAATGGACGAAATCTGTATTTTCGAACAAGACGATGGCTATTGTTTGAAATCTAACGCTGAACCCGAACGAAAATTATAAATTAGAAGAAGAATGATATAAGGGACTCTCGGTCTTCGATTTCATTTGGACTTTTCGGGCGATTTTCGTCCCTCTCGACAAAAAAGGACCAAAATCAGTATTTTCAGACAAGACAATTGCTAGTGTTTGAGATCTGGCGCAGAACGCAAAACACAGATATAAATTTTGGAGAAGAATGCTATAAGGGTCTCCCGGTACTCGATTTCATCTAGACTTTTTGGGCAATTTTTGTAACACCCAACAAAAATGGACCAAAAGTCCATAGTTTCAGACCAAACGATGGTTAGTGTTTGAAATATAAGACGCATAACCCAAAACACAGTTATAATTTTAGGAGAAGAATGCTATAACGGTCTCTTAGTCCTCGATTTCATCTCGACTTTTCAGTCGATTTTTGTATCACCCGACAAAAATCGACCGATGGCTAGTGTTTGAATTCTGATGTGGAACTCAAAACACAATTATAAATTTTGGAGAAGAATGCTATAAGGGTTTCTTGGGCCTCGAATTCATCTGGTCTTTTCGGGCAATTTTTGTACCACCCGACAAAAATAGACCGAAAATGGTACATTGCTAATGTTTGATATCTGGCGCGGAACCAGCAACACAGTTATAAATTTTGGAGAAGAATGCTATAATGGTCTCCCGGTCTTCGATTTCATATGAACTTTTCGGGCGATTTTCGTACCACCCGACTAAAATGGACCGAAATCCGTATTTTAGAACAAGACGATGGCTAGTGTTTGAAATCTGACGTAGAACCCGAAATACAATTATAAATTTAGAAGAAGAATTCTATAAGGGCCATTTGGTCTCATATTTCATCTGGACTTTTTAGGCAATTTTCTTACCCATCGATGATAATGGACCAAATTCTGTATTTTCAGACCAGACGATGGCCAATGTTTGAAATCAGACGCGAAATCCGATACACAATTATAAATTCATGAGAAGAATGCTATAATAAGAGTCTTCTGGTCCTCGATTTCATATGGACTTTTCGGGCGATTTTGGTAACCCTCGACAAAAAAGTACCAAAATCAATATTTTCATACCAGACGATGGCAATATTTGAAATCTGACGCGGAACCCGAAACACAGTTATAAATTTTGGAGAAGAATGCTATAAGGGTCTCATGATCCTCGATTTCATTTGGACTTTTCGGGCGATTTTCTTACCACCCAACAAAAATGGAGCAAAGTCCGTAGTTTCAGATCAAACGATGGTTAGTGTTTGAAATCTGACGCAGAACCCGGAATAGAGTTATAAATTTAGGAGGAGAATGCAATAAGGGTCTCCTGGTCCTCGATTTCATCTAGACTTTTCGGGCGATTTTGGTATCACCTGACAAAAATGGACTAAAATTTTAATTTTCTGACCAGGCGATGGCTAGTGTTTGAAATCTAACCCGAAACACAATTATAAATTTAGGAGAAGCATGCTAAAAGTCTCTCCCGCTCCTCATTTTTTCATCTGGACTTTTTGGGCGATTTTTGTACCACCCGACAAAAATGGACTAAAATCCGTAACATATAACAAAACAAAATTGTCAAATAAATATGTAATTATTACTTTATTTGACAACTCAAATTTAATTTATGTTATTATTATCTTCATTTTATTATTATCTTCGTTTTATAATTTTACTTCGTAACGAAGATAATAACATATAACAAAATTGAGTTGTAAAATAAATAAGTAATTATTATTTTATTTGACAACTCTATTTTATTATATGTTATTATTATATTTTTTTATTAAGTACAACTAAAAAATGAAGATGATAATAATATTTAATAAAATAAAATTGTCTAATAAATAATTAATTATTACTTTACTTGACAACACTATTTTATTATATGTTATTATTATCTTCATTTTGTAGTTATACTTAATAACAAAGATAATAATAAAATATAGCAAAATTTAGTTTGCAAATAAATATCAAATAATTAATTTATTTGACAACTCTATTTTATTATATGTTATTATTATCTTGGTTATTGAGTACAACTACAAAACGAAGATAATAATAATATTTAATAAAATAGAGTTGTCTAATAAATAAGTAATTATTACTTTATTTGAAAACACTATTTTATTATATCTTATTATTATCTTCGTTTTATTGTTTTACTACATAACGAAGATAATAATAACATATAATAAAATTTAATTTATCAAATAAATATGTACTTATTACTTTATTTGACTATTCTATTTTATATTATGTTATTATTATTATTTTCGTTATATAGTTGTACTTCATAACAAAGACAATACTAACAAATAATTAAATAGAGTTGTTAAATAAAGTAATAATTACATATTTATTTGACAACTCTATTTAATTATATGTTATTACTATCTTTGATTTGCAGTCAAACTTTAAAAGGAAGATAATAATAACATATGATAAAATAAAATTATCAAATAAATTAATAGTTACATATTTATTTGACAACTCTATTTTATTATATGTTATTATTATCTTCGTTTTATAGTTTTACTTCATAACGACGATAATAATAACATATAACAAAGTAGAGTTTAAAATAAATAATTAATTATTATTTTATTTGGCAACTCTATTTTATTATATGTGTTATGAAATAAAACCATAAAACGAATATAATAATAAAATTAACTAAAATAGAGTTGTCAAATAGTGTAATATTTAAATATTTATTTGACAACACTATTTTATTATATATTATTATTATATTGGTTTTGTATTTAAATATTATCTTCGTTTTGTATTTTATTATATATTATTATTTGACAACACTGTTTTATATTATTATTATTTGTTTGACAACACTATTTTATTAATAATTACATATTTATATGACAACTT
>NC_021164.2:7893415-7901515 GCF_000331145.2 Cicer arietinum | reverse complement strand
GTTATGCAGTCAAACATTAAAATGAAGATAATAATAACATATAATAAAATAGAATTATCAAATAAATTAATAATTACATATTTATTTGACAAGTCTGGTTTATTATACGTTATTATTATCTTCGTTTTTGTAGTTGTACTAAATAACGAAAATAATAATAACATATAACAAAATTGAGTTATAAAATTAGTATGTAATTATTACTTTATTTGACAAATCTATTTTATTATATGTTATTATTATCTTCGTTATGTAGTAAAACTATAAAACGAATATAACAATAACATTTAATAAAATAGAGTTGTCAAATAAAGTAATAATTACATACTAATTTTATAACTCAATTTTGTTATATGTTATTATTATCTTCATTTTAATGTTTGACTGCATAACAAAGATAGTAATATCATTTAATAAAATAGAGTTGTCAAATAAAGTAATAATTACATACTAATTTTATAACTCAATTTTGTTATATGTTATTATTATCTTCGTTATGTAGTAAAACTATAAAACGAATATAACAATAACATTTAATAAAATAGAGTTGTCAAATAATGTAATAATTAAAAAGCATTATTCTCCTAAATATATAATTGTGTTTCGGGTCATATTTTGAACATTATTCATCATTTGGTCTAAAAATACAAATTTCGTTCAATTTTTGTCAGGTGGTACGAAAGTTGCCTGAAAAGTACAGTCTAGATGAAATCGGGGATTTTCGTACCACCTGATTTCGGTCCATTTTTGTCAGGTGGTACGAAAATCGCCTGAAAAGTCCAGATGAAATCGAGGACTGAGAAACTCTTATAGCATTATTCTCTAAAATTTATAACTATGTTTCAGGTTCCGCACCAGATTTCAAACACTAGCCATCGTGTGGTCCAAAAATACAAATGTTGGTCAATTTTTGTCGAGGGGTACAAAAGTCGCTCGAAAAGTCCAAATGAAATCGAGGACCGGGAGACCATTATATCATTCTTTCACATAATTTATAACTTTGTTTCGTGTTCCGTGCCAGATTTCAAACACTAGCCATCGTCTAGTCCGAAAATACATATGTTGGTCATTTATCGTCGATGGATCTGAAATTCGCTCGAAAAGTCCAAATGAAATCGAGGACCGGGAGACCATTATAGAATTATTGATCTAAATTTATAATTGTGTTTCGGGTTCCGCGTAAGATTTGAAACACTAGCCATCGTCTTTTTCGAAAATATGGATTTCAGTCCATTTTAGTTGGGTGGTACAAAAATTGCTCGAAAAGTCCAGATGAAATCGAGGACCGGGAGACTCTTATAGCATTCTTCTCAAAAATTTATAATTGTGTTTCGGGTTCCGCGCCATATTTCAAACACTAGCCATAGTCTTTTTCGAAAATATGGATTTTGGTCTATTTTGGATCGTATGAAAATCGTTCGAAAAGTCCAAATGAAATCGAGGACCAGGAGACCCTTATAGCATTATTCTCCAAAATTTATAATTGTGTTTCGAGTTTCCCGCCAGATTTCAAACACTTGCCATCGTCTGGTCTGAAAATATAGATTTCGGCCCACTTTTGTCGAAGTGTAAGAAAATCGCCTGAAAAGTCTAGATGAAATCGAGGACTGAGAGACCTTTATAGCATTATTCTCCTAAATTTATAACTATGCTCCGAGTTCCGTGTCCGATTTCAAACACGCCATTGTTTTTTGTGCAAAAATACGAATTTCGGTCCATTTTAGTCGGGTGGTACGAAAATCACCCGAAAATACCAGATGAATCGCGGGCTTGGAGACCCTTATTACCGCCAGATTTCAAACACTTGCCATCGTCTGGTCTGAAAATATAGATTTCGGCCCACTTTTGTCGAAGTGTAAGAAAATCGCCTGAAAAGTCTAGATGAAATCGAGGACTGAGAGACCTTTATAGCATTCTTCTCCTAAATTTATAACTATTTCCGAGTTTCGTGTCAGATTTCAAACACTAGCCATTGTTTTGTGCAAAAATACGAATTTGGGTCGATTTTAGTCAGGTGGTACGATAATCACCCAAAAATACCAGATGAATCGAGGACCTGGAGACCCTTATATCATTCTTCTCCTAAATATATAACAGTGTCTCGGATTCTGGGTCAGATTTCAAACACTAACCATCGTTTGGTCCGAAAATATAGATTTTGGTCCATTTTTGTCGAGGGGTATGAATATCGCCTGAAAAGTCCAGATGAAATTGACGACCGAAAGACCCTTGTAGCATTCTTCTTCTAAATTTATAATTGTATTTTGGGTTCCATGCCAAATTTCAAACACTAGCCATCGTCTGGTGTGAAAATACGGATTTCAATCCATTTTTGTCTAGTGGTATGAAAATCGCCCAAAAAGTACAGATGAAATCGAGGACCGGGAGACCCTTATAGAATTCTTCTCTTAAATTGGTAAATGTGTTTCTGATTTCATATAATACCACTAGTTTTGATTCACAAGTCCTGATAAAAGCTTCACAACGTCAGATTTCAAACACTAGCCATTGTCTTGTTCGAAAATACAGATTTCTTTGCATTTTTGTCGGGTGGTACGAAAATCGCCCCAAAAGTCCAGATAAATTCGAGGACCGGGAAACCCTTATAGCATATAATTCCGCGTCAAATTTTAAACACTAGCCCTCTTCTGGTTCGAAAATAAAGATTTCAGTCCATTTTTGTCGGGTGTTACGAAAATCAATCCAGAAGTCCAATTGAAATCGAGGATCTGAAAACTCTTATAGCATTCTTCTCCTTAATATATAATCGTGTTCCGCGTCAAATTTCAAACACTAGCCATCGTCTGGTCTGAAAATACATATTTTAGTCAATTTTTGTCGAGGGCTACGAAACTCGCTCGAAAAGTCCAGATGAAATCGAGGACCGAGAGACCCTTATAGCATTCTTCTTCTAAACTTATAATTTTGTTTCGGGTTCTGCGTCAAATTTCAAACACTAGTCATCGTATGGTCAAAAAATATAGATATTGGTCCATTTTTGTCGAGGGGTACGGAAACGCCTGAAAAGTCCAGATGAAATCGATGATCCTTATAGCATTCTTCTTCTAAATTTATAAATGTGTTTCAGGTTACGCGTCACATTTCTAACACTAGCCATCATCTTGTTTGAAAATACGTATATCGGTCCATTTTAGTTGGGTGGCACGAAAATTGCCCCAAATGTCTAGATGAAATCGTGGACCAGAAGACTCTTATAGCATTTTTCTCCTAAATTTACAATTGCGTTTCGGGTTTTGCTAAGATTTCAAACACTAGCCATTGTCTTGTTCGAAAATACGGATTTTAGTCCATTTTAGTCAGGTGGTACAAAAATTGCTCGAAAAGTCCAGATGAAATCGAGGACCGGGAGACCCTTATAGCATTCTTCTCCAAAATTTATTACTGTGTTTTGTGTTCTGCATCAAATTTCAAACACTAGCCCTCATCAGGTCCAAAAATATAGATTTCGGTCCATTTTTGTCGGGTTGTACGAATATCTCCCGAAAACTCCAGATGAAATCGAGGACTAAGAGACCCTTACAGCATTCTTCACCTAAATGTATAATAGTGTTTCGCGTTATGCGTCATATTTCAAACATATCCATCGTCTTGTTCGAAAATACGGATTTCAATCCTTTTTTTTCAAGTGGTACGAAAATTGCTCGAATAGTCCAGATGAAATCGAGGACCGAGAGACCTTCTGTTTCCGCATCAAATTTCAAACACTAACCATCGTCTGGTCCAAAAATACAGATTTTGGTCCATCTTTGTAGAGGTATACGGAAATCGCTCGATCCATCGTCTTCTAAATTTGTAACTTTGTTTCGGGTTCCGCATCAGATTTCAAACAATTGCCATCATTTTGTTCCAAAACACGGATATCGATCCATTTTAGTCGTGTGCTACGAAAATCGCCGAAAAGTCTAGATGAAATCGAGGACTGAGAAACCCTTATATCATTTTTCTCCTAAATATATAACAGTGTTTCGGATATGGCGTCAAATTTCAAACACTAGCCATCGTCTAGTCCAAAAATACAGATTTTTGTCCATTTTAGTCGAAGGGTACGAAACTCGCCTGAAAAGTGTAGATAAAATCGAGGAACTAGAGTCCCTTATAGCATTCTTCTTCTAAATTTATAAATGTGTTTCAATTTCGGCGTCAGATTTCAAACAATAGCCATCATCTTGTTCGAAAACACTAGTTTCGGTCCATTTTAGTCGAGTGGTACGAAAATAGCCCGAAAGGTCCAGATGAAATCGAGGACCAGGAGACTCTTATAACATTCTTCTCCTAAATTTATAAATGTGGTTTGTGTTCCACGTCAGTTTTCAAAAACTATCTATCGTCTTTTTCGAAAATACGGATTTCGGTCCATTTTTGTCGGGTGGTATGGAAATCACCTAAAAAGTCCAGACGAAATCGAGGACCGAGAGACCCTTTTAACATTCTTCTCCTAAATTTATAACTGTGGTTCGGGTTCCACATGTGTTTTCAAATACTATCAATTGTCTTATTCGAAAATACGGATTTCGGTCCACTTTTGTCGGTTAGTATGAAAATAGCCCCGGAATTCCAGATGAAATCGAGGACCGAGAGACCCTTATAACATTCTTCTTCTAAATTTATAATTGTTTTTCGGTTTCCACATCAGATTTCAAACAATAGCCAACATCTTGTTCGAAAATATGGAAATCGTTCCATTTTAGTCTGGTGGTACGAAAATCGCCCGAAAAGTCTAGATGAAATCGAGGACCAGAAGACTCTTGTAGAATTCTTCTCCTAAATTTATAACTGTGTTTCGGGTTCGGTGTCAGTTTTTAAACACTATCCATCGTCTTATTCGAAGATATGGTTTTCAGACGATGGCTAGTATTTGAAATACCGAGAGACCCTTTTTACATTCTTCTCCTAAATATATAACAGTGTTTCAAGTTCCGCGTCATATTTCAAATACTAGCCATCGTCTCGTTTGAAAATATAGATTTTGGTCCATTTTTGTTGAGGGGTACGAAACATGCCTGAAAAGTTTAGATGAAATCGAGGACCGAGAGTCCCTTATAACATTCTTTATCTAAATTTATAACAGTGTTTCGGTTTCCGCGTCAGATTTCTAACACTTGCCATCATCTTGCTCGAAAATACGGATTTCGATCCATTTTAATCAAGGTGGTACGAAAATCGCCCGAGTCTAGATCAAATCGAGGACCGGGATACCCTTATAGAATTCTTCTCCTAAATATATAACAGTGTTTCGGGTTCCGCATCAGATTTCAAACACTAGGCATCGTCTGGTCCGAAAATACAGATTTTGATCAATTTTTGTAGACGGATACGAAAATCGCTAGAAAAGTCTAGATGAAATCGAGGACCTAGAGACCCTTATAGCATTCTCCTTTTGAAATTGTAAATGTGTTTCGAGTTCCGCGTCAGATTTAAAACTACTAGCCATCATTTTTATCAAAAACATGGATATCGGTCCATTTTAGTCGAAGACCAAGAGACTCTTATAGCATTTTTGTCGTGTAGTACGAAAATCACCGAAAAGTCCAAATGAAATCGTGGACCGAGAGGCCCTCATAGCATTCTTCTCCTAAATATATAATAGTTATTCGGGTTCCGCATCAGATTTCAAAATCTAGCCATCGTCTAGGCCAAAAATACAAATTTGGTCCATTTTTGTCGAGGGGTACGAAACTCGCCTGAAAAGTCCAAATGAAATCTAGGACCGAGAGTCCCTTATAGTATTCTTCTTCTAAATTTATAATTGTGTTTCAGTTTCCACATCAGATTTCAAACAATAGCCATCATCTTGTTCAGAAATACGGATTTTGGTCCATTTTAGTCGGGTGGTACGAAAATCACCCGATTAGTCCAGATGAAATAGAGGACCGGGAGACCCTTATAGCATTCTTCTCCATAATTAATAACTGTGTTTCGGGTTCCGAATCAAATATCAAACACTAGCCCTCTTTGGCCCGAAAATACAGATTTCGTCCATTTTTTTGGGTGGTACGAAAATCGCTCGAAAAGTCCTGATGAAATCGAGGACCGAGAGAACCTTATATCTTTCTTCTCCTAAATATATAACATTGTTTCGGGTTCCACGTCATACACATTTTCGAACAAGATGATGGCTAGTGATTGAAATTTTACGTGGAACCCGAAACACATTTATAAATTTAGAAGAAGAATGCTATAAGGTTCTCTCGGTCCTCGACAAAAATTGACCAAAATATGTATTTTCGGACCAAACTATGGCTAGTGTTTGAAATCTGACGTGCAACCCGAGACACAGTTATATATTAAGCATAAGAATGCTATAAGGGTTTCCCGGTCCTCGATTTCATTTGGACATTTGGACCGATTTTCGTAACACCCGTAAAAAATGGATCAAAATCTGTATGTTTGGACTAGAAGAGGGCTAGTGTTTGAAATTTGACGCAGAACTTGAAATACTGTTATAAATTAAGGACAAGGATGCTATAAGGGTTTCCCGGTCCTTAATTTCATATGGACTTTTCGGGCGATTTTCGTACCACCCGACAAAAATGGAAAGAAATATGTATTTTCGAACAAGACGATGGCTAGTGTTTGAAATCTGTCGTTGTGAAAACATTATCAGGACTTTTGTATCAAAACTAGTGGTATTATATGGAATCTGAAACACATTTATAAATTTAGGAGAAGAATTCAATAAGGGTCTCCTGGTGATTGAAATCCGTAATTTCGGACCAGACGATAGCTACTGTATCAAATTTGACATGGAACAGAAATAATGTATTAAATTTACAAGAAGAAGGCTTTAAGGGTTTCTCGGTCGTCGATTTCCTTTGGACTTTTAGGGCGATTTTCGTAACCCTAAAACAAAATGGACCAAAATCTATATTTTCGAACCAGACGATGGCTAGTGTTTGAAATCCGACTCGGAATCCGATACACTGTGATATATTTTGGAGAAGAATGTTATAAGGGTCTCCCGGTCCCTGATTTCATATGGTATTTTTGGGTGGTTTTCGTACCACTCACCTATAATGGACCGAAATTCTTATTGTTGAACAAAACAATGGCTAGTGTTTGAAATCCAACACGGAACTCAGAACACATTTATAAATTTAGAAGAAGAATGCTATAAGAGTCTCTCGGTCCTCGATTTCATCTGGACTTTTCAGGCGATTTTCTTACCCCTCAACCAAAAAGGACCGAAATCTATATTTTCGGACAAGACGATGGCAAGTGTTCGAAATCTGGCATAAAACCTAAAACCTAGTATTAAATTTTTGGAGAAGAATGCTATCACGGACTTTTAGGGTGATTTTCGTACCACCCGACAAAAAATGAACCGAAATTCGTATTTTCGAACAAGATATATGCTAGTGTTTGAAATCTGATGCGGAACCCGAAACGCAATTATAAATTTTTGAGAAGAATGCTATAAGGGTCTCCCGATCCTCCATTTCATCTTGGCTTTTCGGGCGATTTTCGTACCACCCGACAAAAAATGAACCGAAATTCGTATTTTCGAACAAGATATATGCTAGTGTTTGAAATATGATGCGGAACCCGAAACGCAATTATAAATTTTTGAGAAGAATGCTATAAGGGTCTCCCGATCCTCCATTTCATCTTGGCTTTTCGGGCGATTTTCGTACCACCCGACAAAAAATGAACCGAAATTCGTATTTTCGAACAAGATATATGCTAGTGTTTGAAATATGATGCGGAACCCGAAACGCAATTATAAATTTTTGAGAAGAATGCTATAAGGGTCTCCCAGTCCTCGATTTCATCTGGACTTTTTGGGCGTTTTCGTACCACTCGACAAAATGGACTAAAATCTATATTTTCGGACCACACATAGGCTAGTGTTTGAAATCTAGCGCGGAACTCGGAACACGGTTATAAATTTTGGAGAAGAATGCTACAAGGGTCTCCCTGTCCTCGATATCATGTGGACTTTTTGGGCAATTTTCATATGATCCAACTAAAATTGAACAAAATCCGTATTTTCGAAAAAGACTATGGCTAGTGTTTGAAATCTTACGTGGAATCCGAAACACATTTATAAATTTTTTAGAAGAATGATATAAAGGTCTCCCG
>NC_021164.2:7888864-7893044 GCF_000331145.2 Cicer arietinum | reverse complement strand
CTAAAATGGATTGAAATCCGTATTTTCGAACAAGACGATTGTTAGTGTTTGAAATCTGACGCGGAACCCGTAACACAGTTATAAATTTTGGAGAAGAATGCTATAAGGGTCTCCCAGTCCTCGATTTCATCTGGACTTTTCGGGCAATTATCGTACCCCTCGACAAAAATGGACCAAAATCTATATTTTAAGACCATACGACGGCTAGTGTTTGAAATCCAACCTGAATTGAGAAACATTGTTATATATTTAGGAGAAGAATGCTATAAGGGTCACCCGGTCCTCGATTTCATTTGGACTTTTCAGGCGATTTTCGTTCACGCCGACAAAAATAGATCGAAATCTGAAATTTCCAACAAGACAATGGCTAGTGTTTGAAATCTGACGCGGAACCCGATATACATTTATAAATTTCGGAGAAGAATGCTATAAGAGTCTTCTGGTAAGGGTCACCCGGTCCTCGATTTCATTTGGACTTTTCGGGCGATTTTTGTTCACTCCGACAAAAATAGACCGAAATCCGTAATTTCCAACAAGACAATGGCTAGTGTTTGAAATCTGACGCGGAACCCGATATACATTTATAAATTTCGGAGAAGAATGCTATAAGAGTCTTCTGGTCCTCAATTTCATATGGACTTCTCGGTCGATTTTCGTACCATCTAACAAAAATGGACGGAAATCTGTATTTTCGGACTAGACGATGGCTAGTGTTTGAAATTTGATGCGGAACCCGATACATATTATAAATTTTGGAGAAGAATGCTTTAAGGGTCTCCTGGTCCTCGATTTCATCTAGACTTTTCAGGCGATTTCAGTACCACTCAACAAATATGGACCGAAATTCGTATTTTCGGACCAGACGATGGCTAGTGTTTGAAATTTGACGCAGAACCCGAAACTCAGTTATCAATTTACGAGAAGAATACTACAATAATCTTCTTCTCCTCGATTTCATCTAGACTTTTCGGGCAATTTTCGCACCCCTAAAAAAAATGGACCAAAATTTGTATTTTCAGACTAGACGATAGCTAGTGTTTGAAATCTATCACGGAAGCCGAAACACAGTTATAAATTTTGGATAAGAATGCTATAAGGGTTTCCTATTCCTCGAATTCATCTAGACTTTTCGAGCGATTTTCATACGACCCGACAAAAATGGACCGAAATAAGTATTTCCTGAAAATAGACGGGGGTTAGTGTTTGAAATTTGACACGGAACCCGGAACATAGTTATAAATTTTGGAGAAGAATGCTATGGGGGTCTCCCAGTCCTCAATTTGATCTGAACGTTTCGGGCGATTTTCAAACCACCCGACAAAAATGGACCGAAATCAGTATTTCAAGACCAGACGAGGGCTAGTGTTTGAAATTTGACGCGGAACCTGAAACACAGTTATACATTTTGGAGAAGAATGCTATAAGGGTCTCCCGGTCCTCGATCTCATCTAAACCTTTTAGGCATTTTCATACCACTAGACTAAAATGGATTGAAATCCGTATTTTCGGCCCAGACGATGGCTAGTGTTTGAAATTTGACATGGAACCCGAAATACAGTTATAAATTTAGAAGAAGAATGTTGTAAGGGTCTCTTGATCGTCGATTTCATCTGGAATTTTTAGGCGATTTTCGTACCCCTCGACAAAAATGGACCAAAATCTCTACTTTCAGACCAGACAATGGCTAGTGTTTGAAATCTGTCCCGGAATCTGAAACATTGTTATATATTTAGGAGAAGAATGCTATAAGGGTCTCTCGGTCCTCAATTTCATCTGAACTTTGCAGGCAATTTTCTTTCCCTTCGACAAAAAATGAACAAAATCTATATTTTTGGACCAGACGATGACAAGTGTTTGAAATCTGACGTGGAACCTAAAAACCAGTAATAAATTTTGGAGAAGAATGCCATAAGGGTCTCCCAGTGCTCGGTTTCATCTGGACTTTTCCGGTGATTTTCGTACCACCCGACAAAAAATGGACGGAAATTCGTATTTTCGAACCAGATGATTGCTAGTGTTTGAAATCTGACGCGGAACCCGAAACTCATATATAAATTTAGGAGAAGAATGTTATAAGAGTCTCTCGGTCATTGATTTAATATGGGCTTTTCAGGAGATTTTCGTACCACCCGACAAAAATGGACCGAAATTCGTACTTTGGAACAAGACAATTGCTAGTGTTTGAAATCTGAGGCGGAACCCGAAACTCAGTTATAAATTTAGGAGCAGAATGCTTTAAGGGTCTCCTGGTCCTCGATTTCATTTGGTCTTTTCGGGAGATTTTCGTACCACACGACAAAAATGGACCGAAATTCGTACTTTGGAACAAGACAATTGCTAGTGTTTGAAATCTGGCACGAAACCCGAAACACAGTTATAAATGTTGGAGAAGAATGCTATAAGGGTCTCTTGGTTCTCGATTTCAACTGGACTTTTCGGGCAATTTTCGTACCCCTCGACTAAAATGGACTAAAATCTGTGTTTTCGGACCAGACTTTGGCTAGTGTTTGAAATCTAGCGCGGAAGAATGCTATAAGGGTCTCCGAGTCCTAGATTTCATATGGACTTTTAGGGGGACTTTTGTACCACCAGACTAAAATGGACCGAAATCCTTATTTTCGAACAAGACGATGGATTGTGTTTGAAATTTGACATGGAACCCGAAATACGGTTATAAATTTAGAAGAAGAATGCTATAAGGGTCTCTCAGTCCTCGATTTAATCTGGACTATAGTGCAATTTTCATAACCCTCGACAAAAAATGACTGAAATCTGTATTCTCAAACCAAGCGAGGGCTAGTGTTGGAAATCTAACGCGGAACCCGAAACACAGTTATAAATTTTGGAGAAGAATGCTATAAGGGTCTCTCGGTCCTCGATTTCAACTGGACTTTTTGGGCGATTTTCATAGCTCCCAATTAAAATGGACCAAAATCCGTAGTTTCGAACAAAAGACTCTGGCTAGTGTTTGAATTCTGACGCAAAAACCGAAACACAGTTTTAAATTTTGAAGAAGAATGCTATAAGGGTCTCCCAGTCCTCGATTTCATCTAGACTTTTCGGTCGATTTTCGTACCCATCGACAAAAATATGCCGAAATCTATTTTTTCGGGCCAGACGATGGCTAGTGTTTGAATTTTGACACGGACTTTTCCCTCGATTTCACATGGACTTTTCCGTCGATTTTCGTACCACCAGACTAAAATGGACCGAAATTCGTATTTTCGAACAAAACGATGGTTAGTGTTTAAAATCTTGCATGAACCCGAAACACAGTTATAAATTTTGGATAAGAATGCTATAAGGGTCTCCCAGTCCTCGATTTCATCTAGACTTTTCGGTCGATTTTCGTACCACCAGACTAAAATGGACCGAAATTCGTATTTTCGAACAAAACGATGGTTAGTGTTTAAAATCTTGCATGAACCCGAAACACAGTTATAAATTTTGGAGAAGAACGCTCTAAGGGTCTCCTGGTCCTCGATTTCATCTAGACTTTTCGAGAGATTTTTGCATCACCCGACAAAAATGGACGAAAATCTGTATTTTCTTACAAGACGATGGCTAGTGTTTGAAATATGATGCGGAACCCGAAACACAATTATAATTTTGGAGAAGAATGCTATAAGGGTATCCTGGTCCTCGATTTCATCTAGTCTTTTCGGGCGATTTTCATTCCACCCGACTAAAATGGACTGAAATGGCTAGTGTTTCAAATCTAACGCGGAACCTGCAACACAATTATAAATTTAGAACAAAATTTCTATAATGGGGTCTCGGTCCTCGATTTCATTTGGACTTTTCGAGCGACTTTCGTACCCATCGACGATAATGGACCTACATCTGTATTTTTGGACTAGACAATTGCTAGTGTCTGAAATCTAGCGCGAAACCCGAAAGAATGTTATAAATTCTGGAGAAGAATGCTATAACGATCTCACGGTCCTTGTTTTCATTTGGACCTTCGGGCGACGTTCGGAACACTCGATAGAAATGGACCAACATCTGTATTTTTAGACAAAACGATGACTAGTGTTTAAAATCTGGCGTGGAACTTGAAACATAGTTATAAATTTTAGAGAAGAATGCTATAAAAGTCTCTCAGTTCTCGATTTCATCGGGACTTTTCAGGCGATTTTCGTACCACTCGACAAAAATGGACCGAAATCGGGTGGTACGA
>NC_021164.2:7887309-7888463 GCF_000331145.2 Cicer arietinum | reverse complement strand
AAATTCGTATTTTTTGACCAAATGATGCCTAATGTTCAAAATTTGACCCGAAACACAATTAAAAATTTAGGAGAAGAATGTTTTTTATTTATTACATTATTTGACAACTCTATTTTATTAAATGTTATTATTATAATCGTTTTATAATTTTGCTATATAACGAAGATAATAATAACATATAATAAAATAGAGTTGTCAAATAAAGTAATAATTACATATTTATTTGACAACACTATTTTATTAAATGATTTACTATCTTCGTTATGCAGTCAAACCTTAAAAAGAAGATAATAATAACATATAATAAAATAGAGTTGTCAAATAAAGTAATAATTACATATTTATTTGACAACACTATTTTATTAAATGATTTACTATCTTCGTTATGCAGTCAAACCTTAAAAAGAAGATAATAATAACATATAATAAAATAGAGTTGTCAAATAAAGTAATAATTAGATATTAATTTCACCACTCAATTTTTTTATATGTTATTATTATTTTCGTTATTTAGTATAACTACAAAACGAAGATAATAATAACGTATAATAAAATAGAGTTGTGAAATAAATATGTAATTATTAATTTATTTGATAAATCTATTTTATTATATGTTATTATTATCTTCTTTTTAAGGTTTGACTGCATAACGAAGATAGTAAATCATTTAATAAAATAGTGTTGTCAAATAAATATGTAATTATTACTTTATTTGACAACTCTTATTTATTTTATGTTATTGTTATTTTCGTTATTTAGTAAAACTACTAAATGAAGATAATAAATAAATATATAATTATTAATTTATTTGATAAATTTATTTTATTATATATTATTATTTTCATTTTAAGGTTTGACTGCATAACGAAGATAGTAATATTATTTAATAAAATAGAATTGTCAAATAAATATGTAATTATTACTTTTTTTTACAACTTAATTTTGTTATATGTTATTAATATTTTCGTTATTTAGTACAACTACAAAACGAAGATAATAATAACTTATAATATAAATATGTAATTATAACTTTATTTGACATGTAGTTGTACTTTATAACGAATATAATAGAAACATATAATTAAATAGAGTTGTCTAATCAAGTAGTAATTACATATTTATTTTACAACTCTATTTTGTTATATATTGTTATT
>NC_021164.2:7885772-7886944 GCF_000331145.2 Cicer arietinum | reverse complement strand
TTATTATTTTTGTTTTGTAATTGTACAAAATAACGAAAATAATAATAACATATAATAAAATCGAGTTGCAAATTAAATACAAAAGGAAGATAATAATAATATATAATAAAATAGTGTTGTCAAATAAATATTTAAGTATTACATTATTAGACAACTCTATTTTATTTAATGTTATTATTATCTTGGTTTTATGGTTTTATTTCATAACAAAGATAATAATAACATATAATAAAATAGAGTTGTCAAAAAAAAATTATAATTAGTTATTTATTTTACAACTCAATTTTGTTATATGTTGTTTCTTTTAAAGTTTGACTGCATAACGAAGATAGTAATAACATATAATAAAATAGAGTTGTCAAATAAATATGTAACTATTAATTTATTTGAAAATTCTATTTTATCATATGTTATTGTTATATTTCTTTTAAAGTTTGACTGCATAACGAAGATAGTAATAACATATAATAAAATAGAGTTGTCAAATAAATATGTAATTATTACTTTATTTAACAACTCTATTTTATTATATTTTAGTATTGTCTTTGTTATGAAGTACAACTATATAACAAAAATAATAATAACATAAAATAAAATGGAGTTGTCCTATAAAGTATTAAGTAATAAAATTATATTCGTTATGTAGTAAAACAATAAAATGAAGATAATAATAACATATAATAAAATAGTGTTTTCAAATAAAGTAATAATTACTTATTTATTAGACAACTCTATTTTATTATATGTTATTATTATCCTTGTTATTGAGTACAACTACAAAACGAAAATAATAATAACATAAAATAAAATGGAGTTGTCCTATAAAGTATTAAGTAATAAAATTATATTCGTTATGTAGTAAAACAATAAAATGAAGAGAATAATAACATATAATAAAATAGAGTTGTTAAATAAAGTAATAATTACTTATTTATTAGACAACTCTATTTTATTAAATATTATTATTATTTTCGTTTTGTAGTTGTACTCAATAACAAGGATAATAATAACATATAATAAAATAGAGTTGTCAAATTAATCAATTATTTCATATTTATTTGACAACTCAATTTTGTTATATTTTATTATTATCTTTGTTATTAAGTATAATTAAAAAATGACGATAACAATAACATATAATAAAATAGTGATGTCAAGTAAAGTAAAAATTA
>NC_021164.2:7882584-7885549 GCF_000331145.2 Cicer arietinum | reverse complement strand
TATTTTATTAAATAGTATTATTATCTTTGTTTTATAGTTGTACTTAATAACGAAAATTGTAATAACATATAACACAATTGAACTATTAAATAAATATGTAATTATCACTTTATTTTACAACTCTATTTTATTATATGTTATTATTATCTTCATAATATAGTTGTACTACATGACGAAGATAATAATAACATATAATCAAATAAAGTTGTCAAATAAAGTACATATATATATTTATTTGATAAACTCAATTTTATTATATGTTATTATTATTTTCGTTATGTAGTAAAACAATAAAATGAAGATAATAATAATAACATATAATAAAATAGTGTTGTCAAATAAAGTAATAATTACATATTTATTTGACAACTCTATTTTATTATATGTTATTATTATTTTCGTTATGTAGTAAAACAATAAAATGAAGATAATAATAACATTTAATAAAGAAGATTAGAATAACATATAATAAAATAGAGTTGTCAAATAAATATGTAATAATTAATTTATTTGACAACCCTATTTTATTATATGTTATTATTATTTTCGTTATGTAGTAAAACAATAAAATGAAGATAATAATAATAACATATAATAAAATAGTGTTGTCAAATAAAGTAATAATTTCTTATTTATTATACAACTTTATTTTATTATATATTATTATTATCTTCGTTTTATAGATGTACTTAATAACGAAGAGAATAATAATAACATATAATAAAATAGATTTGTCAAATAAATTAATTTTGACATATTTATTTGACAACTCAATTTTGTTATATGTTATTATTATCTTTGTTATTAAGTACAACTGCAAAACGAAGATAATAATAACATTTAATAAAGAAGATTAGAATAACATATAATAAAATATTATTTTTAAATAAAGTAATAATTAAATCTTTATTTGACAACTATATTTCATTATATGTTATTATTATGATCGTTTTGTAGTTATATTTTGCAATGAAGATAACTCAATATACTATAACCCGAACCTCAAACCCAAAACCTTAAACCTTAATTCCTAAACCCTAAACACTAAACCCAAAATCTTGAACCTTAAACTCTAAACCTTAATCCCTAAACCTGATTTCTTAAATCCTAAGCACCCTAATACACTAAACCCTAATAAAATAAAGATATAATTATTACTTTATTTGACATCTCTATTTATTTTATATGTTATTATTATACATTTGTTATAAAGTAAAACTATAAAACGAAGATAATAATAACATAAATTAAATTAGAGTTGTCAAATAAAGTAATCATTCCATATTTAGTCCATTTTTGTCGGGTGGTAGGAAAATCGCCCAAAAAGTCCAAATGAAAATGAGGAGCGGGAGAGACATTTAGCATGCTTCTCCTAAATTTATAATTGTGTTTCGGGTTAGATTTCAAACAATAGCCATCGTCTGGTCAGAAAATACAAATTGTAGCATTTGTTATAAAGTAAAACTATAAAACGAAGATAATAATAACATAAATTAAATTAGAGTTGTCAAATAAAGTAATCATTCCATATTTAGTCCATTTTTGTCGGGTGGTAGGAAAATCGCCCAAAAAGTCCAAATGAAAATGAGGAGCGGGAGAGACATTTAGCATGCTTCTCCTAAATTTATAATTGTGTTTCGGGTTAGATTTCAAACAATAGCCATCGTCTGGTCAGAAAATACAAATTGTAGTCCATTTTTGTCAGGTGGTACGAAAATCGTTCGAAAAGTTCAGATGAAATCAAGGACCAGAAGACCCTTATAGCATTTTTCTCCTAAATTTGTAACTATGTGTCGGGCTCGGCGTCATATTTCAAACACTAGCCGTCGTTTGAACCAAAAAGACCAATTTCAGTCCATTTTTGTTGTGAAGTACGAAAATCGCCCGAGAAGTCCAAATGAGATCGACGGCCTAGAGTCTCTTTTAGAATTCTACTCCAAAATTAATAACTGTGTTTTCGGTTCCGCGTCAGATGTCAAACACTAGCCATGTTTTGGACCAAAATTACAGATTTCTGTCCATTTTTTCGAGCTGTATGATAATCGCCCAAGAAGTCCAAATAAAGTAGAGGTTCGGAAGATTCTTATAGAATTCTTCTCCTACATTTAAGACTGTGTTTCGGGTTCCGTGTCAGATTTCAAACACTAGCCATCGTCTGGTACAAAAATACCGTTTTCGGTCCATTTTTGTTGTTTGGTACGATTTTCAAACCCTACCAATCAGATTTCAAACCCTAGCCATCATCTTGTACAAAAATAAGAATTTGGTCCATTTTTGTCGGGTGCTATGACTTTCGCCCGAAAAGTCCAAATGATATCGAGGACCGTGAGACCCTTATAGCATTCTGCTCCTAAATTTAAAATTGTGTTTCGGGTTTCGGGTTTCGGATTAGATTTCAAACACTAGCCATCATCTGCTTTATAAATATGGATTTCAAAATAATAATAACATATAAAAAAATTGAGTAGTAAAATAAATATGTAGTTATTACTTTATTTGACAACATTACAACTCAATTTTGTTATATGTTATTATTATAGTTTTATAAAACGAAGATAATAATAACTTATAATAAATTTGATTTGTCAAATAAAGTCATAATTATATATTTATTTGACAACTCTATTTTATTAAATGATATTACTATCATCGTTATGCAGTCAAACTTTAAAATGAAGATAATAATAACATATAATAAAATAGAATTATCCAATAAATTAATAATTTCATATTTATTTGACAACTCTGTTTTATTATACATTAATGTTATCTTCGTTTTGTAGTTGTACTAAATAACGAAAATAATAATAACATATAACCAAATTGAGTTTTAAAATAAATATGTAATTATTACTTTATTTGACAACTCTATTTTATTATATCATATTATTATCTTCTTTATGTAGTAAAACTATAAATCAAATATAATAATAACATTTAATAAAATAGAGTTGTCAAATAATGT
>NC_021164.2:7881436-7881970 GCF_000331145.2 Cicer arietinum | reverse complement strand
AAAGTCCCAATGAAATCGAGGACTGAGAGACTCTTATAGCACTCTTCTCTAAAATTTATAACTATCTCAGGTTCCGCGCCAAACTTCTAACACTAGTCATCGTTTGGTCCGAAAATACATATGTTGGTCCATTTTTGTTGAGGGGTACGAAAGTCGCCCGAAAAGTCCAAATGAAATTTAGGACCGGGAGACCATTATAGCATTCTTCCCCATAATTTATAACTTTGTTTCGGGTTCCGCTCAGGATTTCAAAAACTAGCCATCGTCTAGTCCAAAAATACAGATGTTGGTCCATTATCGTCAATGGGTACGAAAGTCTCCCGAAAAGTCCAAATGAAATCGAAGACTGGGAGACCTTTATAGAATTCTAGTTCTAAATTTATAAATGTGTTTCAGGTTCCACATTAGATTTGAAACACTAGCCATCGTCTTGTTCGAAAATACAGATTTCGATCAATTTTAGTTGGGTGGTACGAAAATCGCCCAAAAAGTCCAGATGAAATCGAGGACCGGGAGACCATTATAGCATTCTTC
>NC_021164.2:7874528-7881213 GCF_000331145.2 Cicer arietinum | reverse complement strand
GAAAATACGATTTTCATTCTATTTTTGTCGTGTGGTACAAAAATCGCCCTAAAAGACCAGATGAAATCGAGGACCAGAAAACTCTTATTATAGCATTCTACTCCTGAATTTATAACTGTGTTTCGGGATCCGCGTATGATTTCAAAAATTGGCCATCGTCTGGTCCGAAAATACATAATTTGGTCCATTATCATCGATGGGTACGCAAATCGCCTGAAAAGTCCGAATGAAATCGAGGATCAAATGGCCCTTATAGAAACCTTCTTCTAAATTTATAACTGTGTTTCGGGTTCCGCGTCAAATTTCAAACACTAGCCATCGTCTTGTTCGAAAATACGAATTTCGGTCCCTTTAATCGGGTGGTACGAAAATCGCCCGAAAAGTCCAGATTACTTGATTTAATTCTAAAAACCTACTAGTACTTATATGGTTTTCATTCAAAAGTCGTTTCAAAATAAATAAGTAAAATACAAATTACAACCCTTATTCCCGGTATCACCTATCAGAGCGGGGTTCCTCCCAAACTTGAACTTCAAGACTTATTAACCTGTAACAACTGCGATTTCGCAAACGCAGGGCCAAGCCAGTCAAACACAAACAACGAAGGAGGTGAGTTTCAAAATCACGTTAATAGTAAAATATAAGTAAGAAGAACATGCAACAATCATAATAGACCGTATCATAATCACATTATGATATATCAAAATATTTAAGTAAATAGTATCATATTATAACATCAAATTCACTCAAGTAAGATAATCATCTCATTATAATATGCATCAAATCATCTAAGAGTAATTATTATTACTTTTGAAACACATCAATCACCACAAAACAATCACAAGTAAATGCAATGCTATGCATGAGCTTAGACTCTACTTCACAATATGGTACCATTCTAACTCTGAAGTACTTGGTTAGGAGGCTTGATACTATGCCACCATCCCGGTGGACGGACAATTCAAATTGGCCATGTCCTCATAGATCCCCTCAACTCAACCCGAGACACATACGTGACAGTCGAGGTAAACGTGTGTTGCGTGGTAGCTCCGGACATTTGGAGTGCTACCTCCAAATCACCTAGGAATTCCCCACCCGAATACCTTCAAGGTCTAACAGTCTTGCATTAAGGCTCGACAGCAGACCGCCACGATCAGGTTCATTCAGTTGTACTTCCCCAGAATCACTAGGCTTGTCAGGCCCTACCTATATGATGACAAAATAATCTCCACTTCACAAATTCACAATATTTATTTTCTCCCCTCGTTGGTATATGATACTCCATTAATACCGTCATCTCAGACACAAATTGAAATCACAATATTCTCATCACAATTTATAACATCACTATAATTAATCACACATCATCATCATCATCCATATCCTATCACATAAACTCATCACAATTTTATAGAATCACTATCATCAATCAAACATCATCATTATCATCACATAAACTTATCACAAATTTATATCATAAATCTCACATCATCATCAAATAAACTTACATTATACATTGCATTCACATAAACTCATTTAATCAAACATATGCACTAAATTCATTTGAAATCAAATATCACAATGATATCAAATATCACAATAACATCAAATATCACAATATATCAAATATCACAATAATGTTAAATATCACAATAATATAAAATATCACACCTTTAACGAAATTAAATCAATCAACACCTTATAAATATTTCTATTTCACATTTTAATCTCACAATTTTCTTATTTGCAGATTAATTAATTTATCACTCAAAGGGCTATTGTCGTACGTAGCGAGCCTCGGATGAATCGTTGGGAAATACGGTTTTCCCGTTCATCTCACAATATATTATACTCATGAATTCAAACGCTCTCTCACCCCTTATCTTATTTCGACGCTTTCACACATGAGTACGATTCCACGAGAAACAGCCTTTGTTCATTGACTCTTTGTCCATCAATCGATCTAACTCGACAGTTTATGGGTGAATGTTAAAAATAGTTTATGAGAAGATACTCTAAAAACTAAATTCGAAATTCGGTCAAGGAAACTTACCACAAATCAGAAAACAAATCATTGGATAAAATAGAAATTTTTCACACGGTCGTTATGGCGTTGGTTTCACTCAAATCGGACTTACGGTGAAGGAGAACGATTCAAACTAAGGAATTTTATAAATGGAGAAGTCGGGTATTTTAGAGACAAATTTGGATGGTTAAAAAATCTGAGGAAGTATATTTATTTGATTACCTAAATGAATAAAACGACATAATGAAATTTGGACAAGAACAGAGAAACTTTTCTGGAACAATTTTTGATCATCGGTGTCAAACTATAGATTGTTGTTGTGTTTTTCTCTTTGGTTTTACGGCCGCCGTCCAACTCCCTTCCTTTTTTTGTTTGTTTTTTTTTATTAACAATTTGGAGGGTTCACAAATGGGTCAAACCCATTGGTCTCCTTTTAGGTTTTACTAGTTTTATTTTATTTTTTTTTAAAACACAATTTCATTAATAAATCATTATTAATATTTCAAAACTAATAATTTATAAATATAAATAATTAATCTTTTAAAATACATTAATAACCAAAACTCTGATATTCAAAATAATCCCTATAATAATACTTATTTTTTCAAATACTCAAATTAAAATATTACCATCATTAGAGAATAGTCGAAATTATAAAATAAATAAATATAACATCAACACTTTATATTAATTACTAAATCTTAATAAATATATATAAAATCACAATGTCATAATAAGTATATAAAAATAAAGGAAATCAAACACAATATCACTACTACCTCAAGATAATTATTTATAAAAAAATACTATTACACTAAAATCGTATAATATAATACTTATTATTTAAAATCACTACTATCAAACGTAAAGTCGTATAAAATCTTTTTTTTAATAAATATATATATTACACTAAAATAATATTATTTTTAAAAAATAGATCAAAGAGTAAAATATAATATTTATTATTTATATCGCTCATGTAATCTAATACTTATAAAACTAGCACATCATATAAGTCACCTATAAAACGAAAAGTTAATCACAAAGTTTATTAACATATATTTTATAATAATTTTAACATCAAATTAATTATTTAAAATCCTATTTAATTAATAAAATAGTTTATCATAAAATCTAGGGTGTTACACAGATGAAATCGAAGACCGAGAGTCCCTTATATCATTCTTCTTCTAATTTATAATTTTCTTTCGCGTTCCGCGTCAGATTTCAAACACTAGCCATCATCGTTTTCAAAAATACGGATTTCGGTCCATTTTAGTCGGGTGGTACAAAAATCGCTCGAAAAGTCCCGATGAAATCGAGGACCGAGAGACCCTTATAGCATTCTTTTCTAAAATTTATAACTAGGTATCAGGTTCTGCTCCAGATTTCAAACAATAGCCATCGTCTTGTACGAAAATACCCCAAAAAGTCTAGATGAAATCGAGGACCAGGAGACTCTTATAGCATTCTTCTCCTAAATTTATAAATGTGATTCGGGTTCCGCGTAACATTTCAAACACTATCCATTGCTTGTTCGAAAATACGAAATTCGATCCATTTTTGTCATGTGTACGAGAGACCCTTATAGCATTCTTCTCCAAGATTTGTAACTGTGTTTCGGGTTCGGTGTCATATTCCAAACACAAACCATCGTTTTGTTCGAAAATACAGATTTTGGTCGATTTTAGTCGGATGGTACGAAAATCGTCTAAAAAATCCAGATGAAATCGAGGACATAGAGATCCAAAAAATTTAATTATTTCGGGTTCCGCGCCAGATTTCAAACACTAGCCATCGTTTTGTTTGAAGACACAAATTTCGGTCCATTTTAGTTGGGTGGTACGAAAATCCCCGGAAAAGTCCAGATGAAATCGAGGACTAGGAGACCTTTATAGCATTCTTCTCCAAAATTTATAACTATTTTTCGGGCTCCGCCTCAGATTTTAAACACTAGCCATCGTCTTGTATGAAAATACGAATTTCGGTTCATTTTTGTTGGGTGGTACGAAAATTTCCCAAAAAGTCCAAATGAAATCGAAGACTGGGACACCCTTACATCATTCTTCTTCTAAATTTATAACTATGTTTCAGGTTACGCGTCAAATTTCAAACACTAGCCATAATCTTGTTCGAAAATACTAATTTAGGTACATTTTAGTTAGGTGGTATGAAAATCACCCGAAAAGTCCAGATGAAATCAAGGACCCGGAGACTGTGTTTCGTATTTATAACTGTGTTTCGTGTTTCGTGCCAGATTTCAAACACTAACCATCGTTTTGTTCGAAAATACGAATTTCGGTCCATTTTAGTCAGGAGTTAAGAAAATCGAACGAAAAGTCCAGATCAAATCGAGGATTGGGAGACCCTTATATCATTCTTCTCCAAAATTTATAACTCTGTTTCGGGTTCCGCGTCAAAATTCAAACAACAGCCATCATCTGGTCTGTAAATACAGATTTTGACATATTTTTGTCGATCGGTACGAACATTGACCTAAAAGTATAGATGAAATCAAGGACTAGGAGACCCTTATAGCTTTCTTCTCCAAAATTTAAAACTGTGTTTTGGGTTCTGCGTCAAAGTTCAAACACTAGCCATCGTCTTGTTCGAAAACTTGGATTTCGGTCTATTTTTGTCAGGTGGTACGAAAGTCACCCCAAAAGTCCAAATGAAATCGAGGAATGGGAGACCCTTATAGCATTCTTCTCCAAAAAGATTAACTGTGTTTCAGGTTCTGCGTCAGATTTCAAGCACTAGCCATCGTCTGATCCAAAAATACGGATTTCGGTCAATTTTGGCCATATAGTACGAAAATCGCCATAAAATTCCAATTCAAATCAAGGACCCAGAGACCCTTATAGCATTCTTCTCCAAAATTTATAAAAGTGTTTCGGGTTCCGTGTCAAATTTCAAACACTAGCCATTGTCTATTCCGAAAATACATATTTTTGTCCATTTTGGTCGGGTTGTACGAAAATTCCTCAAAAAGTCTAGATGAAATCGAGGAACGGGAAACCCTTATAACATTCTTCTCAAAAATTTATAATTGTTTTTCAAGCTCCGCGCCCGATTTTAAACACTAGCCATCCTCTATTCCGAAAATATGAATTTCAGTCCGTTTATGTTGGGTGGTACGAAAATCGCCCAAAAAGTCCAAATGAAATCAAGGACCGTAAAACCCTTATTGCATTCTTCTCCAAAATTTATAATTGTGTTTCTGGTTCCGCGTCAAAATTCAAACACTAGCCATCGTCTGATCCAAAAAATACAGATTTTGGTCCATTTTTATCGAGGGGTACGAAAATCGCCCAAAAAGTGCAGATAAAATCAAGAACCGAGAGACCCTTATAGAATTCTTCTCCAAAATTTATAACTGTGTTTCAGGTTTCGGGTTAAATTTCAAACACTAGCCACAGTCTTGTTCGAAAATACGGATTTCGGTCCATTTTAGTCAGGTGGTATGAAAATTGTCCGAAAAGTTCAGATGAAATCGAGGACCATGAGACCCTTATAGAATTCTTCTCCAAAATTTATAACTGTTTTCGAGTTTCCCGTCAGATTTCAAACACCAACCATCGTTTTGTTCGCAAATACAGATTTTGGTTCATTTTTGTAGGGTGGTACGAAAATCCTCAAAAAAGTCCAGATGAAATCGAAGACCCAGAGACCTTTATAGTATTCTTCTCCAAAATTTATAATTGTATTCCGGGTTCTGCAACATATTTCAAACACTTACGATCGTTTTTCTAGGGTGGTACGAAAATCACCCGAAAAGTCCAGATGAAATCAAGGACCGAGAGACCCTATTAGCATTCTTCTCCAAAATTTATTACTAGTTTTTAGGTTCAGCGCTATATTTTAAACACTTGTCATCGTGTGGTCCTGAAATATAGATTACGGTCCTTTTTGTCAAGGGGTAAGAAAATCGCCTAAAAAGTCCATATGAAATCGAGGGCCGAGAAACCCTTATAGTATTCTTCTCCTAAATTTATAATTGTGTTTTGAGTTCCGCGCTAGATTTCAAACACTAGCCATCGTCTGGTCTGAAAATATAGATTTTGGTCCATTTTTGTAGAGGGGTACGAAAATCGCTCGAAAAGTCCAGATGAAATCTAGGACCGGGACACCCTTATATCATTCTTCTCCAAAATTTATAATTGTGTTTTGAGTTCCGCGCTAGATTTCAAACACTAGCCATCGTCTGGTCTGAAAATATAGATTTTGGTCCATTTTTGTAGAGGGGTACGAAAATCGCTCGAAAAGTCCAGATGTAATCGATGACCGAGAGACCCTTATAGCATTCTTATTCTAAATTTATAACTATATTTCGGGTTCCATGTCAGATTTCAAACACTAACCATCGAGGACCGGGAGACCCTTATAGCATTCTTCTCCAAAAATTTAACTACGTTTTAGGTTCCGCGTCATATTTCAAACACTAGCCATTGTTTAGTCGGGTGGTACGAAAATCTCACGAAAAGTCCAGATGAAATCTAGGACCGGGACACCCTTATATCATTCTTCTCCAAAATTTATAATTGTGTTTCATGTTGCGCTTTAGATTTCAAACACTAGCCACAATGTTTTTCGAAAATACGGATTTTTGTCCTTTCTCGTCGATGGTATGAAAATCACCTAAAAAGTCCAGATGAAATC
>NC_021164.2:7873245-7874348 GCF_000331145.2 Cicer arietinum | reverse complement strand
TATTATTATTATTATTATTATTATTATTATTATTATTATTATTATTATTATTATTATTATTATTATTATTATTATTATTATTATAAATTAGTGATATTTTCTTACACATGCGTTCCTTGTGGTAGAATAATTTTTTTTACGTGATTGTCTTTATGTTTGTCTTTATAGTTATTTAAATAAAAATCACTGATCATTGTTATTAAATCTATTTATTTTATTTAATAATAATAATAATATATACTAGTTTTGAATTGCTATGATCTTAGGCCTCATATTTTAGTAGTGTTGTTATCTAGATCTTTATTATTCGAATTTATATTTATGAAGTATAAATATAAAAATAACTATATTATTTATATATAAAATATAATAATGATGATGATGTCGTGTCATAAATATCCGTATAATAGCCAATAACATCTATTAATAGTATAAGTTATAAATTGAATTCACTATAAACGGAATTAATGGACCTAAATTAATTTCTGAATTCATGATATATATATAACACCCTAAATATTTAATTAATAGATAATAGTAAATCAATAGTGGTAAGAATTGGAAATGGGCTAAGTTGAATTGCCCATTTTGGAGAAGAAGGTCTGGCAACAAAACATAACATTGCTGAAATATATATATATGTAAGTAATGGGACTTGGCCAAAGGGTTGCCGCCGGTCTTTGATTTCATTCCAAGAAGCATAATTCCCAGGATAAGAAAAAAACACATAAACAACGTGCCAAATCCTTTTCCTTCTATATTTCACCTCATAATTCCTCCTTACTAATCAACAAGGCTGCTTGCAATCATTTGTCTCATAATAATATTGGGTATGTATTCCTCTATTCCAATTTTTATTAACAATAGGCTTGGATGATTGAATTATATAATTGGACATATATTATGAAGTTAAATTGCATCTAAAGAATTCATTTTATTTTAGCTATAATTAAAAGAGATTTATGGTAAGCATCCATTTAAATAAATATTATCAATTGCATTACATATATGCTATATGATTTTGCTTTAATTTAATTAAAATTATACATTATTTTATGTTATTATAATTATAAGTATGTTTTGTAGCAAGAATTGCCCTCTGC
>NC_021164.2:7869657-7872401 GCF_000331145.2 Cicer arietinum | reverse complement strand
TTTTATTAATTATTTATTCATTTATTTATAGTAAGTAATTCATTTGTATTTTGTGGTTGTGTGGTTATGATTCCCTCGCGGACTATTAGAGACGACGACCGATAAAGAAACGACTCGTTAGCAGATCAGACTCATTGGACGGAATCTTCAGCTGAGGTAATGGGTGGGATGAGGTTCGATCTTATGAGTATAAAATAACGTGAGATGAACGGGAATGCTGAAATTCCCAAATGTTCATTCGGGGCTTACTACGTACAGTTGAGCCCTATTGAGTAATAATAATTAATTAATAAGATGTGGATGGTAATAGTGAGGACTAAAATATAATTTAGCAACTTGTAGAATTGTCGTGAATTTGTTTATATTAAGATTGCCTGTTGCCTGATTTTATGAAATCTTATGTTGATTGTTAATGTATGAATGATTTGAACTTGAATGTTTTGTTACTTGATTGAATTTATGATATTACTAGAATGTATCACCGATTGAATTCCTTATTATGTGATTGATGAAATTGGATTGTGTATTGTGAGTAGTGTAAACCAAATATTGTGATTTTATTGTGATTGACTGATAAAGATATATGATGACGAATATCGTGAAGTCAAACTGAAACTTAGTGAGTAGTGATGATCGAGTAAGTCTGAGATATGTGTTGTAGATTTGGAGTTAGGATTGTTTTGTCATCATATAGGGAGGGTCTGACAAACCTAGTGATTCGGGGAAGTACAACTGAATGAGCCTGATCGTGGAGGGCTACAGTCGAACTGTAAGGTAAGACTGATAGACCTTGGGGGTACACCTAGTGGGGAATTCCTAAGTGGATTAGTGGGTTATTCCCTAAGGCCGGGAACTACCGTGCAACACAAGAGTACCCCGACCGTCGCGTATATGTGTCTCGGGTTGAGTTGAGGGGATCTATGAGGACTTGGCCATTCATGAATTGTCCGTCCACTCTTGTAGTGGCATAGTATCAGGCCTCCTAACCAAGTACTTCAGAGTAGAATGGTACCAAATGATGAAGTAGAGTATAGGACATGCATAGCATTTCATCATGGTGATTATCTTATTGTGAATGAATTTGATAAATCGTTGATATTATACACTTGACTGTTTTGAGATTGTGATAATTTGATTGTTTGCGTGTTACCGTCGTGTATTTTATGCTGTTACATAATTTCGATACTCACCCCTCGTTGTTTGTGTTTGGCGTTTGCGACGGACGCAGACGAGTTGTAAGTTGCAGGTGATGACTAATACCATCAGGAGAGGCGGAAGCCACCATGCCTTGGAGACCTTCATTATTGTGCATTGTGTTGATGTTATTTTGAGTATTTTATTTTGGGAATTCCCGCTCTGATAGTGACATCGGGTTGGGACTATATTTGCACTGAATTTAAAACATGAGTATGTGTACTTCAAAAAGAATTCTGTTGTTTGATACTATGATTTCGAATTCATTATGTTTGATGGAAATTTTGGATTTATGTGACATGCTTATGATTATGTGATACTCTTTATCTTAATAAAAAAAAATTATTTGGGGTTTAGGGTGTCACATTAGTGGTATCAGAGCAGGTCTGTCCAATCAGACCGTGGGTTATATGTTCATTGTGCTTACATGCTTACCCTATTCATTGTTGATTTGTTTTTTTTTTTACTATCACTTTGTCGTGACTTTGTTCTAAGAGAGCTATTTGTTGTGCAAACGTATTATTGGGTATTTCATGTGTATTGTTTTTGCCTCCATGTTTGCATTTTGCTTAAGTGTAGGCTAACCAATTTTAGTTTGGTTGATATCATTGATTGATGGAACAATGGTGTTGCGACAAGAAATGTCGAAGCCATTGGTAGTTAAGTTTTACTTGTTTTAGTTTTTGTAAGAGTCGCTATGTTTTCGTATGCCTAACACTATCTATACTTTCCTTATATTTATTAACTTATCAGAGTATTAACTGTTATGATGAAGATGTTCATTGTTTTCAATGTCTTGTTGTGTTGACTTTATGTTTAAATTCTTAGGAAGATATTAAAGTTAAGTGTTTTTTAAAAAATAAATATGTTGGGTTATTTTGATAAGTAGTCGAAATAAGAAGTGCAAGGCTTAGATGATCCTAGTAAAAAAAAAAATTATACAGTGAATAGTTGAGTGGCTTAATGGATTGTGCATAAGGTTCTTAGTTTGTTTTGACTCGAGAAGTTTAGGAAGAGTTAAGTTGTGATCTCAAAAGTATTTGGTAGTCGACATTGAATGGGTAATAAATACTTGCAAGGATATTTGAGTATTGCAAGGGAGTCAAGATTGATATGCAGTTGATAGATGTGTTATAGGCATGATTCTTTTTGGAATTTATTTTTAGAAATGAGATTTTAGTAGGGTCATAGAAGTAAGATTGTCATGATATTTTTATACTTCATGAGTGTTATGTGTATTTACCTATGTGTGACCTTATCACTAGAAAGTTAGACTTGTCCTATTTTAGTATTGTTGATCTTGGTGAAGCTTGTGATGTGTTCAAGTTTAAGGCATGTAATTGTGTAATATATTAGATAAAGAGATACTCTTAAATTAAGATTAGTGGAAGGAACATAACTAATAATTTTTACCTTAAAGGTTTATGAGTATGGTCCTTGTTGAGTCCAATGTGAAAACCATAGTAACGATAATAGTATGAACTAGTGCAATTGAGATTATTTTATTATAGGTATATGAAATCATGTGAGTCATACTTGTGAATTAGAAA
>NC_021164.2:7864595-7866395 GCF_000331145.2 Cicer arietinum | reverse complement strand
CCAATATATTTTTATACGAATCTTGATTTCGGTAACCTAATACTGCTTTAATTTAATTCTACATTTTTTTCTTTACATGACTTCGGTAACATAATTTTATACGATTTTTGATTGCATGATTTTAAATTATTCTCAATATAAGCATAAGCATGTATGGTATTAAAGGTATTTCTGAGTTGTAGTACAAATAGTAAATAATTTATTTATTTAAATGATTTATTTATTTATTATTTATTTATTTCCTTTTTATTATTTATTTATTTACTTATTTACTTACTTACTTATTTATTTATTTGTTATTTATTTTATTATTTATTTATTCATTTTCTTATTTAGTTATTTATTTATTATTTTATTATTCATTTACGTATTTATTTATTTATTATTTATTTACTCATTAATTCATTTACTTATTTATTTATTTAATTATTTATTTATTTAGATGATTTATTTATTTATTATTTATTTATTTCCTTTTTATTATTTATTTATTTACTTATTTACTTACTTACTTATTTATTTATTTGTTATTTATTTTATTATTTATTTATTCATTTTCTTATTTAGTTATTTATTTATTATTTTATTATTCATTTACGTATTTATTTATTTATTATTTATTTTTTATTTATTCATTTGCTTATTTATTTAATCATTATTTATTTATTCACTGCTTATTTATTTATTATTTATTTTATTAATTATTTATCCATTTATTTATTTATATATTATTTATTATATTATTTATTTATTCATTTACTTATTTAGTTATTTATTGTGTTATTTATTTATTCGTTTCCTTATTTATTTATTTATTTATTTATTATTTTATTATTATTTATTTACTCATTTACTTATTTATTCATTTATTTTATTAATTATTTATCCATTTATTTATTTATTTATTATTTATTATATTATTTATTTATTCATTTACTTATTTAGTTATTTATTGTGTTATTTATTTATTCGTTTACTTATTTATTTATTATTTTATTATTATTTATTTACTCATTTACTTATTTATTCATTTATTTTATTAATTATTTATCCATTTATTTATTTATTTATTATTTATTATATTATTTTACTTATTTATTTATGTATTTATTTTATTAATTATTTATCCAATTATTTAATTATTATTTATTTATTCATTTACTTATTTAGTTATTTATTTTATTAATTTTTTTATTCATTTACTTATTTACTTACTTACTTATTTATTTATGTCTTTATTTTGTTAATTATTTATCCAATTATTTAATTATTATTTATTTATTCATTTACTTATTCAGTTATTTATTTTATTATTTATTATTCATTTAACTTATTTATTATTTTATTATTTTATTATTTATTCATTTGCTTATTTATTTATTATTTATTTTATTATTTAGTTATCCATATATTTATTATATTATTTATTACATTATTTATTATATTATTTATTTATTCATTTACTTATTTAATTGTTTATTTTATTATCTATTTATTCATTTAATTATTATTTATTCATTATTTACTTATTTATTTATTCATTCATTTATTATTTATTTTTTATTTATTCATTTGCTTATTTATTTAATCATTATTTATTTATTCACTACTTATTTATTTATTATTTATTTTATTAATTATTTATCCATTTATTTATTTATTTATTATTTATTATATTATTTATTTATTCATTTACTTATTTAATTGTTTATTTTATTATCTATTTATTCATTTAATTATTATTTATTCATTATTTACTTATTTATTTATTCATTCATTTATTATTTATTATTTATTTAT
>NC_021164.2:7854706-7864338 GCF_000331145.2 Cicer arietinum | reverse complement strand
TGTAGTGGCATAGTATCAGGCCTCCTAACCAAGTACTTCATAGTAGAATGGTACCAAATGATGAAGTAGAGTATAGGACATGCATATCATTCCATCATGGTGATTATCTTATTGTGAATGAATTTGATAAATCGTTGATATTATACACTTGATTGTTTTTGATATAGTGATAATTTGATTGTTTGCGTGTTACCGTCGTGTATTTTATGCTGTTACATAATTTCGATACTCACCCCTCGTTGTTTGTGTTTGGCGTTTGCGACGGACGCAGACGAGTTGTAAGTTGCAGGTGATGACTAATACCATCAGGAGAGGCGGAAGCCACCATGCCTTGGAGACCTTCATTATTGTGCATTGTGTTGATGTTATTTTGAGTATTTTATTTTGGGAATTCCCGCTCTGATAGTGACATCGGGTGGGGACTATATTTGCACTGAATTTAAAACATGAGTATGTATACTTCAAAAAGAATTCTATTGTTTGATACTATGATTTCAAATCCATTATGTTTGATGTAAATTTTGGATTTATGTGACATGCTTATGATTATGTGATACTCTTTATCTCGAAAAAAAAATTATTTCGGGTTTAGGGTGTCACAGAAACCCTTATAACATTCTTCTCCAAAATTTATAATTTTGCTTCGGGTTCCGTGTCATATTTCAAAGATTAGCCATCATTTGGTCCGAAAATACGGATTTCGGTCCATTTAAGTCGGGTGGTACGAAAATCGCCCGAAAAGTCTAGATGAAATCGAGGACCGAGAGACCCTTATAGCATTTTTCTTCTAAATTTATAACTGTGTTTGGGGTTCCGTGTCAGGTTTCAAACACTAAAAATCGTCTTTTTCAAAAATACGAATTTCAGTCCATTTTAGTCGTGTGGTACGAAAGTCGCCCGAGAAGTCCAGATGAAATCTAGGACCAGCAGACTCTTATATCATTCTTCAAAATTTATAACTGTGTTTCGGGTTCTGCGTTAGATTTCAAACACTAGCCATAGTCTTTTTCGAAAATACGGATTTCGGTCCATTTTAGATGGATCGTTTGAAAATCGCCCAAAAAGTTCAGATAAGACGGGGAGACCCTTATAGCATTCTTCTCAAAAACTTAAAATTGTCTCTCGAGTTCCCCGCAAGATTTCAAACACTAGCCCAAGCTGGTCCGAAAATACAGATTTTACTCCATTTTTGTCAAGGGGTACAAAAATCACCTGAAAAGTCCAGATGAAGAGAACCGAGAGACCCTTATAGCATTCTTCTCCAAAATTTATAAGGTTTCGGTCCATTTTTTGTCGGGTGGTACGAAATCACCCAAAAAGTCTAGATGAACCCGAAGACCAGGAGACCTTGATAGCATTCTTCTCCAAAATTTATTACTGGTTTTTAGGTTCTGCGCCAGATTTCAAACACTTGCCATCGTCTGGTCCGAAAATATAAATTTCGGTCCTTTTTTTTCGAGGGTAAAATAATCGCTAGAAAAGTCCAGATGAAATCGAGGACCGAGAGACCCTTATATCATTCTTCTCCTAAACTTATAATTGTATTCCGAGTTCCGTGTCGGATTTCAAACACTAGCCATTGTTTTGTTCAAAAATACAAATTTCGGTCTATTTCAGTCAGGTGGCACGAAAATCACCCGAAAATACCAGATGAAATCGAGGACCGGGAGACCCTTATAACATTCTTCTCTTAAATACATAACAGTGTTTCTGATTCCGAGTCAGATTTCAATCACTAGCCATCGTCTGGTCTGAAAATATAGATTTTGGTTCATTTTTGTCAAGGGGTACGAAAATCGCCCGAAAAGTCCAGATGAAATCGACGACCGAGAGACCGTTATAGCATTCTTCTTCTAAATTTATAACTGTATTTCGGTTTCCATGTCAAATTTCAAACACTACCAGTCGTCTGGTCCGAAAATACGGATTTCAATCCATTTTAATCTATTGGAATGAAAATCGGCCGAAAAGTCCAGATGAAATCGAGGATCGAGAGACCCTTATAGCATTATGTTCCGGAAATACTGATTTCGGTCCATTTTTGTCGGGTGTTATGAAAATCGTCAGAAAAGTCTAGATGATATCAACGACCGGGAAACCCTTATAACATTCTTATCCAAAATTTATAACTATGTTTCGGGTTCCGCGGCAGATTTCAACTGAGTTTCGAGAATAGATATTTTGGTCCATATTTGTCGAGGGGTACGAAAATTTCCTGAAAAGTCCAGATGAAATCGAGGTGAAGAAGATTCTTGTAACATTCTTCTCCTAAATTTATAACTAAGTTTCGGGTTCTGCGTCAGACGATGACAAGTGTTTAAAATCTGGTGCGGAACCTAAAAACTAGTAATAAATTTTGGAGAAGAATGTTATCAGGGTCTCCCAATCCTTTTTCATCTGGACTTTTCGGGTGATTTTCATACCACCAGACAAAAAAATGGACTGAAATCTGTATTTTCGAACAACATGATTGCTAGTGTTTGAAAACCGACGCGGATCCCGAAACTTGGTTATAAATTTAGGAGAAAAATGTTATAAGTGTCTCCTGGTCCTCGATTTCATCTGGACTTTTCAGGTGATTTACGTACCACCCAACAAAAATGGACCGAAATCCGTATTTTCGAACAAGACAATTGCTAGAGTTTAACATCTGAGGCGGAACCCGAAACACAATTATAACTTTTGGAGATAAATGCTATAAGGGTCATCGATTTCATCTTCACTTTTCGGGCGATTTTCGTACCCCTCGACAAAAATGGACAAAAATTTGTATTTTAGGACCAGACATGGGCTAGTATTTAAAATCTAGCGTGAAAATTTGTATTTATAAATTTTGGAGAAAAATGCTATATGGGTCTCTCGGTCCTCGATTTCATTTGGACTTTTCGAGCGATTTTCATCTATCCAACTAAAATTAACATAAATCCGTATTTTCGAAAAAGACTATGGCTAGTGTTTGAAATCTGACGCGGAACCCGAAATAAAGTTTGAACTCCCGGTCCTAGATTTCATCTAGACTTTTCGGGAACTTTCGTACCACCTGACTAAAATGGACCAAAATCAGTATTTTCGAACAAGACTATTGTTAGTATTTGAAATCTGACCCGGGACCCGAAACACAATTATAAATTTAGAAGAAGAACGCTATAAGGCTCTCTCGGTCCTCGATTTCATTTGGACTTTTTGGGCGATTTTCATACCACTAGACTAAAATGGATTGAAATCCGTATTTTTAGACAAGACGATGGCAAGAGTTTGAAACCTGACGCGAATCTTGAAACTCTGTATAAATTTTGGAGAAAAATGCTATAAGGGTCTCCCGATCCTCGATATTATCTGGACTTTTTGGGCGAATTTTGTACCACCCGACAAAAATGGACCAAAATCCGTACTTTCGAACAATACAATTGCTTGTGTTTGAAATCTGAGGCGGAACCGGAAACTCAATTTTTAAATTTAGGAGAAGAATGCTATAAGGGTCTCCCGATCCTCGATTTCATCTGGGCTTTTCAGGCTATTTTCGTACCACTCGACAAAAATAGTCCAAAATCCAAAACTAAGTTATAAATTTAGGCGAAGAATGCTATAAGGGTCTCGTGGTCCTCGATTTCATTTGGTCTTTTCTGGCGTAATTCGTATTTTCGAACAAAACGATGGTAAGTGTTTGAAATCTTTAGCGGAACCTTAAATATAATTATACATTTTGAAGAAGAATGTTATAAAGGTCTCCCGGTCCTTGATTTCATCTGGACTTTTTGGACGATTTTCGTACCACCCTACTAAAATGAACCAAAATATGTATTTTCGTACAAAATGATGGTTAGTATTTGAAACCTGACACAGAACCTAGAACATTTATAAATTTTTGAGAAAAATGCTATAAGGGTCTATCGGTCCTCGATTTCATTTGGACTTTTCAGGCGATTTTCGTAACCCTCGACATAAAAGGACTGAAATCTATATTTTCATACCACACGAGGGCTAGTGTTAGAAATCAGATGCGGAATCCAAAACACAGTTAAATTTTTTGGAGAAGAATGCTATAAGGGTCTCCCCGTCCTCAACTTCATCTAGCTTTTTGGGGGATTTACGTACCACCCAACCAAAATGGACCAAAATTCGTATTTTCAGACTAGACGATGGCTAGTGTTTAAAATCGGGCGCAGAGCCCAAAAAACAGTTATAAATTTTTGAGAAAAATGCTATTACGGTCTCCCGGTCCACGATTTCATCTGGACTTTTCGGGTGATTTTCGTACCAGCCGACCAAAATGGACCGAAATCTGTATTTTCGGACCAGACAATGGCTAATGTTTGAATTCTGACGTGGAACCCAAAACACAGTTAAGCTTTGTAGAGAAGAATGATATAAGGGTCTCCGGGTCCTCGATTTCATCTGGACTTTTTGGGCGATTTTCGCACCTTTCAACAAAAATGGACCGAAATCCGTATTTTCGAACAAGACGATGGCTAGTGTTTGAATTCTGACGCAGAAACCGAAACACAGTTTTAAATTTTAGAGATGAATGTTGTAAGGGTCTCCTGGTCCTAGATTTCATCTGGACATTTCGGTTGATATTCGTACCCAACGAGAAAAATATGCCAAAATCTGTATTTTCGGACCAAACGATGGCTAATGTTTGAAGCGGAACCCGAAACACAGTTATAAATTTTGGAGAAGAATGACATAAGAGTCTCCCAGTCCTCGATTTTATATGGACTTTTAGGTGGATTTTCGTACCACCAAACTAAAATGGACCGAAATTCGTATTTCCGAACAAATCGATCGTTAGTGTTAGAAATCTGGCATGGAACTCAAAACACAATTATAAATTTTGGAGAAGAATGCTATAAGGGTCTCCCAGTCCTCGATTTCATTTGGACTTTAGTGCGATTTTCATACCACCTGATTAAAATGGACCTAAATTCATATTTTCGAACAAGACTATGGTTTGTGTTTGAAATCTGACACGTAACCTGAAACAAAATTATAAATTTAGAAGAAGAATGTTGTAAGGGTGTCCCAGTCCTCGATTTCATTTGGACTTTTTGGGCAATTTTCGTACCACCCAACAAAAATAAACCGAAATTCGTATTTTCGGACCACACGATGGCTAGTGTTTAAAATCTGGGGCGAAGCCCGAAAAACATTTATAAATTTAGGAGAAGAATGCTACAAGGGTCTCCTATTCCTCGATTTCATCTTGACTTTTCCGGCGATTTTGGTACCACCCGACTAAAACGGACTGAAATTTGTATCTTCAAACAAAACGATGGTTAGTGTTTGAAATCTGGCGCGAAACACGAAACACAACAATAAATTTTGGAGAAGAATGCTATAAGGGTTTCCCGGTCTTCCATTTTATCTGGGATTTTTGACCGATTTATGTACCACCCTACTAAAATGAACCAAAATATGTATTTTCGAACAAAACGATGGTTAGTGTTTGAAATCTAAAACACAATTATAAATTTTGGAGAAGAATGCTACAAGGGTCTCCCAGTACTCGATTTTATCTAGCTTTTTGGGCGATTTTCGTACCACACATAAAAAGTGGACCAAAATTTGTATTTTCAGACTATACGATGGCTAGTGTTTAAAATCGAGCGCGAGGCCCGAAAAACAGTTATAAATTTTTTAGAAGAATGCTATAAGGGTCTCTCGGTCCACGATTTCATCTGGACTTTTCGGGCGATCTTCGCACAACCCGACCAAAATGGACCGAAATCCGTATTTTAGGACCAGACAATGGCTAGTGTTTGAATTCTGACGCGGAACCAGAAACACAGTTAAGCTTTTTGGAGAAGAATGCTATAAGGGACTCTCGGTCCTTGATTTCATCTGAACTTTTCAGGCGAGTTTCGTACCCCTCGACAAAAATGGACCATAATCTGTATTTTCAAACCAGACGATGGCTAGTGTTTGAAATACGATGCGAAACCTTAAACATTAGTATATATTAAGGAGAAGAATGCCAAAAGGGTCTCTCGGTCCTCGATTTCATCTGGACTTTTCGGGCGATTTTCGTACCTTCCGACAAAAATGGACCCAAATACGTTTTTCGAAAAAGAAGATGGATAGTGTTTGAAAACTGTCACGGAAATCGAAACACAGTTATAAATTTAGGAGAAGAATGCTATTAGAGTCTCCTGGTCCTCGATTTCATCTGGACATTTCGGGTGATTTTTAACCACCTGATTAAAATGGATCGAACTCCATATTTTCGAACAAGATGATGGCTAGGGTTTGAAATCTGACGCGGAAACCAAAACACAGTTATAAATTTAGAAGCAGAATGCTTTAATGGACTATCGGTCGTTGATTTCATCTGAAATTTTGAGGCGAGTTTCGTACCCCTCGACAAAAATGGACCAAAATCTGTATTTTCAAACCAGACGAAGGCTAGTGTTTGAAATATGACGCGGAACCTTAAACACTAGTATATATTTAAGAGAAGAATGTCAAAAAGGTCTCTCGGTCCTCGATTTCATCTGGACTTTTTGGGAAATTTTCGTACCATCTGACAAAAATGGACCCAAATCCGTTTTTCGAACAAGAAGATGGATAGTGTTTGAAAACTGACATGGAACGCGAAACACATTTATAAATTGATGAGAGGAATGCTATAAGAGTCTCCAGGTCCTCGATTTCATCTGGACATTTCGAGCTATTTTCGTACCGCCCGACTAAAATGGATCGAAACTAGTATTTTTGAACAAGATGATGGCTATTGTAAGAAATCTGACGCGGAAACCGAAATACAGTTATCAATTTAGAAGAAGAATGATATAAGGGACTCTTGGTCCTCGATTTCATCTAGACTTTTCACGAGAGTTTCATAACATTCGACAAAAAGTGGTTGAAATCTGACGCAGTATCCGTGTTTTTGAACAAAATGATGGGTAGTGTTTGAAAACTGATGCAGAACCCGAAACATAGTTACAAATTTAGAAGAAGAATGCTATAAGAGCTATAAGGGTCTCTCGGTCCTCGATTTCATCTGGACTTTTCGGGAGATTTCCGTATACCTCTACACAAATGGACCAAAATTTGTATTTTCGGACCATACGATGGCTAGTGTTTGAAATCTGATGCCGAACCCGAAACACTGTTATATATTTAAGAGTAGAATTCGATATTGGTCTCCCGGTCCTCGATTTCGTCTCGACTATTCGGGTGATTATCGTATCACCCGACAAAAAAGGACTGAAATCCGTATTTTTGAACAAGACAATCGATAGTGTTTGAATTCTGTAGCGGAACCCGAAACACAGTTATAAATTTAGGAGAAGAATGCTATAAGAGTCTCATGGTCCTCGATTTCATCTGGATTTTTTGAGTGATTTTTGTACCACCCGATTAAAATGGATCGAAAATCGTATTTTCAACTAAGATGTTGGCTAGTGTTTGAAATTTGACGCGGAAACCGAAACACAATTATAAATTTATAAGAAGAATGCTATAAGGGTCTCTCGGTCCTTGATTTCATCTGGACTTTTTGGGCAATTTTCATACCCCTCGACAAAAAATGATTAAAATCTGTATTTCGAACCTGACGATTGCTAGTGTTTTAAATCTGACACAGAACCCGAAACACTGTTATATATTAAGGAGAAGAATGATATAATGGTCGCTCGGTCATCTGGACTTTTTGGGCGATTTTTGTAAGCCTCGACAAAAATGTTTCAATATCTGTATTTTCTTACAAGACGATGGCTAGTGATTGAAATATGATGGGAAACCTGAAACACTGTTATATATTTAGGAGAAGAATGCTATAAGGGTCTTCTGGTCCTCGATTTCAACTGGACGTTTAGGGCTATTTTCGAACCACACGACAATAGTGGGTCGAAATCCAAATTTTCAAACAAGACGATGTATAGTGTTTGAAATCAGGCGCGGAACCCGAAACACATTTAGAAATTTAGGAGAAGAATGCTATAAGAGTTTCTTGGTCCTCGATTGCATCTCGACATTTCGGGCGATTTTCGTACCACCCGATTAAATTGGACTGAAATCCCTATTTTCGAACTAGACGATGGCTAGAGTTTGAAATCTGACGCGGAACCCGAAACACTATTTTAAATTTAGAAGAAGAATGCTATAAGAGTTTCTCGGTCCTCAATTTCATCTAGACTTTTCGTGCGTGTTTCTTACCCCTCGACAAAAATTGATCAAAATCTGTATTTTCGCACCAGATGAGGGCTTGTGTTTGAAATTTGACGCGGAACCTGAAATACTGTTATAAATTTGGGAGAAGAATGCTATAGGGGTTTCCTGGTCCTCGATTTCATCTGGACTTTTTGGGCAATTTTCGTACCACCCTACAAAAATGGAAAGAAATCTGTATTTTCGAACAAGACAATGGCTAGTGTTTGAAATCTGACGCTGTGAAGATATTATGAGGACTTTTGTTTCAAAACTAGTGGTATTATAAGGAATCTGAAACACATTTATAAATTTATGAGAAGAATTCTATAAGGGTCTCTCGGTCTTGGGTTTCATCTGGACTTTTTGATTGATTTTCTTACCACTAGACTAAAATGGATTGAAATCTATATTTTCGGACCAGGCGATGGCTAGTGTTTGAAATCTGACCCGGAATCTGAAACACTGTTATATATTTAGGAGAAGAATGCTATAAGGGACTCCTGGTCCTCGATTTCATCTTGTACTTTCGGGTGATTTTCATACCACTCGACTAAAATGGACCGAAATTCGTATTTTTGAACAAAAAAATGGCTAGTGTTTGAAATCCGACACAGAACTCATAACCCAGTTATAAATGTAGGAGAAGAATGCAATAAGGGTCTCTCAGTTCTCGATTTCATTTGGACTTTCCAGGCGATTTTGTTACCCCTCGACAAAAAAGGATCGAAATCTATATTTTATGACAAGACGATGGCAAGTTTTTGAAATCTGTCGCCAAACCTAAAATCCAGTAATAAATTTTGGACCGAAATTAGTATTTCCGGACCAGACGAGGGCTAGTGTTTGAAATTTGACGCGGAACCTGAAACACAATTATAAATTTTGGAGAAGAATGCTATAAGGGTCTGCCAGTCCTCGATTTCATCTGGACTTTTCGGGCGATTTTCATACCGCTAGACTAAAATGGATTGAAATCCGTATTTTTAGACCAGCAATGGCTAGTGCTTGAAATTTGACAAGGAACCCGAAATACAGTTATAAATTTAGAAGAAGAATGCTATAAGGGTCTCTCGGTGGTCTATTTCATCTGGAATTTTTGCGCGATTTTCGTAACCCTCGACAAAAATAGACCAAAATCTTTATTTTCGGACCGGACGATGGCTAGTGTTTGAAATCTGTCGCCAAACCTAAAATCCAGTAATAAATTTTGGACCGAAATTAGTATTTCCGGACCAGACGAGGGCTAGTGTTTGAAATTTGACGCGGAACCTGAAACACAATTATAAATTTTGGAGAAGAATGCTATAAGGGTCTGCCAGTCCTCGATTTCATCTGGACTTTTCGGGCGATTTTCATACCGCTAGACTAAAATGGATTGAAATCCGTATTTTTAGACCAGCAATGGCTAGTGCTTGAAATTTGACAAGGAACCCGAAATACAGTTATAAATTTAGAAGAAGAATGCTATAAGGGTCTCTCGG
>NC_021164.2:7847807-7854111 GCF_000331145.2 Cicer arietinum | reverse complement strand
GATTTCATCTGGTTTTTTCGGGTGATTTTCGTACCACGCGACTAAAATGGACCGAAATTCGTATTTTTGAACAAACTAATGGCTAGTGTTTGAAATCCGACACAGAACTCGGAACACAGTTATAAATTTAGGAGAAGAATGTTATAAGGGTCTCTCGATCCTTGATTTCATCTAGAATTTTCAGGCGATTTTCTTACCCCTTGACAAAAAAGGACCAAAATCTATATTTTCATACCAGACGATGGCAAGTATTGTAAATCTGGCGCACAAGATAAAAAACAGTAATAAATTTTGGAGAAGAATGCTATAAGGGTCTCCCGGTCCTCGATTTCAACTAGGATTTTCGGCCGATTTTCGTACCACCCGACAAAAATGGGCTGACATCCGTATTTTCGAAGAAGACAATTGCTAGTGTTTGAAATATGAGGCGGAACCCGAAACTGAGTTATAAATTTAGGAGAAGAATGCTATAAGGGTCTCCCATTCCTCGATTTCATCTGATCTTTGTGGGAGATATTAGTATCACCCGACACAAATAGACCGAAATTCGTATTTTTGGACCTGACGAGGGCTAGTATTTGAAATCTAACGCAAAACCCGAAACTAAGTTATAAATTTAGGAGAAGAATGCTACAAGAATCTTCTTCTCCTCGACTTCATCTGGACGTTTCAAGCGATTTTCGTACCCCTCGACAAAAATGGACCAAAATCTGTATTCTCGGACCAGACGATAGCTTGTGTTTGAAATCTCCCGCGGAACCCGAAACACAGTGATAAATTTTGTAGAAGAATGCCATAAGGGTTTCCCTGTCCTCGATTTCATCTGGACTTTTCGGGCGACTTTCATACCATTCGACAAAATAGACCGTAATTAGTATATCCGGAACAGATGAGGGCTAGTGTTTGAAATTTGACACGGAACCCGAAACAAAGTTATAAATTTTGGAGAAGAATGCTAAAAGGGTCTCCCGGTCCTTGATTTGATCTAGAATTTTTGGGCGATTTTCATACCACCCGACAAAAATGGACCGAAATTAGTATTTCTGGACCAGACGAGGGCTAGTGTTTGAAATTTGACGCGGAACCTGAAACACAATTATAAATTTTGGAGAAAAATGCTATAAGGGTCTCCCAGTCATCGATTTCATCTGGACTTTTCGGGCGATTTTCATACCGCTAGACTAAAATGGATTGAAATTCGTATTTTAAGACCACCAATGGCTAGTGCTTGAAATTTGACAAGGAACCCAAAATACAGTTATAAATTTAGAAGAAGAATGCTATAAGGGTCTCTCGGGGTACAATTTCATCTGGAATTTTTGCGCGATTTTCGTACCCCTCAACAAAAATGGACCAAAATCTTTATTTTCGGACCGGACGATGGCTAGTGTTTGAAATCTGACACAAAATCTGAAACATTGTTATATATTTAGGAGAAGAATGATATAAGGGTCTCCTACCAACCGACAAAAATCGACCGAAATCCGTATTTTCGAACAAGACGATGGCTAGTGTTTGAAATCTGGCGCGAAACCCGAAACATAATTAAAATTTTGGAGGAGAATGCTATAAGTGTCTCTCGTTCCTCGATTTCATATGGACTTTTCAGGCGATTTTTTTACCCCTCGACAAAAAAGGATCGAAATCTATATTTTCGAACCAAACGATTGCAATTGTTTGAAATCTGGCGCGGATCCTAAAAACCAGGAATAAATTTTGGAGAAGAATGCTATAAGGGTCTCTTGGTCCTCGATATCATCTCAGCTTTTCGGGCGTTTTTCGTACCACCTGACAAAAATGGACCGAAATAGTATTTTCGAACATGAAAATTGCTAGTGTTTGAAATCTGAGGCAGAACCCGAAACTCAGTTATAAATTTAGGAGAAGAATGTTATAAGCGTCTCCTAGACCTCAATTACACGTGGTCTTTTCGGGCGATTTTCGTATCACCCGACAAAAATGGACCAAAATTCGTATTTTCGGACCAGACGATGGCTAGTGTTTGAAATCTGGCGTGAAACGCGAAACACAATTTTAAATTTTGGAGAACAATGCTATAAGCGTCTCTCGGTCCTCGAATTCATCTGGACCTTTCGCGAGATTTTCGTACCCTTTACAAAAATGGACTAAAATCTGTATTTTCGGACCAGACTTTGGCTAGTGTTTGAAATCTAGCTCGGAACTCGAAACAAAGTTATAAATTTGGGAGAAGAATGCTATAAGGGTCTCCTGGTCCTTGATTTCATTTGGACTTTTCAGGCAATTTTCATACGATCCAACCAAAATGGACCGAAATCCGTATTTTCGAAAAAGGCTATCGCTAGTGTTTGAAATCTGACACGTAACCCGAAACACAATTTTAAATTTTGGAGAAGAATGTTATAAGGGTCTCCCGGTCCTAGATTTCATCTAGCCTTTTTGAGCGATTTTCGTACCACCCGACTAAAATGGACCGAAATCCGTATTTTCGAACAAGACGATTGTTACTGTTTGAAACCTGACGCTGAACCCGAAACACTGTTATAAATTTAGGAGAAAAATGTTGTAAGGGTCGCCCGATCCTCGATTTCATCTGGACTCTTCGGGGGACTTTCGTACTACCCAACTAAAATAGATTGAAATTTGTATTTTCGGACCAGACGATGGCTAGTGTTTAAAATCGGGTGCAGAGCCCGAAAATCAGTTATAAATTTTAGAGAAGAATGCTATAAGGGTCTCTTGGACCTCGATTTCATTTAGATTTTTCGAGCGAGTTTCATACCACCCGACCAAAATGGACCAAAATCTGTATTTTCGGACAAGACAATGCTATAAGGGTCTCTCGTACACATGAAAGAAAAAGACCGAAATTCGTATTTTTGAACAAGCAATGGATAGTGATTGAAATCTGACGCGGAACCCGAGTCACATTTATAAATTTAGTAGAAGAATGCTATAAGAGTCTCCTGGTCCCCGATTTATATAGACTTTTCAGGGTTTTTCGTATAAGACGATGGCTAGTGTTTTAAATCTGGCGTGGAACCCGAAACAAATTTAAAAATTTTGGGGAGGAATGCTATAATGGTCTCGCGGTCGTCGATTTTATTTGGACTTTTCAGACGATTTTCGTACCCCTCGACAAAAATGGACCAATATCTGTATTTTTGGACCAGACGATGGCAAGTGTTTTAAATCTGGCGCGGAACCTGAAACATAGTTATAAATTTTAGAGAAGAATGCTATAAGGGTCTCTCGGTCCTCGATTTCATCGGGAATTTTCGAGCGATTTTCGTACCACCCGACTAAAATAGACCGAAATCCATATTTTCGAACAAGACGATTGCTAGTGTTTGAAATCTGACGTGGAACCCGAAAGAAAATTATACATTTAGAAGAAGAATGATATAAGGGACTCTCGATCCTCGAATTCATTTGGACTTTTCGGGTGATTTTTGTACCCCTCGACAAAAAAGGGCCAAATCGGTATTTTTAGACCAGACGATGGCTAGTGTTTGAGATCTGTTGTAGAACCCGAAACATAGTTATAAATTTTGGAGAAGAATGCAATAAGGGTCTCCTGGTACTCGATTTCAGCTGGACTTTTTGGGCAATTTTCACAAAAATGGACCAAAGTCCGTAGTTTTGGACCAAACGATTGCAAGCGTTTGAAATCTGACGCAGAACCCGAAACACATTTATAAATTTAGAAGAATTTATAAGGGTCATTTGGTCCCCGATTTCATTTGGACTTTTCAGGCGATTTTCGTACCCATCGATGATAACAGACCAAACTCTGTATTTTCGGACCAAAAGATGGCCAATGTTTGAAATCATACGCGGAACCCGAAACACAATTATAAATTCAGAAGAAGAATGCTATAATAAGAGTCTTCTGGTCCTCGATTTCATATGGACTTTTCAGGCGATTTTCGTACCCTCACAACAAAAAGGACCAAAATCAGTATTTTCAAACCAAAGGATGGCTAGTGTCTGAAATCTGGTGCGGAACTCGAAAACAAAATTATAAATTTTGGAGAAGAATGCTATAAGGGTCTTCCGGTCCTCGATTTCATCTGGACTTTTCTGGCGATTTGCGTACCACCCAACAAAAATGGACCAACGTCCGTAGTTTCAGACCAAACGGTGGTTAGTGTTTGAAATCTGACGAAGAACCCAAAACAGAGTTATAAATTTTGTTATATATTGTTATTATCTTTGTTTTATAGTTTTAGTTCATTACGAAGATAATAATAACATATAATAAAATAAAGTTGTCAAATAAATATGTAATTATTTATTTATTTGACAACTCAATTTTGTTCTATGTTATTATTATCACCGTTTTATAGTTCTACATCATAACTAAGTAATAATTACATTTTTATTTGACAACTCAATTTTCTTATATGTTTTTATTATTTTCGTTTTGTAATTGTACTAAATAAGGAAAATAATAATAATATATAACAAAATAGAGTTGTAAATTAAATACAAAACGAAGATAATAATAATATATAATAAAATAGTGGTTTCAAATAAATATTTAAGTATTACATTATTTGACAACACTATTTTATTTAATGTTATTATTATATTTGTTTTATGGTTTTATTTCATAACAAAGATAATAATAACATATAATAAAATAGAGTTGTCCAATAAAGTAATAATTACATATTAATTTTACAACTCAATTTTGTTATATGTTATTATTATTTTAGTTATTTAGTACAACTACAAAATAAACATAATAATAACGTATAATAAAACAGAGTTGTCAAATAAATATGTAACTATTAATTTATTCGATAATTCTATTTTATTATATGTTATTATTATCTTCATTTAGAAGTTTGACTGCATAACGAAAATAGTAAAATCATATAATAAAATAGAATTGTCAAATAAATATGTAATTATTACTTTATTTAACAACTCTATTTTATTATATGTTAATATTGTCTTCGTTATGAAGTACAACTATATAACGAAAATAATAATAACATAAAATAAAATAGAGTTGTCAAATAAAGTAATAAGTACATATTTATTTGATAAACTCAATTTTAGTATATGTTATTATTAACTTCGTTATTCAGTAAAACAATAAAACGAAGATAATAATAACATATAATAAAATAGTGTTTTCAAATAAAGTAATAATTACTTATTTATTAGACAACTCTATTTTATTAAATATTATTATTATCTTCGTTTTGTAGTTCTACTCAATGACGAAGATAATAATGACATATAATAAAATAGAGTTGTCAAATAAATTAATTATTTAATATTTATTAGACAATTCAATTTTCTTATATTTTATTATTATCTTTGTTATTAAGTATAACTATAAAATGAAGATAATAATAACATTCAATAAAATAGTGTTGTCAATGTTACTTTATTTGAAAACTCTATTTTATTAAATGTTATTTTTATCTTCGTTTTATAGTTGTAGTTAATAAAGAAAATAATAATATATAACACAATTGAACTATTAAATAAATATGAAATTATTACTATATTTGACAACTCTGTTTTATTATATGTTATTGTTATCTTCATAATATAGTTGTACTAATAAAATAAAGTTGTCAAATAAAGTACTAATTACATATTTATTTGATAAACTCAATTTTATTATATGTTATTATTATCTTCGTTATGTAGTAAAACAATAAAACAAAGATAATAATAACATATAATAAAATAGTGTTGTCAAATAAAGTAATAATTACTTATTTATTAGACAACTCTATTTTATATAATATTATTATTATCTTCATTTTGTAGTTTTACTTAATAAGGAAGATAATAATAACATATAATAAAATAGAGTTGTCAAATAAATTAATTTTGACATATTTATTTGTCAACTAAATTTTGTTTTATTTTATTATTATCTTTATTATTAAGTATAACTAGTTTGTAACCCGTGCAGCCGCACGGTAACAATCATTTTAATAAATAAATAGTTATATTTTATATATATATATATATATATATATCAAATTTCATAAATTTTATTGACATTAAAAAAATAAGTTGACTTAAAAAAAATAATTTACAATAAAAAAATTTATTTTAACTTAACTTAAAAACTACTTTCTTATAGGCTCAATGTTATTGATAAAAAGTATGATTCTAACGCCACTCTTTAATCTTACTCAAATGATGATGCCTTATTTTTGAATTCTACACATAATCTTTTTTCTTTCCAAAAAACTTATTATAAAGCAATACTTTTAATTTTAAACAAATAAAAACAATAATTATTAAAAAAAATAAATGATTAGATTAGATGAAATAATTTTTTTTTAAA
>NC_021164.2:7814075-7845461 GCF_000331145.2 Cicer arietinum | reverse complement strand
TTATTTATTTATTTATTATTTATTCATTCTTTATTTATTCGTTATTAATTTATTATTTATTTTATTAATTATTTATTCATTTATTTATAGTAAGTAATTCATTTGTATTTTGTGGTTGTGTGGTTATGATTCCCTCGCGGACTATTAGAGACGACGACCGATAAAGAAACGACTCGTTAGCAGATCAGACTCATTGGACGGAATCTTCAGCCGAGGTAAGGGGTGAGATGAGGTTCGATCTTATGAGTATAAAATAACGTGAGATGAACAGGAATGCTGAAATTCCTAAATGTTCATTCGGGGCTTACTACGTACAGTTGAGCCCTATTGAGTAATAATAATTAATTAATAAGATGTGAATGGTAATAGTGAGGACTAAAAATATAGTTTAGCAACTCGTAGAATTGTCGTGAATTTATTTATATTAAGATTGCATGTTGTCTGATTTTATGAAATCTTCTGTTGATTGTTAATGTCTGAATGATTTGAACTTGAATGTTTTGTTACTTGATTGAATTTATGATATTACTAGAATGTATCACCGATTGAATTCCTTATTATGTGATTGATGAAATTGGATTGTGTATTGTGAGTAGTGTAAACCAAATATTGTGATTTTATTGTGATTGACTGATAAAGATATATGATGACGAATATCGTGAAGTCAAACTGAAACTTAGTGAGTAGTGATGATCGAGTAAGTCTGAGATATGTGTTGTAGATTTGGAGTTAGGATTGTTTTGTCATCATATAGGGAGGGTCTGACAAACCTAGTGATTCGGGGAAGTGCAACTGAATGAGCCTGATCGTGGAGGGCTACAGTCGAACTGTAAGGTAAGACTGATAGACCTTGGGGGTACACCTAGTGGGGAATTCCTAAGTGGATTAGTGGGTTATTCCCTAAGGTCGGGAGTTATCGTGCAACACGAGAGTACCCCGACCGTCGCGTATATGTGTATCGAGTTGAGTTGAATGGATCTATGAGGACCTTACCATTCATGAATTGTCCGTCCATTCTTATAGTGGCATAGTATCAGGCCTCCTAACCAAGTACTTCAGAGTAGAATGGTACCAAATGATGAAGTATAGAGTATAGGACATGCATAGCATTTCATTATTTTGATTGTCTTATTATGAATGAATTTGATAAGTCGTTGATATTATACACTTGACTGTTTTGAGATTGTGATAATTTGATTGTTTGCGTGTTCTCCTCGTGTATTTTATACTGTTACATAATTTCGATACTCACCCCTCGTTGTTTGTGTTTGGCGTTTGCGATGGACGCAGACGAGTTGTAAGTTGCAGGTGATGACTAGTACCATCAGAGAGGCGGAAGTCATCATGTCCTGAAGACTCTATTTATACGCATTGTATTGATGTTATTTTGAGTATTTTTATTTTGGGAATTCCCGCTCTGATAGTGACATCGGGTGGGGACTATATTTGCACTACATTTAAAACATAAGTAGGTGCACTTCAAAAAGGATTATGTTATTTGATATTAAGATTTCGATGTCATTATATTTGATGGAAATTTTGGATTATGTGACATGTTATAATTACGTGATACTCTTTATAAAAAAAAAAATTTATTTGGGGTTTAGGGTGTCACATTAATCCCTAAACGTGATTTCTTAAACCTTAAACACCCTAACACACTAAACCCTAATAAAATAAAGATGTAATTATTACTTTATTTGACATCTCTATTTTTTTTATATGTTATTATTATATATTTGTTATAGTGTAAAACTATAAAACAGAGATAGTAATAACATAAATTAAATTAGAGTTGTCTAATAAAGTAATAACTACATCTTTATATGTCACAGATTTTAGTCCATTTTTGTCGGGTAGTACGAATTCTTCTCCTACATTTAAGATTGTTTTTCGGGTTCCGTGTCAGATTTCAAACACTAGCCATCGTCAACTTCGAAAATACGGTTTTCGGTCCATTTTTGTTGTTTGGTATGATTTTCAAACCCTAGCAATCAGATTTCAAACCCTAGCCATCATCTTGTACAAAAATAATAATTTTGGTCAATTTTTGTCGGGTGGTACGATTTTCGTCTGAAAAGTCCTGATGATATAGAGAAATGTGAGACCCTTATAGCATTCTTCTCCTAAATTTAAAATTAAGTTTCGGGTTTCGAGTTTCGTATTAGATTTCAAACACTAGCCATCGTCTGGTTCATAAATATGGATTTCGTTCCATTTTTGTTAGGTGGAACGAAAATCGCCTGAAAAGTCCATATGAAATCGAGGATCAGGAGACCCTTTTAGCATTCTTCTCCTAAATTTTTAATTTTATTTCGTGTCAGATTTCAAATACTAGCCATCGTCTGGTATGAAAATAAGGAATTCGGTCCATTTTTTTGGGTGGTATGAAAATCTCCCGGAAGGTCTAAATGAAATCGAGGACTGGTGGACCCTTATATCATTCTGGTCCTAAATTTTAAATTGTGTTTTGGGTTTCGTGTTTCGGATAAGATTTCAAACATTAGCCATTGTCTTGTTTGAAAATATGGATTTCATTCCATTTTTGTCAGGTGGTATGAAAATCGCTTCAAAAGTCGAGATGAATCGAGGAATGGGATACCCTTACGACATTCTTCAACTAAATTTATAATTGTGTTTCGAGTTAGGTATAGATTTCAAACATTGTCCATCGTTTGTTCCAAAAATAAAGATTTCGTTCCATTTTATAATTATATTGCGTTCCGCATCAGAATTCCAACACTAGCCATCGTTTGGTTCGAAAATACGGATTACGGTCTATTATTTTCGAGGGGTACGAAAATCACCTGAAAACTCCAGATGATATCGACGATCGAGAGACAATTATAGCATTCTTCTGGTCAGAAAATACGGATGATATTCTCCTAAATTTATAACTGTGTTTCGGGTTCCACGTCAAATTTCATACACTAGCAATCGTCTGGTCAGAAAATACGGATTTCAATCCATTTTTGTTGGGTAGTATGAAAATCACACGAAAAGTCAAGATGAAATCAAGGACCGAGAGAACCTTATAGCATTCTTCTCCTAAATTTATAACTATGTTTTGGGTTCCACGTCAGATTTCAAACACTAGCCATCGTCTGGTCCGAAAATACGGATTTCAGACCATCTTTGTCATTTGGTAAAAAAATCGCCCGAAAAGTTTGAATGAAATCGAGGATCCAGTTACCATAATTGGATTGTTCTCCTAAATTTATAACTGTGTTTCGTGTTCCACGTTCGAATTTAAATACCAGCCATCGTCTGGTAAAAAAATCGCCTGAAAAGTTTGAATGAAATCGAGGATTCAGTTACCATAATTGGATTGTTCTCCTAAATTTATAACTGTGTTTCGTGTTCCACGTCAGAATTTAAATACCAGCCATCGTCTGGTCAGAAAATATGGATTTCGGTCCATTTTTGTCGGGTACTTCAAAAATTTAAAACAATGTTTCAAGTTTCGCATCTGATTTCAAACACTAGCCATCACCAGGTCCAAAAATACGAATTTCAATCCATTTTTGTTCGGTGGTAAGAAAATCCTCCGAAACGTCCAAATGAAATCGAGGACCGGCAGACCCTTATAGCATTATTTTTCTAAATTTATAATTGTGTTTCAGGTTCCGCGACAGACTTCAAACACTAGCCATCGTCTTGTTCCAAAATACGAATTTAGGTCCATTTTTTTCAGGTGGTACGAAATTCGCCCTAAAAGTGCAGATGATATCGAGGACCGGGAGACCCTTATAGCATTCTTCTCCAAAACTTATAACTGTGTTTCGGGTTTCGCACTATATTTCAAACACTAGCCCTCGTCTTGTACAAAAATACATATTTCGATCCATTTATGTTACGCGGCACGAAAATCGCCCGAAAAGTCCAGATGAAATCGAGGAGAGGGAGACCATTATAACATTCTTATCCAATGTTTATAACGGTGTTCTGGGTTCCACGTCAGATTTTAAACACTAGCCATCGTCTTGTTCGAAAATATGGATTTCGGTCCATTTTAGTCGGAAGGTACGGAAATTTCCCGAAAAGTCCAGATGAAATCGAGGAACGAGAGACCCTTATAGCATTCTAGATTTTCGTACCACCTGACTAAAATGGACCGAAATCCATATTTTCGAACAAGACGATGGCTAGTGTTTAAAATCTTACGTGGAACCCGAAACACAATTATAATATATGGAGAAGAATAAAAATAGACTAAAAATCGTATTTTCGAACTAGATGATGGCTAGTGTTTGAAGTCTTTATCTGAACCCGAAAACAATTATAAATTTTGGAGAAGAATGCTATAAGGGTCTCCCGGTCCTCGAATTCATCTGGACTTTTCGACAATTTTCTTACCCCTCGACAAAATTGGACAAAATCTATATTTTCATACCAGACTTCTGTAGTGTTGAAATCTGGCGCAGAAACCGAAACACAGTTATAATTTTTGGAGAAGAATGCTATAAAGGTCTCCCGGTCCTCAATTTCAGCTGCACTTTTCGGGCGATTATTGTATCACCCTACTAAAATGGACTGAAATCCATATTTTGGAACAACATGTTGGCTAGTGTTTGAAATCTGACGCGGAACCCGAAACACAATTATGAATTTAGAAGAAGAAGAATGCTATAAGGGTGTTTTAGTCCTCGATTTCATTTGGACTTTTTGGATGATTTTCGTACTCCTCGACAAAAATGGACCAAAATATGTATTTTCGGACCAGACAATGGCTAGTATTTGAAATTTGACACGGAACCCAAAAAACTATTATATATTTAATAGAATAATGCTATAAAGGTCTCTCGGTCCTTGATTTCATCTGGACTTTTCGGGCGATTTTCGTACCACCCGACTAAAAATGGACCGAAATCCATATTTTCGAACAAGACGATGGCTAGTTTTTGAAATTTGATGTGGAACCCGGAACATAGTTATAAACTTTGGATAAGAATGTTATAATGGTCTCCCTCTCCTCGATTTCATCTGGACTTTTCGGGCGATTTTCGTGCCACCTAACAAAAATGGATCGAAATTTGTATTTTTGGGCAAGACGAGGGCTAGTGTTTGAAATCTGGTGCGGAACCCGAAAGACAGTCCTAAATTTTGTAGAAGAATGCTATAAGGGTCTTCTAGTCCTTGATTTCATCTTGACTTTTCGGGCAATTTTCGTACCACCTGGCAAAAATGGACAAAAATTCGTATTTTCGAACAAGACGATGGCTAGTGTTTGAAATCTGACACGGAACCCGAAACACATCTATAAATTTAGGAGAAGAAAGCTATCAGCGCCTCCTGGTCCTCGATTTCATCTGAACATTTCGGACGATTTTCGTACCACCTGACTAAAACGGACCGATATTCGTATTTTTGAACAAGATGATGGCTAGTGTTTGAAATTTGACGCGAACCCAAAACACAGTTATAAATTTATAAGAAGAATGCTATAAGGGTTTCTCTGTCCTATAATAACATATAATAAAATTTGTATTTTCGGATGGTTTTCTTACTCCTAGACAAAAATGGACCAAAATTTGTATTGTTTTACAAGAAGAGGGCTAGTATTTGTAATTTGACTCGAAACCGAAAACACTGTTATATATTTAGGAGGAGAATGCTATAAGGGTCTCCCGATCCTCAATTTCATATGGACTTTTTGGGCGATTTTCGTACCACCCGACTAAAATGGACTGAAATCGATATTTTCAAACAAGACGATGGCTAGTGTTTGAAATCTGACGCAGAACCCGAGACACAGTTATAAACTTTGGATAAAAATATTATGAAGGTGTCCTATTCCTCGATTTTATCTGGACTTTTAGGGAGATTTTCGTGCCACCTAATAAAAATGGATCGAAATTTGTATTTTTGGACAAGACGAGGGCTAGCGTTTGAAATTTGACGTGGAACCCAAAACACAATTATAAATTTAGGAGAAGAATGCTATAAGAGTCTCCAGGTCCTCGATTTCATATGGACATTTCGTGCGATTTTCGTACCACCTGACTAAAACGGACCGATATTAGTATTTTGGAACAAGACGATGGCTAGTGTTTGAAATCTGACGCGGAACCTGAAACACAATTATAAATATAGGAAAATAATGCTATAAGGGTCTCCCAGTCCTCGATTTCATTTGGATGTTTCGGGGATTTTTGTACCACCAAACAAAAATGGACTGAAATTCGTATTTTTGGATGTGGCGATGGCTAGTGTTTGAAATTTGATGCGGAACTTGAAACATTGTTTAAAATTTTCGAAGCACCAGACACAAATGGACCGAAATCCATATTTTCGGACCAGACGATGGCTGGTGTTTAAATTCTGACATGGAACACGAAGCACATTTATAAATTTTGGAGAACAATCCAATTAGGGTAACTGGATCCTCAATTTCATTCAAACTTTTCGGGCGATTTTTGTACCAAATGACAAAAATGGTCCGAAATCCGTATTTTCTGACCAGTCGATGGCTAGTGTATGAAATTTGACGTGGAACCCAAAACAAAGTTTTAAATTTAGGAGAAGAATGCTATAAGGTTCTCTCGGTCCTCGATTTCATTTTGATTTTTTGTGTGATTTTCATACTACCCGACAAAAATGGATTGAAATCCGTATTTTCTGACCAGTCGATGGCTAGTGTATGAAATTTGACGTGGAACCCAAAACAAAGTTTTAAATTTAGGAGAATATCATCTGTGTTTTCTGATCAGACGAATGCTATAAGTGTCTCTCGGTCGTCGATATCATTTGAATTTTCATGTGATATTCGTACCCCTCGAAAATAATAAACTGAAATCCGTATTTTCAAACAAAACAACGACTAGTGTTAGAGTTATGACGAAGATAATAGTATCATATAACAAAATTGAGTTGTAAAAGGAATATGTAATTATTACTTTGTTTGACAACTCTATTTTATTATATGTTATTATTATCTTTGTTATGAAGTAAAACTATAAAGCGAAGATAATAATAACATATAATAAATTAGAGTTGTCAACTAAAGTAATAATTACATATTTATTTGACAACTCTTTTTTATTAAATGATATTAGTATCTTCTTTATGCAGTCAACCTTTAAAATGAAGATAATAATAACATATAATAAAATAGAATTATCAAATAAATTAATAAATACATGTTTAATTGACAACTCTGTTTTATTATGCGTTATTATTATCTTCATTTTGTAGTTGTACTAAATAACGAAAATAATAATAAAATATAACAAAATAGAGTTGTAAAATTAATATGTAATTATTACGTTATTTGACAACTCTATTTTATTATATGTTATTATTATCTTCGTTATGTAGTAAAACTATAAAACGAATAAAATAATAATATTTAGTAAAATAGAGTTGTCAAATAATTTAATAATTAAAAAACATTTTTCTCCTAAATTTATAAATGTGTTTCGGGTCATATTTTGAACATTAGCCATCATTTGGTCTAAAAATACGAATTTCATTCCATTTATGTCGGGTGGTACAAAAATTTCCTAAAAAGTCTAGATGAAATTGGGGACTTTCGTACTACTCGATTTCGGTCCATTTTTGTCGGGTGATACGAAAATCGCCTGAAAAGTCCAGATGAAATCGAGGACTGAGAGACTCTTATTGCATTATTCTCTAAAATTTATAACCATGTTTCAGGTTCCGCGCCATATTTCAAACACTAGCCATCGTCTGGTCCGAAAATACAGGTGTTGGTCCTTTTTTGTCGAGGGGTACGAAAGTCGCTCGAAAAGTCTAAATAAAATCGAGGAGCGGGAGTCTCTTATAGTATTATTCTCCAAAATATATAATTGTGTTTTGGGTTCCGCGCCAGATTTCTAACACTAACCATCGTTTTGTTTGAAGATACGAACTTCAATCCATTTTAGTCGTGTGGTACGAAAATCACTAGAAAAGTCTAGATGAAATCGAGGACCCGAAGACCTTTATAGCATTCATCTCCAAAATTTATCACTAGTCTTCGGGATCCGCGCCAAATTTTAAAAACTATCGATCGTCTGGTCTGAAAATACGAATTTCGATTCATTTTTGTTGGGTGGTAAGAAAATTGCCCAAAAAGTCCAAATGAAATTGAGGACCAGGAGACCCTTACAAAATTCTTTTTCTAAATTTATAACTGTGTTTTAGGTTTTGTGTCAGATTTCAAACACTAGCCATAGTCTTGTTCGAAAAAACGAATTTATGTCCATTTTAGTCAGGTGGTATAAAAATCGACGGAAAAGTCAAGATTTAATCGAGAGCCGGGAGACCTTTATAGCATTTTTCTCCAAAATTTATAACTGTGTTTCGGGTTTTGTGCCAGATTTCAAACACTCACCATCGTTTTGTTCGAAAATACGAATATCGTCCATTTTAGTTGGGTGGTACGAAAATCAACCGAAAAGTCCAGATAAAATCGAGGACTAGGAGACCCTTATAGCATTCTTCTCCAAAATTTAAAACTATGTTTCAGTTTCTACGTCAGAATTCAAACACTAGCCATCGTCTGGTCCAAAAATATAGATTTCGAACTTTTTTTGTCGAGGGGTAAGAAAATCGCCTGAAAAGTCCAGATGAAATCGAGGAACGAGAGACCCTTATAACATTCATCTCCTAAATTTATAACTGTGTTCCGAGTTCCTGTCGGATTTCAAACACTAGCCTTTGTTTTGTTCAAAAATACGAATTTCGGTCCATTTTAGTCGGGTGGTACGAAAATGACTCAAAACTACCAGATGAAAATGAGGACCGGGAGACCCTTATGTCATTCTTCTCCTTAATATATAATAGTGTTTTTTATTTCGGGTTAGATTTCAAACACTAGCCATCGACTGGTCCACAAATACTGATTTCGGTCCATTTTTTGTCAGGTGGTATGAAAATTGCACGAAAAGTCTAGATCAAATCGAGGACTGAGAGACCCTTATTCATTCTTCTCCAAAAAATTTAACTATGTTTCGGGTTTCGTGTCAATTATCAAACATTATCCCTCGTCTGTTTCGGAAATACTAATTTCGGTCTATTTTTGTTGGGTGGTATGAAAATCGCCGGAAAAGTCCAGATGAAATAAGGACCGGGAAACACTAGCCCTCGGGTTCTGCGGCAGATTTCAAACACTAGCTATGTTATGGTTCGAAAATACAGATTTTGGTCCATTTTGGTCGAGGGGTGCGAAAATTGCCCGAAAAGTCCATATGAAATCGAGGAGAAGAAGATTCTTGTAGCATTCTTCTCCTAAATTTATAACTGGGTTTGGGGTTCTGCATCGGATTTCAAACACTAGGCATCGTCTGATCCGAAAATACGAATTTCGATCCATATTTGTTGGGAGGTACGAAAATCGCCTAAAAAGTCCATATGAAAACGAGGACCGGGAGACCCTTATAGCATTCTTCTCCAAAATTTATAAACGTGTTTTGGGTTCCGCGTCAAATATCAAACACTAGCCCTCGTCTTGTTGGAAATTACGGATTTCGGTCCATTTTTGTCGGGGTGTACGAAAATTGCCCGGAAAGTCCAGATGAAATCGAGGACCAAGTTACCCTTATAGCATTCTTCTCCTAAATTTATAAAAATGTTTCTCATTTCGGGTCAGATTTCAAACATTAGCCATCCTCTGGTATGAAAATACAGATTTTGGTCCATTTTTTTCGATAGGGTACGAATATTGCGCGAAAAGTTCAGATGAAATCGAGGTCCGAGAGACCCTTATAACATTCTTTATCTCAATTTATAAATGTGTATCGGGTTCTGGGTCAGAATACAAACACAAGCCATCTTCTTGTTCGAAAATACAGATTTCGGTCCATTTTAGTCGGGTGGCTCAAAAATCACTCGAAATGTTCAGATGAAATCGAGGACTTGGAGATCCTTAAAGCATTCTTCTGCTAAATATATAACAGTGTTTCGGGTTCCGCGTCAGATATCAAACACTTGCCATCGTCTGGTCTAAAAATACAAATTTCGTTCCATTTTTGTCAACGTGTACGAAAATCGATCGAAAATTCCAGATGAAATCGAGGACCGAGAGACCATTATAGACTTCTTCTCCTAAATATATAATTCAATTTCGGGTTCCGCGTCATATTTCAAACACTTGCAATTAACTTGTTCGAAAATACAGATTTTGGTCCATTTTTTGTCGGGTGGAACGAAAATCACCCGAAAAGTCCATATGAAATCGAGGACCTGGAGACCCTGATAGCATTCTTCTCCAAAATTTATTACTGGTTTTTAGATTCAGCGCCATATTTCAAACATTTGTCGTCGTCTGGTCTGAATATATAGATTTTGGTCCTTTTTGTCAAGGGGTAAGAAAATTGCCTGAAAAGTCTAGATGAAATCGAGGTCCGAGAGACCCTTATAGCATTCTTCTTCTAAATTTATAACTGTGTTCCAAGTTCCGCATCGGATTTCAAACACTAGCCATTGTTTTGTTCAAATATACGAATTTCGGTACATTTTAGTCGGGTGGTATGAAAATCATCTGAAAATACCAGATGAAATCGAGGACCAGGAGACCCTTATAGAATTCTTCTCCTAAATTTATAAATATGTTTCAGATTCCATATAATACCACTAGTTTTGATACAAATGTTCTGATAAAAGCTTCACAACGTCAGATTTCAAACACTAGCCATAGTCTTGTTCGAAAATATAGATTTCTTTCCATTTTTGTCGGGTGCTACGAAAATCGAGAACCGAGAAACCCTTATAGTATTCTTCTCCTAAATATTTAACAGTATTTCAGGTTCCACATCAAATTTCAAACACTAGTCCTCTTCTGGTCCGAAAATACATATATTGGTCCATTTTTATCGAGGGGTACGAAAATCGCCGAGATACTCTTATAACATTATTTTCCTAAATTTTAACTGTGTTTCGGGTTTCGCGTCAGATTTCAAATACTATCCATCGTCTTGTTTGAAAATATGGATTTCGGTCCATTTTTGTCGTATGGTATGAAAATCGCCCTAAAAGTTCGGAAGAAATTGAGGACCGGGAGACCCTTATAGCATTCTTCTCCTAAATATATAACAGTGTTTCGCGTTCCGCGTCAGATTTCAAACACTAGCCATCGTCTGGTAAGAAAATACAGATATTGGTTCATTTTTATTGAGGGGTACGAAAATTGCTAGGAAATTCCAGATAAAATCGAGGACCGAGAGACCCTTATAGCATTCTTCTTCTAAATTTATAAATATGTTTCAAGTTCCGCGTCAAATTTCAAACACTAGCCATCATCTTGTTCGAAAATACGTATATCGATCTATTTTAGTCGGGTGGCATGAAAATTGCTCTAAATGTCTAGATTAAATCGAGGACCAGAAGACTCTTATAGCATTTTTCCTCCTAAATTTACAATTGCGTTTCGGTTTCTGCGTCAGATTTCAAACACTAGACATGGTCTTGTTCGAAAATACGGATTTCGATCCATTTTAGTCATGTGGTGCGAAAATTGCCCGAAAGGTCCAGATGAAATTGAGGACCGGGCGACCCTTATATCATTCTTCACCTTAATATATAACAGTGTTTCGGGTTCCGCGTCAAATTTAAAACACTAGCAATCGTCAAGTTCGAAAATACAGATTTTGGTATATTTTTGTTCGGTGGTATGAAAATCGCCTGAAAAGTCCAAATGAAATCAAGGACCGAGTGACACTTATAGCATTCTTCTCAAAAATTATAAATGTGTTTCGGTTTCCTAGTCAGATTTCAAACACTAGCCAACATCTGGTTTGAAAAAAAAGATTTTGGTCCATTTTTTTCGAGGGGTACGAAACTCTCCCGAAAGGTTCACATTAAATCGAGGACCGAGGGTCCCTTATAACATTCTTCTTCTAAATTATAACTGTGTTTCGGTTTCTGCGTCAAATTTCAAATACTAGCCATAATCTTGTTCGAAAATACGATTTTCGATGCATTTTAGCCGAGTGGTACAAAAAAATGCTTGAAATGTCCAAATGAAATCGAGGACCAGAAGACTCTTATAAAATTCTTCTCCTAAATTTATAACTATGTTTCGGGTTCGACGTTAGATTTCAAACACTATCCATCGTCTTGTTTGAAAATAGGGTATTCAGTCCTTTTTTGTCGGGTGGTAAGAAAATTGCACTAAAAGTCCAGATGAAATCGAGGACCGGGACACCCTTATAGAATTCTTCTCCTAAATATATAACAGTGTTTTGGGTTCCGCATCAGATTTCAAACACTAGCCATCGTCTGTTCCAAAAATACAGATTTTGGTCCATTTTTGTAGAGGTATACGGAAATCGCCTTAAAAGTCCAGATGTTTCGGGTTCAACATCAGATTTTAAACACTAGCCATCATTTTGTTCAAAAACACGGATAACGGTCCATTTTAGTCAGGTGTTACGAAAATCGCAAGAAATGTCTAGATGAAATCCAGGATCAAGAGACTCTTATAGCAGTCTTCTCCTAAATTTATAAATGTGTTTCTGGTTCTGCATCAGATTTCAAACACTAGCCACCGTCTTGTTCGAAAATATAGATTTCGATCTATTTTTGTCAGGTAGTACAAAAATCGCCGAAAAGTCCAGATGAAATTGAGGACCGAGAGACCCGTATAACACTCTTCTCCTAAATATATAGCAGTGTTTTGGGTACCGCGTTAGATTTCAAACACTAGCCATAGTCTATTTCAAAATATAGATTTTTGTCCATTTTTGACGAAGGGTACGAAACTCGCTTGAAAAGTCCAGATGAAACCGAGGACTGAGAGTCCCTTATAGCATTCTTCTCCTAAATTTATAACTGTGTTTCGGTTTCTGCGTCTGATTTCAAACAATAGCCATCTTCTTGTTCGAAAACACTAGTTACGGTCCATTTTAGTCGGGTGGTAAGAAAATAGCTCGAAAATTCCAGATGAAATCGAGGACCAGAAGACTCTTATAGCATTCTTCTCCTAAATTTATAATTGTATTTTGTGTTCTGCATCAGTTTTCAAACACTATTCATCGTCTTGTTCGAAAATACGGATTTCGATCCATTTTTGTCGGGTGGTACGAAAATCGCCCTAAAAGTCCAGATGAAATCGAGGAACGAGAGACCCTTATAGCATTCTTCTTCTATGTTTATAACAATGTTTTGGTTTCCACGTCTGATTTCAAACAATAGCCATTATCTTGTTCGAAAATACGGATATCGCTCCATTTTAGTCAGGTGGTACGAAATTCGTTCAAAATGACCAGTAAAATCGAGGACTAGGAGACTCTTGTAGCATTCTTCTTCTAAATTTATAACTGTGTTTCGGGTTCCGTCTCAGTTTTCAAACATTATCCATCGTCTTATTCAAAAATACGGATTTCAGTCCATTTTTGTAGGGTGGTACGAAAAACTCCCGAAAAGTCCATATGAAATCAAGGATCTAGAGACCCTTCTAACATTCTACTTCTAGTTTGAAAATACAGACTTATTTCAAATACAGACTTTAGGTTCCGCGTCATATTTCAACACTAGCAATCGTCTAGTTTGAAAATACAGACTTTGGTCCATTTTTGTCGAGGGGTACGAAACTCGCCCAAAAAGTTCCAATGAAATCGAGGACCGAGAGTCCCTTATTGCATTCTACTTCTAAATTGATAATTGTGTTTCGGTTTCCACGTCAGATTTCAAACACTAGCCATAATCTTGTTCGAAAATACGGATTATGATCCCTTTTAGTTAGGTGGTACGATAATCGCCCGAAATATCCAGATGAAATCGAGGACCGAGAGACCCTTATAGCATTCTTCTTCTAAATTTGTAATTGTGTTTCGGGTTCCGTGTTAGATTACAAACACTAGCCATCATTTTTTTCAAAAACTCCATTTTAGTCGGGTGGTACGAAAATCTCCTGAAATGTCTAGATGAAATCGAGGACCAAGAATCTCTTATAGAATTCTTCTCCTAAATTTATAAATGTGTTTCGGGTTCGGTTTCGGATTTCGAACACTAGCCATCATCTTTTTAGAAAATACGGATTTCGGTCCATTTTTGTCGTGTAGTACGAATATCACCGAAAAGTCCAAATGAAATCGAGTACCAAGAGACCCTCATAGCATTCTTTTCCTAAATATATAACAGCTATTCGGGTTCCGCATCAGATTTCTAACACTAGCCATCATTTTTTTCAAAAAGACGGATATCGGTCCATTTTAGTCGGGTGGTACGAAACTCGACCGAAAAAGTCTAGATTAAATCGAGGACCAAGAGTCCCTTATAGTATTCCTCTTCTAAATTTATAACTGTGTTTCGGTTTCCGCGTCAGATTTCAAACAATAGCCATCATCTAGTTCGAAAATACGGATTTCGTTCCATTTTAGTCGGGTGGCACGAAAATCGCCCGAAAAGTCCAGATGAAATCGAGGATCGGGAGACCCTTATAACATTATTCTCCTTAATATATAACAGTGTTTAAGATCAGATTTCAAACACTAGCCATTGCTTGATCCGAAAATACAGCTTTTGGTCCATTTTTGTCGAGGGGTACGAAATTCACCCGAAAAGTCCAGAAGATATCGAGGACCGAAAGACCCTTATAGCATTCTTCTTCTAAATTTATAACTGTGTTTCGGGTTCCGCGTCAGATTTTAAACACTAGCCGTCATCTTGGCTATTGTATGAAATCTGAAATCCGTATTTTCGAACAAGATGATGGCTATTGTTTGAAATCTGACGCGGAAACTGAAATACAATTATAAATTTAGAAGAAGAATGCTATAAGGGACTCTCGGTCCTCGATTTCATCTAGACATTTCGGGCGAGTTTCGTACCCCTCGAAAAAAGGACAAAAATCTGTATTTTTGGACTAGAAGATGGCTAGTGTTTGAAATCTGATGCATAACCAGAAACATTGTTATATATTAAGGAAAAGAATGCTATAAGGGTTTCTCCGTCCTCGATTTCATTTGGACTTTTCGGGGATTTTTGTACTACCCGACAAAAATGGACCAAAATCTGTATTTTCGAACAAGGCGATGGCTAGTGTTTGAATTCTGACGCGGAACATTAAACACAGTTACAAATTTAAAAGAAGAATGCTACAAGGGTCTCTCGGTCCTCGATTTCATCTTGAATTTTTGGGTGATTTTTGTATCCTTAATAAAGATGGATCAAAATCTGTATTTTCGGATAAGACGATGGGTAGTGTTTAAAATCTTATGTGGAACTCGAAACACTGTTATATATTTAGGAGAAGAATTCTATAAGGGTCTCCTGGTCCTCGATGTCATCTGAACAATTCGGCCGATTTTTGTACCACCCGACAAAAATGGATCGAAATCCATATTTTTGAACAAGACGATGGAAAGTGTCTGAAATCTGATGCGGAAACCGAAACACAATTATAAATATAGAAGAAGAATGCTATAAGAGACTCTGGGTCCCCGATTTCATCTGTACTTTTCGGGTAAGTTTCTTAACCCTCGACAAAAATGGACCAAAATCTATATTTTCAAACCAAACGAGGGCTAGTGTTTCAAATCTGACGCGGAACCTAAAACACAATTATATATTTAGGAGAAGAACGTTAAAAGGGTCTCTCGGTCCTTGATTTCATCTTGACTTTTCGGGCGATTTTTGTTCCTCCTGACAAAAATAGACCAAAATTTATTTTTTTGAACCAGACGTTGGTCATTTTTTTAAATCTGACGCTGAACCCGAAATACTGTTATAAATTTAGGAGAAGAATGCAATAAGGGTTTCCCGGTCATCGAATTCATTTGGACTTTTCGGGCGATTTTCGTACCGCCAAACATAAATGGACCGAAATTTGTATTTTCAAACCAAACGATGGCTTGTATTAGAAATGTGATGCGGAACCCGAAATACAGTTATAAATTAAGGAGAAGAATGCTATAAGAGTCTCTAGGTCCTTGATTTCATCTGGACATTTATGGAGATTTTCATACCACCCGACTAAAATGGATCGATATTTGTATTTTCGAACAAGTTATTGGCTAGTATTTGAAATCTGATGCGGAACTCGAAACACATTTATAAATTTAGAAGAAGAATTCTATAAGGGTCTCTCGGTCCTCGTTTTCATCTGGACTTTTGAAGAGATTTTCGTACCAACCAACAAAAATGGACCGAAATTCGTATTTTCCAACAAGACGATGGATAGTGTTTGAAATCTGACGAGGAACCCAAACCACTGCTATATATTTAGGAGAAAAATGCAATAAGGGTTTCTCGGTCCTCGATTTCATCTGGACTTTTCGGCAATTTTTGTACTACTCAACAAAAATGGACCGAAATCTGTATTTTCAAATCAGACGATGGATAGTGTTTGAAATCTGAAGCGGAACCTGAAACACTGTTATATATTTAGGAGAAGAATGTTAAAAGGGTCTCTCAGTTCCCGATTTCATCTAGACTTTTCGGGCGATTTTCGTACCACCCTCTACAAAAATGGACCAAAATCTGTATTTTCGGAACTAACGATGGCTAGTGTTTGAAATCTAATATGGAACCTGATACACTATTATATATTTAGGAGAGGAATTATGTATGGGTCTCCCTGCCGTCGATTTCATCTGGACTTTTTGGGCAATTTTAGTACCACCCGACAAAAATGGACCGAAATTAGTATTTTCAAACAAGACAATGGATAGTGTTTGAAATCTGCCTAGGAACCCGAAACACAATTATAAATTTAGGAGAAGAATGCTATAAGAGACTCCTAGTCCTCGATTTCATCTAGACATTTTAGGCGATTTTCGTACCACCCGTCTAAAATGGACTGAAATTCGTATTTTCGAACAAGACGATGGCTAGTATTTGAAATCTGACGCAGAGACCGAAATACAGTCATAAATTTAGAAGAAGGATGCTATAAATGTCTCTCGGTCATCAATTTCATCTGGACTTTTTGGGCGATTTTCATAACGTTGGACAAAAATTGACCAAAATTTGTATTTTCGGACTAGACGATTACTAGTGTTTGAAATCTGACGCGGAACCCGAAACACTGTTATATATTAAGGAGAAGAATGATATAAAGGTCGCTCGGTCCTCGATTTCGTCTGAACCTTTCGGGCTATTTTCGTACCACACGACAAAAATCGACAGATGTCTAGTGTTTGAAATCTGACGCATAACGCGAAATTCCTTTGATATATTTAAGAGAAGAATGCTGTAAGGGTCTCTCGGTCCTCGATTTCATCGAGATTTTCGGGCGATTTTCGTATTACCCAACAAAAATTGATCGACATACGTATTTTCGAACATGATGAAGGCTAGTGTTTGAAATCTGACGTGCAACCCGAAACACATTTATAAATTTAGAAGAAGAATTCTCTAAGGGTCTCTCGGTCCTCGATTTCATATGGACTTTTCGGGCGATTTTCGTACCACACGACAAAAATGGACCGAAATCCATATTTTCGAACAAGACGATGGATAGTGTTTGAAATCTGACGCGGAACTTGGAAAAGAGTTAAAAATTTAGGAGAACAATGCTATAAGAGTCTCCTGGTCCTCGATTTCATCTAGACATTTCGGGCGATTTTCGTGCCACCCGACTAAATTGGACCGAAATCCGAATTTTCGAACAAGATGATGGCTAGTGTTTGAAATTTGTAGATGAACCCGAAACACAGTTTTAAATTTAGAAGAAGAATGCTATAAGGGTCTCTTGGTCCTCGATTTCATCTACACATTTCGGGCGAGTTTCGTACCCCTCGAAAAAAGGGACCAAAATCTGTATTTTTGGACTAGAAGATGGCTAGTGTTTGGATTCTGATGCATAACCTGAAACATTGTTATATATTTAGAAAAGAATGCTATAAGAGTCTCCAGGTCCTCTATTTCATTTGGACATTTACGGAGATTTCCAAACCACCCGACTAAAATGGATCGATATCTGTATTTTCGAACAAGATGATGGCTAGTATTTGAAATTTGATAAGGAACTCGAAACACAATTATAAATTTAGGAGAAGAATGCTATAAGGGTCTCTCGGTCCTCAATTTCATCTGGACGTTTGGGGAGATTTTCGTACCACCCAACAAAAATAGACCGAAATCCGTATTTTCGAACAAGACGATGGATAGTGTTTGAAATCTGACCCGGAACCCAAAACAAAATTATAGATTTAGGAAAAGAATGCTATAAGAGACTCCTGGTCCTCGATTTCATCTGGACATTTTAGGCGATTTTCGTACCACCCGACTAAAATGGATAGAAATCCGTATTTTTGAACAAGACGATGGCTAGTTTTTGAAATCTGAGGCGGAAACCCAAATACAATCATGAATTTAGAAGAAGAATGCTATAAATGTCTCTCGGTCATCCATTTCATCTGGACTTTTTGGGCGATTTTCATACCCGTTGACAAAAATTGACCAAAATTTGTATTTTCGGACTAGACGATTACTAGTGTTTGAAATCTGACACGGAACCCGAAACATTATTATATGTTAAGGAGAAGAATGATATAAGGGTCGCTCGGTCCTTGATTTTATCTGGACCGATATCCATATTTTGGAACAAGACGATGGATAGTGTTCGAAATCTGACGTGGAACATGAAACACAGTTATAAATTTAGGAGAAGAATGCTATAAGAGTCTCATGGTCCCCGATTTCATCTAGACATTTCGGGTGATTTTCGTGCCACCCGACTAAATTGGACCGAAATCCGTATTTTCGAACAAGATGATGGCTAGTGTTTGAATTCTGAAGCGGAACCAGAAACACAATTATAAATTTAGAAGAAGAATGCTATAAGGGTCTCTCTATCCTCGATTTCATCGGGACTTTTTGGGCGATTTACGTACCACCCAACAAAAATGAACCGAAATTCGTATTTTCAGACCAGACAATGGCTATTGTTTATAATATGGAACGGAGCCCGAAAAACAAATATAAATTTTGGAGAAGAATGCTATAAGGGTCTCATAGTCCTCGATTTCATCTGGACTTATCCGGCAATTTTCGTACCACCTGACTAAAACGGAAAGAAATTCATATCTTCAAAGAAAACGATGGTTAGTGTTTAAATCTGGCGTGGAACCGGAAACACAATTATAAATTTTGGAGAAGTATGCTATAAGGGTCTTCAGGTCCTCGATTTCATCTAGATTTTTTGGACGATTTTGGTACCACCTGACTAAAATGGACCAAAATCTGTATTTTCGAACAAAATGATGATTTATGTTTGGAAACTGACATGGAACCCGAAACACAATTATAAATTTTGGAGAAGAATGCCATAAGGGTCTCTCGTACACATGACAAAAATGGACCCGAACAAGCAATGGATAGTGTTTGAAATCTGACGCGGAACCCGAATCACATTTATAAATTTAGGAGAAAAATGCTATAAGAGTCTCCTGGTCCTCGATATCATCTAGACGTTTCGGGGTATTTTCGTACAAGAAGATGGCTAGTGTTTGAAATCTGCCGCGGAACCCGAAACAAAGTTATATATTTTGAGGAAGAATGCTATAACGGTCTCTCGGTCTTCGATTTCATCGGGACTTTTCGAGCGATTTTTGTACCACTCGACTAAAATGGACCGAAATTCGTATTTTCGAACAAGACGCTGGCTAGTGTTTGAAATCAGACGTGGAATCTGAAACGATGATAATAATAAAATAAAATAGAGTTGTCATATAAATTTGTAATTATTACATTATTTGACAACTCTATTTTATTATATGTTATTATTATCTTTGTTATCAAGTAAAACTATAAAATAAAGATAATAATAACATATAAAAAAATTGAGTTGTAAAATTAATATGTGATTATTACTTTATTTGACAACTCTATTTTATTAAATGTTATTATTATATTCGTTATATAGTTTTACTACATAACGAAGATAATAATAACATATAAAAAAATTGAGTTGTAAAATTAATATGTGATTATTACTTTATTTGACAACTCTATTTTATTAAATGTTATTATTATATTCGTTATATAGTTTTACTACATAACGAAGATAATAATAACATATAATAAATTAGAGTTGTCAAATAAAGTAATAATTACATATTTTTTTGACAACTCTAAATGATATTAGCATCTTCGTTATGCAGTCAAACCTTAAAATGAAGATAATAATAATATATAATAAAATAAAATTATCAAATAAATTAATAATTACATATTTATTTGACAACTCTATTTTATTTTACGTTATTATTATCTTCGTTTTGTAGTTGTACTAAATAACGAAAATAATAATAACATATAAAAAAATTGAGTTGTAAAATTAATATGTGATTATTACTTTATTTGACAACTCAATTTTATTATATGTTATTATTATCTTCGTTATGTAGTAAAACTATATAACGAATATAATAATAACATTTAATAAAATAGAGTTGTTAGATAATGTAATAATTAAAAAACATTCTACTCCTAAATTTATAATTGTGTTTCGGGTCATATTTTGAAAATTAGCCATCATTTGGTCTAAAAATACGAATTTCGTTCCATTTTTGTCGGGTGGTACAAAATTTTTTTGAATAGTCTAGATGATATCGGGGATTTTCGTACCACCTTATTTCGGTCTATTTCTGTCAAGTGGTACGAAAAACGCCTAAAAAGTCCCGATTAAATCGAGGACTTAGAGACTCTTATAGCATTCTTCTCTAAAATTTATAACCATGTTTCAGGTTCCGCAGCAGAGTTCAAACACTAGTCATGGCTGGTCCGAAAATACAGATGTTGGTCCATTTTTGTTGAGGGGTACGAAAGTCTCCCGAAAAGTCCAAATGAAATCGAGGACCGTGAGACCATTATAGCTTACTTCTCCAGAATTAATTACAGGTTTTTAGGTTCCCTGCCATGTTTCTAACACTTGCCATCGTCTGGTCCAAAAATATAGATTTCGGTCCTTTTTGTCGAAGGGTAAGAAAATAGCCTGCAAAGTCCAGATGAAATCGAGGACCGATAGACCCTTATAGCATTCTTCTCCAAAATTTAGAACTGTGTTCCAAGTTCCGTGTCAGATTTCAAACACTAACCATCGTTTTGTTCGAAAGTACAGATTTTGGTTCATTTTAGTAGGGTGGTACGAAAATCGTCCAAAAAGTCCAAATGAAATCGAGGACCGGGAGACCTTTATAGCATTCCTCTCCAAAATTTATAATTGTGTTTATGATTCCGCGACAGATTTCAAATACTAACCAGGAGACCCTTATAGCATTCTTCTCCAAAATTTATAACTGTTTTTCGGGCTCCATACCTGATTTTAAACACTAGTCATCGTCTGGTTCGAAAATATGAATTTTGGTCCATTTTTGTTGGGTGGTACGAAATTCGCCCAAAAAGTCCATATGAAATCGAAGACCGGGAGACCCTTATAACATTCTTCTTCTAAATTTATAATTGTGTTCCAGGTTCCGCGTCAGATTTCAAACACTAGTCGCAGTCTTGTTCGAAAATACGAATTTCAGTCCATTTTATTTAGGTGGTATGAAAACCGCCCTTAACGTTCTGATGAAATCGAAGACCAGAAGACCCTTATAGCATTCTTCTCCAAAATTTATAACTGTGTTTTGGGTTTCGCGCCAGATTTCAAACACTAATCATCGTTTTGTTCGAAAATAAAAATTTCGGTCCATTTTAGTCGGGTGGTACGAAAATCTCTCGAAAAGTGTAGATGAAATCTAGGACCGAGAGACCCTTATAGCATTCTTCTTCTAAATTTATAACTGTGTTTCTGGTTCCGCGTCAAATTTCAAACACTAGCCATCGTTTTGTTCAAAAATACGAATTCCAGTCCATTTCGCGCTAGATTTCAAACACTAGCCATTGTGTGGTCTAAAAATACGGATTTCGGCCCATTTTTGTCGGGTGGTACAAAAATCTCCATAAAAGACCAAATGAAATCGAGGAGCAAGAAACCCTTATAGAATTCTTCTCCTAAATTTATAACTTAGTTTCGGGTTCCGCCTCAGATTTCAAACACTAGCAATTGTCTTGTTCGAAAATACAGATTTCGGTCCATTTTTGTCAAGTGGTACGAAAATCGCCTAAAAAGTCCCGATTAAATCCAGGACTGAGAGACTCTTATAGTATTCTTCTCTAAAATTTATAACTATGTGTCAGGTTCTGCGCCAGATTTCAAACACTAGTCATCTTCTGGTCCGAAAATACAGATGTTGGTCCATTTTTGTCGAGGGGTACAAAAGTCGCCCGAAAAATCCAAATGAAATCGAGGACCGTGAGACCATAGCATTCTTCTCCAAAATTAATTATTGGTTTTTAGGTTCAGCGCCATATTTCAAACACTTGCCATAGTTTGGACCGAGAGACCCTTATAGTATTCTTCTCCTAAATTTATAACTTTGTTCCGAGTTCCGTGTCGGATTTCAAACACTAGCCATTGTTTGATTAAAAAATACGAATTTCGGTCCATTTTAATCGGGTGGTACGAAAATCACCCGAAAATACCAGATGAAATCGAGGACCAGGAGACCCTTATAGCATTCTTCTCCTAAATATATAACAGTGTTTTAGATTCTGGGTCAGATTTCAAACACCAGCCATCGTTTGGTCCGAAATATAGATCTTGGTCCATTTTTGTCGAGGGGTACGAAAATTGATCATGGTCCATTTTACGAGGTCTACCTTAGACTTAAAACACTAGCAATTGTCTTGTTCGAAAATACGAATTTCAGTCCATTTTTGTTGGCTGGTATGAAAATTGCCCGAAAAGTCCAGATGAAATCGAGGACCGGGAGACCCTTATAGCATTTTTCTCCTAAATTTATAACTGTGTTTCGGGATCCGTGTCAGATTTCAAACACTAGCAATAATCTTGTTCGAAAATACGGATTTCTGTCCATTTTTAGTTGGGTGGTATGAAAAACACCCGAAAAGTCCAGATGAAATCAAGGACCGGGAGGCCTTGATTGCCTTAATCATATTTCAAACACTAGCCATTGTCTGGTCCGTAAAGATAGATTTCAGTCCTTTTTTGTCTAGGGGTAAGACACCCTTATACCATCGTCGAGGACCAAGACACACTTATAGCATTCGGGTTCCGCCTCAGATTTAAAACACTTGCCATCGTCGAGAGCCAAGACACCCTTGTAGCATTCTTCTCCTGAATTTATAACTCTGTTTCGGATTCCGAGTTATATTTCAAACACTAGCCATCGTCTGGTCCGAAAATAAAAAATTTGGTCCATTTTTGTCCAGGGTTACGAAAATCTCCCAAAAAGTCCAGATGAAATCGACGACCGAGATACCCTTATAGCATTCTTCTTCTAAATTTATAACTATATTACGGGTTCCGTGTCAAATTTCAAACACTAGCCATCGTCTAGTCCGAAAATACGGATTTCAATCAATTTTAGTCTAATGGTATGAAAATTGCACGAATAGTCCAGATGAAATTGAGGACCGGGAAACCCTTATAACATTATTCTTCTATATTTATAACTGTGTTTCGAGTTCTGCGTCAGATTTCAAACACTTCAAATCTTCTTGTACGAAAATACAGATTTCGGTCCATTTTAATCGGGTGGTACAAAAATCGCCTGAAAAGTCCAGATGAAATCGAGGACCGGGAGACCCTTATATCATTCTTCTCCAAAATTTATAATTGTGTTTCAGGTTCCATGTCAGATTTCAAACACTAGCCATAATCTTTTTAGAAAATATGGATTTCGGTTCAATTTAGTTGGATCGGATGAAAATCGCCCGAAAAATCCAGATGAAATCGAGGACCGGGAGACCCTTGTAGCATTCTTCTCCTAAATTTATAATTGTGTTCTGAGTTCCGCACTTGATTTCAACCACTAGCCAAAGTCTGGTTCGAAAATACAGACTTTAGTCCATTTTTGTCGAGGGGTAGGAAATTGCCCGAAAAGATGAAATCGAGGACCGAGAGACCCTTATAGAATTCTTTTCCAAAATTTATAAATGTGTTTAGGTTTCGCGCCAGATTTCAATCAATAGCCATCGTCTAGTCCGAAAAGACAAATTTCGGTCCACTTTTTTGGGTGGTACGAAAATCACCCGAAAAGACCAGATGAAATCGAGGACCAGGAGACCATTATAACTGAGTTTCGGGTTCCGCCTTAGATTTCAAACACTAGCAATTGTCTTGTTCGAAAATACAGATTCCGGTCTAGTTTTTGTTTGGTGATACGTAAAACACCCAAAAAGTCTAGATGAAATCGAGGACCGGGAGACTCTTATAGCATTCTTCTCCTAAATTTATAACTGTGTTTCGGGCTCCGATTCAGATTTCAAATACTAGTCATCTTCTTGTTCGAAAATACGGATTTCGGTTTAATTTAGTCGGGTGGTACGAAAATCGCCCGAAAAGTCCTGATGAAATTGAGGACAGGGAGACCCTTATAGCATTCTTCTCCTAAATTTATAATAGTGTCTCAGGTTTCGTCTCAGATTTCAAACATTAGCCATTGTCTGGTCAGAAAATACATATATTGGTCCATTTATGTCGAGGGGTACAAAAATTGCCTGAAAAGTCTAGATGAAATCGACGACCGAGAGACCATTATAGCATTCTTCTTCTAAATTTATAAATGTGTGTCACGTTCCACGTTAGATTTCAAACACTATTTATCATCTTGTTTGAAAATACGTGTATCAATCCATTTGAGTCGGGTGGCAAGAAAATTGCCCGAAATGTCCTGATAAAATCGAGGACCAGAAGACTCTTATAGCATTTTCTCCTAAATTTATAATTGTGTTTCGGGTTCCGCGTCAGATTTCAAAAACTAGCCATTGTCTTGTTCGAAAATACGGATTTCAGTGCATTTTAGTTTGGTGGTACGAAAATTGCCTGAAAAGTCCAGATGAAATCGAGGACCGGGAAAACGTTATAGTATTCTTCTTCAAAATTTATAACTGTGTTTTGGGTTCCTCGTCAAATTTCAAACACTAGCCCTCGTTTGGTCCGAAAATACAGATTTCGGTCCTTTATTGTCAGGTGTTACGATAATCACCCGAAAAGTCTAGATGAAATCAAGGACCGAGATAACCTTATTGCATTCTTCTTCTAAATATATAACAGTGCTTCGGGTTCCGCGTCAAATTTAAAACACTTGCCATCGTCTGGTCCGGAAATATAGATTTTGGTCCATTTTTGTCCGGTGGTACGAAAATCCCACTAATAGTCCAGATGAAATCGAGGACCAGGAGACCCTTATAAAATTCGTCTCCTAAATATATAACAGTTTTTCGGGTTCCGCATCATATTTCAAACACTAGCCATCGTCTAGTCCGAAAATACATACTTTGGTCCTTTTTTGTAGAGGGATACGAAAATCGCCCAAAAAGTCCAGATGAAATCGAGGACCGACATAACCTTCTATTTAGGAGAAGAATGTTAAAAGGGTGTTTCGGTCTTCAATTTCATCTGAACTTTTCGGGCAATTTTCGTACCACCCGACAAAAATCGATAGACATTTGTTTTTTCGAACCAGATGATGGTTAGTTTTTTAAATCTAATGCGGAACCCAAAATATTGTTATAAATTTAGGAGAAGAATGCAATAAGGGTTTCCTGGTGCTCGATTTCGTTTGGACTCTTTTAGGCGATTTTCGTACAACCTGACAAAAATGGACCGAAATCTGTATTTTCGGACCAGACGATGGCTTGTATTAGAAATGTGATGTGGAACCCAAAACACAATAAGAAATTTAGGAGAAGAATGCTAAAAGAGACTTCTGGTCCTCGATTTCATCTACACATTTCGGGAGATTTTCGTACCACCCGACTAAAATGGATTGATATCCGTTTTTTCGAACAAGACGATGTACTTTTAGAAGAAGAATGCTATACGGGTCTCTCGGTCCTCGAAATACAGTTATAAATTTAGAAGAAGAATGTTATAAGGGTCTCTCGGTCCTCGATTTCATCTGAACGTTTCAGGCGAGTTTCGTACCACCCGACTTAAATGGACTAAAATTCGTAATTTCGAACAAGACGATGGCTAGTGTCTGAAATCTGACACGAAAACCGAAACACAGTTATATAAATGTAGAAGTAGGATGCTATAAGGGTCTCTCGATCCTCGATTTCATCTGGGATTTTTAGGCGATTTTCATATCCCTCGACAGAAATTGACAAAATCTATATTTTCGGACAAGACGATAGCTAGTGTTTAAAATCTGACGCGAAACCTGAAACACTGTTATATATTATAAAGAACAATGCTATAAGGGTTTGTTGCTCCTCGATTTCATTTGTACTTTTGGATCGATTTTCGTAACACCTAAGAAAAATGGACCGTAATCTGTATTTTCAGAGCAGAAGAGGGCTAGTGTTTGAAATTTGACACGGAAATTGAAATATTGTTATAAATTTAGGAGAAGAATGTTATAATGGACTCCCAGTCTCGATTTCATCTGGACTTTTCGGGTGATTTTCGTTCCACCAGACAAAACTTGAAAGAAATCTGTATTTTCGAACAAGACGATGGTTAGTGTTTGAAATCTGACGTTGTAAAGATATTATCAGGCCTTTTGTATCAAAACTAGTGGTATTATATGGAATCTAAAACACATTTATGAATTTAGGAGAATAGTGCTTTAAGGTTCTCCTGGTCCTCGATTTCATCTGGACTTTTCGGGCGATATTCGTACTATCCCACTAAAATGGACCGAAATCCGTAATTTTGAACAAGACGATGGCTTATTTTTGTATTTTGATGCGGAACCTGAAACACAATTATAAACTTTGGAGAAGAATGATATAAGGGTCTCCCGGTCCTCGATTTCATCAGGACTTTTCGGGCAATGTTCGTACCACCCGACCAAAGTGGACAAAAATTCGTATTTTCGGACCAAACAATGGCTAGGATTTGAAATCTGACATGGAACCCGAAACACATTTAAAATTGTGGAGAAGAATGCTATAAGGGTCTCCAAGTCCTCGATTTGATCTGGATTTTTCTGGCAATTTTCGTACCATCTGGCCAAAAAAGACCGAAATCCGCATTTTTCGGACCAAAAGATGGCTAGTGCTTGAAATCTGAGGCAGAACCTGAAACACAGTTAATATTTTTGGAGAAGAAGGCTATAAGGGTCTTCCGGTCCTCGATTTCATCTGGTCTTTTGGGGAGATTTTCGTACCACTCGACAAAAATGGACTGAAATCCGTATTTTCGAACAAGACGATGGATAGTGTTTGAATTCTGACGCAGAAACCGAAACACAGTTTTAAATTTTGGAGAAGAATGCTATAAGGGTCTCCTGGTCCTTGATTTCATCTGGACTTTTCCGTCGATTTTCGTACCCATCGACAAAAATATGCCAAAATCTGTATTTTCGGACCAGACGATGGCTAGTGTTTGAATTTTGACGTGGAACCCGAAACACAGTTATAAATTTTGGAGAAGAATGATATAAGGGTCTCCCAGTCCTCGATTTTATCTAGACCTTTCGTTCGATTTTCGTACCTCCTAAATAAAATGGACCGAAATTCGTATTTTCGAACAAAATGATAGTTAGTGTTTGAAATCTGGCCCGAAACCCAAAACACAGTTATAAATTATGGAGAAGAATGCTATAAGGGTCTCCCGGTCCTCGATTTCATCTGGAATTTTCGGGCGATTTTAATACCACTTGACTAAAATAGACTTAAATTTGTATCTTCGAACAAGATTATGGCTAGTGTTTGAAATCTGACGCGTAACCTGAAACATAATTATAAATTTTGGAGAAGAATGCTATAAGGGTCTTCAGGTCCTCGATTTCATCTGGATTTTATGGACGATTTTCGTACCACCCGACTAAAATGGACCAAAATTTGTATTTTCAAACAAAATGATGGTTTGTCTTTGGAATTTGGCACGCAACCCGAAACACAATTATAAATTTTTTAGAAGAATGTTATAAGGGTCTCTCGTACACGTGACAAAAATGGACCGAAATTCGTATTTTCGAACAAGCAATGGATAGTGTTTGAAATCTTACGTGGGAATCGAATCACATTTATAAATTTACGAGAATAATGCTATAAGAGTCTCATGGTCCTTGATTTCATATAGACTTTTCGGGCTATTTTCTTACAAGACGATGGCTAGTGTTTGAAATATGGTGAGGAACCCGAAACAAAGTTATAAATTTTGGGGAAGCATGCTATAATGGTCTCGCGGTCCTCGATTTCATTTGGTCTTTTCAGGCGATTTTCGTACCCCTCGACAAAAATAGACCAACATCTTTATTTTCGACCAGACAATGGCTAGTGGCTGAAATCTGTCCCGGAACCAGAAACATAGTTATAAATTTTAGAAAAGAATGGTATAAGGGTCTCTTGGTCCTCGATTTCATCGGGACTTTTCGAGCTAATTTCGTACCACCCGACTTAAATGGACCGAAATCCGTATTTTCGAACAAGACGATGGCTAGTGTATGAAATCTATCGCGGAACCCGAAAGAAAATTATAAATTAGAACAAAAATGATATAAGGGACTCTCAGTCTTCGATTTCATATGGACGTTTCGAGTGATTTTCGTACCCCTCGACTAAAAAGGACGAAAATCAGTATTTTCAGACCAGACGATGGCTAGTGTTTGAGATCTGGCGCAGAACCCGAAACACAGTTATAAATTTTGGAGAAGAATGCTATAAGGGTCTCCGGGTACTCGATTTCATCTGAGCTTTTTGGGCAATTTTTGTACCACCCAACAAAAAAGGACCATAGTCTGTAGATTCAGACCAAATGATGGTTAGTGTTTGAAATATAAGCAAAGAACCCGAAACACAGTTATAAATTTAGGAGAAGAATGCTATAAGGGTCTCATGGTCCTCGATTTCATCTAGATTTTTCAGGCAATTTTCGTATCACTAGACAAAAATCGACCGATGGGTAGTGTTTGAATTCTGATGCGGAACCCGAAACACAATAATAAATTTTGGAGAAGAATGCTATAAGGGTTTCCTGATCCTCGATTTCATCTGGTCTTTTCGGGCAATTTTTGTACCACCCGTCAAAAATAGACCGAAAATCGTATTTTCGGACCAGACGATGGCTTATGTTTGACATCTGACGCGGAACCCGAAACACAGTTATAAATTTTGAAGAAGAATGCTATAATCGTCTCCCGGTCCTGGATTTCATATGGACTTTTCGGGTTATTTTCGGACCAGGCGATGGCTAGTGTTTGAAATCTGGCTCGGAACCCGAGACACATTTATAAATTTTGAAGAAAAATGCTATAAGGGTCTCCCTATCCTCGATTTTACTGGACTTTTCAGGCGATTTTTGTACCACCAAACAAAAATGAACCAAAGTCCGTAGTTTCAGACCAAACGATGGTTAGTGTTTGAAATATGACGCAGAACCCGAAATAGAGTTATAAATGTAGGAGAAGAATGCTAAAAGGGTCTCCTGGTCCTTGATTTCATCTGGTCTTTTCGGGAGATTTTGGTACCACCCGACAAAAATAGACCGAAAATCATATTTTCGGACCACACGATGGCTAGTGTTTGAAATTTGGCGCGTAACCCGAAACACAATTATAAATTTTGGAGAAGAACGCTATAATGGTCTCTCGGTCCTTGATTTAATCTGGAGTTTTTGGGTGATTTTTGTACCACCCGACTAAAACGGATCGAAATCCGTATTTTTGAACAAGACGATGGCTAGTGTTTCAAATCTAACGCGGACCCGAAACACAGTTATAAATTTAGAACAAGAATTCTATAATGGTCTCCCGGTCCTCGATTTCATTTGGACTTTTCGGGCAACTTTCGTACCCATCGACGATAATGGACCAACATTTGTATTTTCGGACTAGACGATGGCAAGTGTTTGAAATCTGGCGTGGAACACGAAACAAAGTTATAAATTCTAGGGAAGAATGCTATAATGGTCTCCTGGTCCTTAATTTCATTTGGACTTTCGGGCGACTTTCGTACCTCTCGAAAAAAATAGACCAACATCTGTATTTTCGGACCAGACGATGACTAGTGTTTGAAGTCTGGCGCGGAACATGAAACATAGTTATAAATTTTAGAGAAGAATTTTATAAGAGTCTCTTAGTCCTTGATTTCATTGGGACTTTTCAGGCGATTTTCGTACCACCAGACAAAAATGGACCGAAATCGGGTTGTACGAAAATTCCCGATTTCATCTAGACTTTTCAGGCAATTTTTGTACCACCCAACAAAATGGAACGAAATTCGTATTTTTAGACCAAATGATGGCTAATGTTCAAAATATGACCGAAAACACAATTATAAATTTAGGAGAAGAATGCTGTTTAATTATAACATTATTTGACAACTTTATTTTATTAAATGTTATTATTATATTCGTTTTATAGTTTTACTACATAAAACGAATTTTACAAATAAAGTAATAATTACATATTAATTTTACAACTCAATTTTGTTATATGTTATTATTATTTTCGTTATTTAGTACAACTACAAAACGAAGATAATAATAACGTATAATAAAACAGAGTTGTCAAATAAATATGAAATTATTAATTTATTTGATAATTATTTTTTATTATATGTTATTATTATTTTCGTTATTTAGTACAACTACAAAACGAAGATAATAATAACGTATAATAAAACAGAGTTGTCAAATAAATATGAAATTATTAATTTATTTGATAATTATTTTTTATTATATGTTATTATTATCTACATTTTAAAGTTTGACTGCATAACAAAGATAATAATAACATATAATAAAATAGAGTTATTATTATCTATTTTATTATATGTTATTATTATCTTCGTTTTGTAGTTGTACTAAATAACGAAAATAATAATAACAAATAAATATTATTTAATAAAAGAGTCTTTAGGGTTTGAAATCTGATTGCTAGGGTTTGAAAATCGTACCAAACAACAAAAATGGACCGAAAATTGTATTTTCGGACCAGACGATGGCTAGTGTTTGAAATCTGACACGGAACCCGAAACACGATCTTAATTGTAGGAGAAGAATTCTTTAAGAATCTTCTGAACCTCGACTTCATTTGGACTTCTTGGGCGATTATCGTATCGCACAAAAATGGACAAAAATATGTAATTTTGGACCAGAACATGGCTAGTCTTTGAAATCTGACGCAAAATCGAAAACACAGTTATTAATTTTGGAGTAGAATTCTAAAAGAGTCTTTAATTCCTCGATCTCATTTGGACTTCTCAGACGATTTTCGTACTTCACAACAAAAATGGACTGAAATTCGTATTTTAGGTTCAAACGACGGCTAGTTTGAAATATGACGCCGAGCTCGACCCACAGTTACAAATTTAAGAGAAAAATGCTATAAGGGTCTTTTGGTCCTCGATTTCATCTGGACTTTTCGGGCGATTTTCGTACCACCTGACAAAAATGGACTAAAATTTGTATTTTCTGAGCAGACGATGGTTAGTGTTTGAAATCTAACCCGAAACACAATTATAAATTTAGGAGAA
>NC_021164.2:7812417-7813138 GCF_000331145.2 Cicer arietinum | reverse complement strand
TTATTATATGTTATTCTAATCTTCTTTATTAAATGTTATTATTATCTTCATTTTGTAATTGTACTTAATAACAAAGATAATAATAACATATAACAAAATTGAGTTGTCAAATAAATATATCAAAATTAATTTATTTGACAAATCTATTTTATTATATGTTATTATTATCTTTGTTTTGTAGTTATACTTAATAATAAAGATAATAAAAAAATATAACAAAATTTAGTTCTCAAATAAATATGAAATAATTAATTATTTGACATATAATAACATATAATCAAATTGAGTTTATCCAATAAATATGTAATTAGTACTTTATTTGACAACTTTATTTTATTATATGTTATTATTATCTTCGTTTTATAGTTTTACTACATGACGAAGATAATAATAACATATAATAAAATAGAGTTGTCAAATAAATATGTAATTAGTACTTTATTTGACAACTATATTTCATTATATGTTATTATTATCTTCGTTTTATAGTTTTACTACATGACGAAGATAATAATAACATATAATAAAATAGAGTTGTCAAATAAATATGTAATTAGTACTTTATTTGACAACTTTATTTTATTATATGTTATTATTATCTTCGTCATGTAGTAAAACTATATTATGAAGATAATAATAACATCTAACAAAATTGAGTTGTAAAATAAATAAGTAATTATTATTATTTTATTTGACAACTCTATTTTATTATATGTTATTA
>NC_021164.2:7802157-7812364 GCF_000331145.2 Cicer arietinum | reverse complement strand
ATAAATTTATAATTACATATTTATATGACAACTCTATTTTATTATATGTTATTATTATCTTTGTTATGAAGTAAAACTATAAAACAAAGATAATAATAACATATAATAAATAAGAGTTGTCAAATAAAGTAATAATTACATATTTATTTGACAACTGTATTTTAGTAAATGATATTACTATGTTTGTTATGCAGTCAAACCTTAAAAAGAAGATAATAATATATAATAAAATAGAATTATCAAATATATTATTATATGTTATTATCTTCGTTTTGTAGTTGTACTAAATAACGAAAATAATAATAACATATAACAAAATTGAGTTGTAAAATTAATATGTAATTATTACTTTATTTGACAAATCTATTTTATTATATGTTATTATTGTCTTCTTTATGTAGTAAAACTATAAAACGAATATAATAATAACATTTAATAAAATAGAGTTGTCAAATAATGTAATAATTAAAAAGCATTCTTCTCTTAAATTTATAATTGTGTTTCGGGTCATATTTTGAACATTAGTCATCATTTGGTCTACAATTACGAATTTCGTTCCATTTTTGTCAGGAGGTACGAAAATAGCCTGAAAAGTCTAGATGAAATTGGGGATTTTCGTACCACCCGATTTCGGTCCATTTTTGTTGGGTGGTACCAAAATCTCCTGAAAAGTACCGATGAAATAGAGGACTAAGAGACTCTTATAGCATTCTTCTCCAAAACTTATAACTATGTTTCAGGTTCCGCGCCAGATTTCAAACACTAGTCATAGTTTAGTTTGAAATCGAGGACCGGGAGACCATTATAGAATTTTTGTTCTAAATTTATAATTGTGTTGCGGGTTCCACGTTAGTTTTGAAACACCAGCTATCGTGTTGTTCGAAAATTCGGTTTTCGGAACTTTTTAGTCGGGTGGTACGAAAATTGCCCGAAAAGTCTAGATGAAATCGAAAACCGGGAGACCATTATAGCATTCTTCTCCAAAATTTATAACTTTGTTTCGGGTTCTGCGCCAGTATTTCACAAAATAGCAATCGTCTGGTCCAAAAATACGATTTTCGGTCTACTTTTGTTGGGTGGTACAAAAATTGCCAGCAAAGACAAGATGAAATCGAGGACCAAGATACCCTTATAGCATTCTTGTCAAAAATTTATAATTGTGTTTCGGGTTCCTCATCAGATTTCAAACACTAGACATCGTCTTGTAAGAAAATACGAATTTTGGTCAATTTTTGTCAGGTGATACAAAAATCTCCCGAAAAGTCTAGATGAAATCGAGGACCGGGAGACCCTTATAACATTCTTCTCCAAAATTTATAACTGTGTTTCGGGTTCCGCGTCAAAAGTCAAACACTAGCCATCGTCTGGTACGAAAATACAGATTTCGGCATATTTTTGTCGATGGGTACGAAAATCCACTGAAAACTCCAGATGAAATCGAGGACCGAGAGACCCTTATAGCATTCTTCTCCAAAATTTAAAATTGTGTTTCGATTTCTGTGTTCGTATTCAAACACTAGCCATCGTCTTGTTCGAAAATACGGCTCTCGGTCCATTTTAGTCAGGTGGTATGAAAGTCGCCCGAAAAGTCCAAATGAAATCGAGTTCCGTGTAAGATACAGCTTTCGGTCCATTTTATAACTATGTTTCGGGTTCCGCGTAAGATTTCCAACACTATCCCTCGTCTGGTTTGAAAATACAGATTTCGGTAATTTTTCATCAAGGGTTACGAAAATTGTTCGATAGTCCAGATGAAATCGAGGACCGAGAGACCCTTATAGCATTCTTCTATAAAATTTATAAATGTGTTCCGGGTTATGTGTTAGATTTCAAACACTAACCATCGTTTTGTTCGAAAATATAGTTTTTGGTTCATTTTAGTATGGTGGTACGAAAATCGTCCAAAAAGTCCAGATCAAATCGTCGATCGAAAGAGATTTATAGGATTCTTCTCAAAAATTTATAATAGTGTTTTAGGTTCCACGACAGATTTCAAACACTAACCATCATTTTGTTCGAAAATACGAATTTCGATCCATTTTAGTCGTGTGGTAAAGACCTTTATAGCATTCTTCTCAAAAATTTATAATAATGTTTTAGGTTCCACGACAGATTTCACACACTAACCATTGTTTTGTTCGAAAATACGAATTTCGATCCATTTTAGTCGTGTGGTACGAAAATCGCAAAAAAAGACCAGATAAAATCGAGGACCAGGAGACCCTTATAGCATTCTTCTCCAAAATATATAACTATTTTTCGGGCCCTACGCCCGATTTTAAACATTAGCCATTGTCTGGTCCAAAAATACGAATTTCGGTCCATTTTTGTTGGGTGGTACGAAAATCTCCCAAAAAGTCTAGATGAAATCGAGGATAGGGAGAACCTTATTGCATTCTTCTTCTAAATTTATAACTGTATTTCAGGTTCTGCGTCAGATTTCAAACACCAGCCATAGTCTTGTTCCAAAATACGAATTTCAGTCCATTTTAGTTAGGTGGTATTAAAATACCCCGAAAAGTCCAGATGAAATCGAAGACCAGGACACCCTTATAGCATTCTTCTCCAAAATTTATAACTATGTTACGGGTTCCGTGCCAAATTTCAAACACTAACCATCATTTTGTTCGAAAATACGAATTTCAGTCCATTTTAGTCTGGTGGTACGAAAATCGTTCAAAATTTAGGACCGAGAAACCCTAGTAGCATTCTTCTCCAAAATTTATAATTGTGCTTCGGGTTCCATGTCATATTTCAAACACTAGCCATTGTTTGGTCCGAAAATACGGATTTCGGTCCATTTATGTCGGGTGGTACGAAAATCCCTCGAAAAGTCCAGATTAAATCGAGGACCGAAAGACCCTTACAACATTCTTCTCCTATATTTATAAGAGTATTTCAGATTCCGCATCAGATTTCAGACACTAGCCATCATCTGGTCGAATAATAGATTTCAGTCCATTTTTTTCGAGGGGTAAGAAAATCGCCCAAAAATTTCAGATGAAATCGAGGACTTGGAGACCCTGATAGGATTCTTCTTCTAAATTTATAACTGTGTTTCGGGTTCCACGTAAGATTTCAAAAACTAGCCATTGTCTTGTTTAAATATACGGATTTCGGTCCATTTTAGTCGGGTAGTACGAAAATCGCACGAAAAGTCCAGATGAAATCCAGGACTGAGAGACACTTATATCATTCTTCTTCTAAATTTATAACTGTGTCTCGAGTTCCGCGTCAGATTTGAAACACTAACAATCGTCTTGTTCGAAAATACGGATTTCGGTCCATTTTAGTCGGGTGGTACAAAAGTCGCCCGAAAAGTCCAGATGAAATCTAGGACTGGAAGACCCTTGTAGCATTCTTTTCGAAAAATTTATAATTGTGTTTCGAGTTCCGCGGTAGATTTCAAACACTAGCCAAAGTCTGGTATGAAAATACAGATTTTAGTCCAATTTTGTCGTGGGGTACGAAAATTGCTCAAAAAGTCCAGATGAAATCGAGGACCGGGATGCCCTTATAGCATTCTTCTCCAAAATTTATAACTGTTATTCGGGTTTCGCGCCAGATTTCAAACACTAGCCATCGTCTGGTCTAAAAATACGAATTTCGGTCCATTTTTGTCGGGTGGTACGAAAAGCGCCTGAAAAGACCAGATGAAATCGAGGACTACGAGACCCTTATAGCATTCTTCTCTTAAATTTATAACTGAGTTTCGGGTTCCACCTCAGATTTCAAACACTAGCAATTGTCTTGTTCGAAAATAAGGATTTCAGAACATGTTTGTTGGGTGGTACGAAAATCTCCCGAAAAGCCAAGATGAAATCGAGGATTGGGAGACCCTTGTAGCATTCTTCTCCTAAATTTATAACTGAGTTTCGGGTTTCGCGTCTGATTTCAAACATTAGCAATCAGCTTGTTCGAAAATACGGATTTCGGTCCATTTTTTGTCTGGTGGTACGAAAATCACCCGAAAAGTCCAGATGAAATTGAGGACCGGGAGACCGTGATAGCATTTTTCTCCAAAATTTATTATTGGTTTTTAGGGTGTGCGCTAGATTTCGAACATTTGCCATCGTCTTGTCCGAATATATAGATTTCGGTCCTTTTTTGTTAAGGGGTAAGAAAATCGCTGAAAACTCCAGATGAAATCAAGGACCGAGAAACCCTTATAGCATTCTTCTCCTAAATTTATAATTGTGTTCCGAGTCCGTGTCGGATTTCAAACACTAGCCATTGTTTTGTTCAAAAATACGAATTTCGGTCCAAAAATACCAGATGAAATCGAGGACCGGGAGACCCTTATTGCATTCTTCTCCAAAATATATAACATTATTTTGGATTCCGAGTCAGATTTCATACCCTAGCCATCGTCTGGTCCGAAAATATAGATTTTGTAGCCTTATAGCATTCTTCTTCTAAATTTAATACAGTATTCCGGATGAACTCGACGGATATCAATCCATTTTAGTCTAGTGGTATGAAAATCGAACAAAAAGTCCAGATGAAATCGAGGACTGGGAGACACTTATAGAATTCTTCACCTAAATTTATAAATGTGTTTCAGATTCCATATAATACCACTAGTTTTGATACAAAAGTCTTGATAAAATCTTCACAATGTTAGATTTCAAACACTAGCCATCGTCTTGTTCGAAAATACAGTTTTCTTTCCATTTTTGTCGGGTGGTACGAAAATCGCACGAAAAGTCTATATGAAATTGAGGACTGGAAAACCGTTATAGCATTCTTCTCCTAAATTTATAACAGTATTTCAGGTTCCGTGTCAAATTTCAAACACTCTCCCTCTTTTGGTCCTAAAATACAGATTTCGGTCCATTTTTGTCGGGTATTACGAAAATCGATCCAAAAGTCCAAATGAAGTCGAGGATCGGGAAACCCTTATAGCATTCTTCTCCTTAATATATCACTGTGTTTCGAGATCCGCGTCAGATTTCAAACACTAGCAATCGTCTAGTCCGAAAATACATATTTTGATCAATTTTTGTCGAGGGGTACGAAACTCGCCGGAAAAGTCTAGATGAAATTGAGGACCGAGAGAACCTTATAGCATTCTTTTTCTAAATTTATAACTATGTTTCGGGTTCCGCGTAAGATTTGAAACACTAGCCATCATCTTATTGGAAAATCAGGATATCGGTCCAATTTAGTTGGGTGGCACGAAAATCTCTCGAAATGTCCAAATGAAATTGAGGACCATGAGACTCTTATCGCATTCTTCTCCTAAATTTATAACGATGTTTCAAGTTCCGCGTCAGATTTCAAACACTATCCATCGTCTTGTTCGAAAATACGGATTTCGGTCCATTTTTGTCATGTGGTACGAAAATCGCCCGAAAAAGTCCATATGAAATCGAGGACTGAGAGACCCTTATAGCATTCTTCTTCTAAATTTATAAATGTGTTTCGGGTTCCACATCAGATTTCAATCACCAGCCATTATCTTTTTCGAAAATACGTGTATCGGTCCATTTTTGTCGGGTAGTATGAAAAACCTCCAAAAAGTTCAGATGAAATCGACGAGCAAGAGACCCTTACAGAATTCTTCTCGTAAATATATAAAAGTGTTTCTCGTTATGCGTCAGATTTCAAACACTAGACATCGTCTTGTTCCAAAATACAGATTTCGGTTAATTTTTGTCGTGTGGTAAGAAAATAGCCCGAAAAATCCAGATGAAATGGAGGACTGAGCGACCCTTATATCATTCTTCTCCTTAATATATAACAGTGTTTTGGATTCCGCATCAGATTTCAAACACTAGTAATTGTCTAGTCCGAAAATTCAGATTTTGGTCAATTTTTGTCAAGGGGTATGAAAATCACCCAAAAAGTCCAGAGGAAATCGATGACCGAGAGACATTTATAACATTCTTCTTCTAAATTTATGACTGTATTTCGGTTTCCGCGTCAGATTTCAAATACTAGCCATCGTCTTGTTCGAAAATACAAATTTCGGTGAATTTTAGTCGGGTGGTACGAAAATCGCCTGAAATGTCCAGATGAAATCGAGGACCAGGAGTCTCTTATATCATTCTTTTCCTAAATTGATAATTGTCTTTTGTGATCCGCGTCAGATTTCAGACATTATCCACTGTCTTGTTCGAAAATACGTATTTCGGTCCATTTTTATCGGGTGGTATGAAAATCACCCAAAAAGTCCATATGAAACCGAGGATTAAGAGTCCCTTATAGCATTCTTCTTTTAAATTTATAACTGTGTTTCGAGGTCTGCGTCAGATTTTAAATACTAGCTATCATCTTGTTCGAAAATACGGATATCGGTCCATTTTAGTCTGGTGGTACGAAAATCTACCGAAATGTCCAGATGAAATCAAGGACCAGGAGACTCTTATTGCATTCTTCTCCTAAATTTATAACTGTGTTTTGGGTTCCGCGTCACATTTCTAATACAAGCTATCGTCCAGTCCGAAATACACATTTCGGTCCATTTTTTTCAGGTGGTACGAAAAGCGCCCGAAAAGTCCAAATGAAATTGAGGACCACGAAACCCTTATTGCATTCTTCTCCTAAATTTATAATAGTATTTCAGATTCAGCTTCAGATTTAAAATACTAACCATAGTTTGGTTCGAAAAAACGGATTTCAATTCATTTTTGTCGGGTGATTAGAAAATCGCACGAAAAGTCGAGATGAAATCGAGGACCGAGAGACCCTTTTAACATTCTTCTCCTAAATTTATAATAGTGTTTCAAGTTCTGCATCAGCTTTGAAACACTAGCCATCGTCTAGTTTGAAAATACAGATTTTGATCCATTTTTGTTGAAGGGTAGGAAACTCGCCCGAAAAGTTCAGATGAAATCGAGGACCGAGAGTCCCTTATAGTATTCTTCTTCTTAATTTATAACAGTGTTTCGGTTTTCGAGTCATATTTCAAACACTAGCCATCATCTTGTTTGAAAATACGGATTTCGATCTATTTGAGTCAGGTGGTACAAAAATCGCCTGAAATATCCAGATGAAATCGAGGACCAGGAGACTCTTATAGCATTCTTCTCCTAAATTTATAATTGTGTTTCATTTTCTGTGACAGATTTCAAACATTATCCATCATCTTGTTCGAAAATACGGATTTCGGTCCGTTTTTGTCGGGTGGTACAAAAATTGCCCAAATAGTCCAGATGAAATCGGGGACCGGGAGAGCCATATAGAATTCTTCTCCTAAATATATAACAGTGTTTCAATTTCCATATCAGATTTCAAACACTAGCCATCGTCTGGTCCGAAAATACAGATTTTGGTCCATATTTGTAGAGGGTCGTACGAAAATCGGACGAAAAGTCCAGATGAAATCGAGAACCGGGAGACCCTTTTCACATTCCTCTCCTAAATATATAACAGTGTTGTTGGACTTTAGTCCTCTTAATCCTAATTTTGACATAATTAACAAACATACAATGTTCATACATCATATGATAAATCTAACATTTTAATTGAGCAAGATTTCAGGAACAACAACTCAACCCTACATACTTGAGACAAATTGCTTGGAACTCAAGAAATCAACAAATGTTGAAGATCTACTGAACAAATCGATTGGGAAATTGATTTCGTAAAAGGGTTGTAAGGAAACATACTGTTTGTGGCTACACAATCGATTAGGCAATCGAATGGAACAATTAGAAATGAAAAGTGTGCAAGTCAGTGGCAACCTGATTTATAGGCTAATCGATTGGCAAATCGACTGTGCACATGACAAAGTAAAAACTGATTGAAACAAATCGATTGGGAAATCGATTGGGCAAGTCACAGGGACAATCCAGTTACTAGGCTAATCGATTGGCAAATCGATTGCTTAAATAAAATTTCAAAAGTAACATGACCTGTGACAAACACAATCGATTGGACAATCTATTGTGAGAATTTCAATCATGTTAAGTTTGGTATCAATCGATTGGGAAATCGGTTGAACTAAACAATTGGTAAGAACTTTTCAGGAAAATACTACCAAATCGATTGGCACTCCGATTAACATGAAATTAGCTAAGTCACTATTTTGAACACAATCGATTGGCAAATCGATTGAAACAAATATTTTGAAATCACAGTGAACTCTTAGTTTGTGGCCAAATCAATTATGTATATTTGTGAATCGATTATGTGACTTAGTAAATCGATTAAGTAATCAATTGGTGTGACTTTATTATTGGAACAAAACACCTAACATCGATTATGCAATCGATTCATATAAGTCTGCACATAATTTACTGAAAAGAGATTTTAAAAGAATCGATTGAGAAATCGATTAGTTTATGTAGTTTCAAGATTCAAGAAAAACAAGACTCGCGATAATCGATTGGCAAATCGATTAGGCCTGTTTTATCACTTTAATGAATCGATTGGTAAATCAATTTATTAGTTGTTTTTCAGAAACTATATAAACAGTTTTCAATCATTCTCTCAATAACACATTAAGAACTGATCATAACACTTGAATATACTTCAGAACACTGAAGATTTCTTAAGAACACTTTGTTAACATTCTGATATTGCCTTTTTCAGATCAAGACCAAAAGATTATCCATAATCCTTAAGAGAGCTGAAAAAGTATTCTTGAGAGAAAAGACAATGTTCTCAAAAACACTCATTGAACAACCAGATTCGTGTGAGATACATTGATCAAGATTGAAGACACACTTTGTACTTCTTTTATTTTGTTTGTAACAAATACTTTGTAAAGAAACGACTGCGAAAAATCCTGCTAGAAATTGGTGGCGATCTTCTTGGGTGAGAGGTCTCATCAAGAAGGAGCCGTACTTGATTTTGTGTGAGTCTGTCGAGTGACTGCAAGGATCAAGGTGTTAAGCAATAGGAAAGAATTCGAGTTAGATAGATAGGTTTCGAGGAAACTGGACAATCTGTAAACAAGTCTCAATTCTTTCCATTGGAGAAAAAGTTGAAATCCAGTTGGATTGTCAGGACTGGATGTAGGTTGTCTTATTGACAACTGAACCAGGATAAACCTTGGTGCATTATATCCCTTATCCTTTTACTTTTAATTGTTAATCTTGTATGCCGCATTATAATTCCGCTGTGTATGAAATATTGTGTTAATTTGATAACTACTGTCATATTGTGTAATTACGAGGTCATAATAATCAACAATTGGCCTCAGAGCCTGACATTTTTAGTGGTAAAACTCATAAAAGGAATATGGCCTCGGTTGATTTTCTAGGAGAAGGTGCTTCACTTGCAAGACCCCCAGCCTTCAATGGAACTGCATACATGTATTGGAAACATAGGATGCTAATATTTTTGGAAGCTAGTGGTATTGATATTCTAGATGCTGTTGAAAATGGACCCTACATACCTAAAATTGCTGGAACAAATGACTTGATGATTCCCAAGCCCAGAGCCGAATGGTCTGAGGACGATAAAAAGAAGGTAGGTTATAATGCTAAAGCTAAGAATATTATAACATCTGCTTTGTGTGCAGAAGAATTCTTTAGGGTATCAAACTGTAAATCAGCAAAGGAAATGTGGGACATTCTTCAAGAAACACATGAAGGCACCACAGACGTGAAAAGAGCTCGTGTAAATACACTTATGCATGAATACGAATTGTTTAGCATGAAGAAAGATGAATCTATAAGTGATCTACAGACGAGGTTTACACACGTTATAAACAACCTTCATGCCCTGGGAAAACAGGTGGAGAATGAACAGCAAATCGGAAAGATCATGAGGTGTTTAACCAGATAATGGCAGCCCAAAATAACTGCTATTGCTGAATCGAAAGATCTGGCAAAAATGACCACTGCAACACTATTTGGAAAGCTCAGGGAGCACGAAATGGAGTTGCATAGACTAGATGAGTCAGAGCAAGATAGCAGGAAAAAGAAAGGACTATCTTTGAAAGCCCAAACGCATCAATCAAAAACTGAACAAGATAGTTGTTCAGATGAATCAAGCAGTGAGACTGATGAAGAACCTGAGATTGGTTTGCTTGTCAAGAAGTTTAAGAAATTTCTAAAAAAGAAAGACAACAAATTCAGAAAACCATCCAATTCTAAAACTAGTGACAACAAGACAGTGACAACAAGACAATTACCTGTTATGAGTGTGGTAAAACAGGTCACATAAAGTCTGAGTGTTACAAGTTGCAGAACAAAAATAGAGCTACGAAAACTAAAGGCAAGGAACCAGTCACCAAAACCAGAAAAGCTTATGT
>NC_021164.2:7800039-7801583 GCF_000331145.2 Cicer arietinum | reverse complement strand
AAATGTCATTTCTGTTGCAGAAAGGGGCATTTTGTTTCAAATTGCAAATTTAAAAAACTAGCCAATATAGGATGGAAGCAAGTTTTTGACACTAACCTTCCAGGACCCAATTTAAATTGGGGACCTAAAATAAAATTCTGATTGTGTGTTGCAGGTGTGCTTGACATCCACTAAGCATTCTTGGTATTTAGATAGCGGATGCTCGAAGCACATGACAGGAGACAAATCCAAATTCCTGTCCTTGACGTTAAAGGAAGGAGGTTTTGTCAAATATGGTGACAACAATAGAGGAAAGATTATTGGAATTGGTGACACAGGAAATGAGTCAACTGCAGTAATAAAAAATGTCTTGCATGTAGAAGGGCTAAAACACAACTTGCTGAGTATAAGCCAGCTATGTGATAAAGGCTTCCAGGTAAGTTTTTCATCACAATCTTGCATTATTGAGCATAAAGATGACAAACACATAAAGCTAGTTGGTGATAGAATTAATAACATTTATATGTTAGACTTTAATTCTTTGCCAAGTACTATATGCTGCTTGTTATCTAATTCAGATGAGACTTGGTTATGGCATAAACGTATAGCGCATATTCATATATATCATTTGAATAGACTTGTTAGCAAACAGATAGTTATAGGTCTCCCTAATAAGAAGTTTACTAAGGATAGACTGTGTGACTCCTGTGAGAAAAGCAAACTGGTTAAGACTCCCTTTCCCTCTATAGATATGGTTAGAAAAATAGAGTTTTGCAGTTAGTTCACATGGACCTTTTTGGACCTGCTCAAGTGAAAAGCTTTGGAGGTAACCTTTATGGATATGTGTTGGTTGATGACTATTCAAGGTTCAGATGGACATATTTTCTGGCTCACAAGAGTGAGGCATTCTCAACTTTTAAGAAATTTGCTACTTTGGTTCAAAATGAGAATGACCAGAAAATTGTATCAATTAAAAGTGATCATGGAGGTGAATTCCAAAATGATTCTTTTCAAACTTATTGTGAACAACATGGAATCAACCACATATATTCTGCCCCTAGGACACCACATCAAAATGGGGCAGTGGAGAGGAAAAATAGATCCTTAGAAGAGTTAGCTAGGACTATGCTTAAGGACTCCAACCTACCTAAGTACTTTTGGGCAGATGCAATTAGTACATCCACTCATGTTGTCAATAGAGTACTCATTAGGCCCTTGCTTAGAAAAACCCCCTATGAGCTTTACAACGGTAGAAAACCAAACCTTTCCTACTTTAGAATCTTTGGTTGTAAGTGCTTTGTGTTGAACAATGGCAAAGAACACCTAGGAAAGTTTGACCCTAAGGCAGATGAAGGTATTTTTCTAGGATACTCCCAAACTAGTAAGGCCTATAGAATCTACAACAAAAGAACAAAGACCATAGAAGAGTCAGTTCATGTAAAGTTTGATGAATTATTTGCAGAAAACTTGAACAAAACTCCTCCTGTGGTTGATGACTGTTTGGATGAAGTTGTAGAGTCTGAACCATTAGAACAACTTGTAGCTGTCCCTTCAACTAGAACTGA
>NC_021164.2:7797857-7799812 GCF_000331145.2 Cicer arietinum | reverse complement strand
TATGGTTGATGACTTTTTGGATGAAGTTGTAGAGTCTGAACCATTAGAACAACTTGTAGCTGTCCCTTCAACTAGAACTGACTGTGTAGAACCTATAAGAACCGGTGATTTACCTAAGGAATGGAAGTTCAACAGAAACCACCCAATAGACAACATTATAGGGGATATCTCTAAGGGTGTTGCAACTAGGAAGAACCTTAGACATTTTTGTAACTTTACAGCGTTTGTATCTAGATTGAACCTAAGAACATTAAGGAAGCCCTGTTAGATAGTGAGTGGATACTTGCTATGCAAGAGGAGTTAAACCAGTTTGAGAGAAACAAGGTGTGGAGTTTAGTACCTAAACCAGAGGGTAAGCACACCAGTTGGATGAGAATGGAGTTATAACCAGAAACAAAGCTAGACTAGTAGCCAAGGGTTATAGTCAAGAGGAAGGAATAGATTTTGATGAAACCTATGCCCCTGTAGCTAGGTTAGAAGCCATTAGAATCCTTCTTGCTTATGCTTGTATAATGGACTTTAATCTTTATCAAATGGATGTGAAAAGTGCCTTTCTCAATGGTGACCTTCAAGAGGAAGTTTTTGTTAGCCAAACACTTGGTTTTGAAAATCCTGATTTTCCTAATCATGTGTATAAGCTATTAAAGGCCCTCTTTGGGTTGAAACAAGCTCCAAGAGCTTGGTATGAGAAGCTCAGCAATTTCCTTGTTCAACAAAACTTTTCAAGAGGAAATGTTGACAAGACCCTTTTCACAAAGACTACTGGAAATGATATCTTGCTTGTCCAAGTATATGTTGATGACATAATATTTGGATCTACTAACAATAAGTGGTGCAAAGATTTTGAAAATTTAATCAAAGGTAAATTTGAAATGTCAATGATGGGTGAACTATCTTATTTCTTGGGATTTCAAATTAACCAAAGCAAGCAAGGCATTTTCATTAGTCAAACTAAATACTGTAATGATTTGATAAAGAAATTTAGTTTTGAAAACCTTAAGTCCATTGATACTCCCATGAGTCAAGGAAATTACTTAGACAGAGATGAGAAAGGTAAACCTGTAGATGTTACTAGGTTTCGGGGTATGATAGGATCTTTGCTCTATCTTACAGCAAGCCGGCCAGACATCATGTTCAGTGTTTGTATGTGTGCAAGGTACCAATCAAATCCTAAGGAATCTCACTTCAGTGCAGTTAAGAGGATTTTCAGATATTTAGTAGGAACTAAGAGTCTAGGCTTGTGGTATCCGAAGGGATCAACCTGTACCTTAGTTAGTTACTCAGATTCAGACTTTGCCGGATGCAAACTAGACAGGAAAAGTACCTCAGGAACTTGTCATTTACTTGGAAACTCTCTTGTGTCATGGTTTAGCAAGAAACAGACTAGCATTGCTCTTTCGACTGCTGAAGCTGAATACATTGCAGCTGGGAGCTACTGTGCTCAAATTCTTTGGATGAAACAACATTTATTGGATTTTGGTGTTGACTTGGGAACAGTACCTATTATGTGTGATAACACAAGTGCAATAAGTATTACTAAGAATCCAGTGATGCACTCCAGGACCAAGCACATTGAAGTAAGACATCATTTTATAAGGGATCACTTTCAAAATGGAATCATTAAGCTTGAGTATGTGAACACAGCTGAACAGCTGGCTGACATCTTCACAAAAGCTTTACCAAGAGAAAGTTTCCTGCATATAAGGATGAAACTAGGGATCATTGATCCTAGTGAGGTATGATCTTTGAATCTTTTTATAGGACACTTCTGGTGCTTGCAGTTTTTTCCAGTTAAATCGATTGGATAATCGATTACCAGCATTGTTTATTGTTTACAAAATCGATTTGGGAATCGATTACTTTGGCCCCAGACTTCAAAGTTCAGAAAAAAAAATTTACCTTGCCCGAGCGTCGATTGGGAAATCGACTAGTTCACTTTTCAACTTTAAAACAAT
>NC_021164.2:7779523-7788500 GCF_000331145.2 Cicer arietinum | reverse complement strand
GTCCAAGTATATGTTGATGACATAATATTTGGATCTACTAACAATAAGTTGTGCAAAGATTTTGAAAATTTAATGAAAGGTAAATTTGAAATGTCAATGATGGGTGAACTATCTTATTTCTTGGGATTTCAAATTAACCAAAGCAAGCAAGGCATTTTCATTAGTCAAACTAAATACTGTAATGATTTGATAAAGAAATTTAGTTTTGAAAACCTTAAGTCCATTGATACTCCCATGAGTCAAGGAAATTACTTAGACAGAGATGAGAAAGGTAAACCTGTAGATGTTACTAGGTTTCGGGGTATGATAGGATCTTTGCTCTATCTTACAGCAAGCCGGCCAGACATCATGTTCAGTGTTTGTATGTGTGCAAGGTACCAATCAAATCCTAAGGAATCTCACTTCAGGGCAGTTAAGAGGATTTTCAGATATTTAGTAGGAACTAAAAGTCTTGGATTGTGGTATCCAAAATAGGCTTGTGGTATCCGAAGGGATCAACCTGTACCTTAGTTGGTTACTCAGATTCAGACTTTGCCGGATGCAAACTAGACAGGAAAAGTACCTCAGGAACTTGTCATTTACTTGGAAACTCTCTTGTGTCATGGTTTAGCAAGAAACAGACTAGCATTGCTCTTTCGACTGCTGAAGCTGAATATATTGCAGCTGGGAGCTGCTGTGCTCAGATTCTTTGGATGAAACAACACTTATTGGATTTTGGTGTTGACTTGGGAACAGTACCTATCATGTGTGATAACACAAGTGCAATTAGTATTACTAAGAATCCAGTGATGCACTCCAGGACCAAGCACATTGAAGTAAGACATCATTTTATAAGGGATCATTTCAAAATGGAATCATTAAGCTTGAGTATGTTAACACAGCCGAACAGCTGGCTGACATCTTCACAAAAGCTTTACCAAGAGAAAGTTTCCTGCATATAAGGATGAAACTAGGGATCATTGATCCTAGTGAGGTATGATCTTTGAATCTTTTTATAGGACACTTCTGGTGCTTGCAGTTTTTTCCAGTTAAATCGATTGGATAATCGATTACCAGCATTGTTTATTGTTTACAAAATCGATTTGGGAATCGATTACTTTGGCCCCAGACTTCAAAGTTCAGAAAAAAAAATTTACCTTGCCCGAGCGTCGATTGGGAAATCGACTAGTTCACTTTTCAACTTTAAAACAATCGATTTGGACATCGATTAAGTAAATCTAGAAATCGACTTGGGAATCGATTTACAATATGACCATTGTGACTAGCCGTTGGATGTAATAATTACTAAATCGATTGACATTACCCAGCAACGGTAACGTAATCGATTTGGGAATCGATTTACACATTTAAGGGTTTAAATAGGAACAGTTATCAATCGATTTCTTCACTGCATTTCTCCAGTTTTCACAATTTTCTTTGTCTGCTTCATCTCTCTATTTCTGCAATCGCTCTCTATTACTAACTACATTCAAACTACTTCAATTTTACAATTATGGCACGAGTTAAACAAACCCAAACACGCACCCTCTCACCATCATCTTCATCCAGTAGAACCCCTTCACCACCACCTACTTTAACCAAAAGAGTACCCATTCCTACACATAAGATTCTTGCCAAAGACAAAGGCAAGGCGCCTGCTGTTATTCAAGAGAAACCCAAAAAGAGAAAGGAACCACCAACTGATAAGCTTATGGCTGACGACGCCATGAAGGAAATCTCACAGAAAAGGAAGAAGAAACCAGTTTCTTCACCCCCTCCCAAGAAAGCTCCTGCATCCAAGGAAAAAGATGTAGAACCTACCATACCATCAGACTTTCTTAAAAGGAAAATCCATGAGGGTCGGACTCTGGATTTTGCCTATTTTGATGCAGACGGTTTTACTTTCCAAAACCATCTGAGATTTCACCGTCTTGAGAGCTTTCTCTCCTCAACTCTTGATAGTTATCCAAGATTAATAAGGGAATTCTACTCAACTTTCAAGCTAACTGAAGAAGGTTTCAAGGATCAGGTTAAAGGGAAAAGGATTTCTATGTCCTTTGAAGATTTTTCTGTTTTATCAGGATTACCATTTCACAGAACTTTGATAGACGGCAGTTCAGAGGCTGATACTGCTGACGAAGGATGGGAAGAGTCGTTTGACAGGCATACCGCTGTTAAAGACCTGATGATTGATGGTTTTGTTGAAACCATTTCACTGCCTATCGGTCAAATGAAGGTCCAACATCGAATGCTGATGTATACGCTGACCCGGATGCTTGTACCACGATCCGGTAACCATGCAGTAGTCCAGAAGTTGGATATACTACTGCTATGGGGATTATCAAAGGAGCTCAGGATGAGCTGGGCATGGATTGTGCTAAGGCACATGCTGGAAGCTTCACAGAGTAAGCTTGTGCTGCCTTATCCTCAACTGATTACCAAGATTCTGAAACACTTCAAGGTATCGTTTGTTAATGAAGAATCTGCAAAGACCACTCTAATTTTTGGAGAATCAATTGTAAACCAGATGCAATTGAAAAGGTTACATGGTATTTGGATAAGACCTCAGCCGACTGTTGAACCAGCTCAAACTCCTCCTCAACCAGCTACTGAAACAGCCCCTCTTGAGTTTGTCGCCAAGCTAATGGAATTTATAGAAGCTCAAATGGCTCACAATGCCAAAATGCAAGAGTCACAAGCCAGAATGGAAGGAAATCTAAGGACTCTCCAGGCATCCCTGAATTCAGTTGTTCAGGATGTTGATGCTATTCAAGCACATTTAGGCATCAAGCTGTCATTTGAAGATATAGCAGACATCGGTCGTCAAGCAACAGAGGAACCTAACCCAACTCCCCTAGATCATCATGCAACTCACGTTGAGGAGACACCTGCTGAGGGTAATACAACGATCTCTGCCTCTCCCTTAGATAATAGTGAGGACCAGCCCGGTTTAGGAGATTAGGAGTTTAGGATCTGTGTTGTTTTGTAATGACTTGGTGTATTCATTTCATCTATATATATAATGCACTAGAACGTTTATTCCATTACTCTCTGAAATCATTTGCCATAATCTCTTTAAAATGCTCATTTGTTGCTCTGATACACTGTTTTTTACTTTCAACCCCCAGTGCTTATGTTTATTAACATAGGGGGAGGACATTGTTTTCCTGCCTTTTTGCCTTAACTGACAAAAGGGGAGAAAAATTATAACTTGCTTATGACTGCTGCATATTTTTGACACTCTGATGACTGATAATGAATTATTAAAATGCTCTGATTTTGTTAAATAGCATGTGTACTGTTATGCTCTGATCTGATGCTCTGATTTTATGGTCTGATAATGGGACATATGATGCTATGAAATGTTGTTAATATTATGTCTTGAAATGCTCAACTCAAGTTAAAATTGTATGCTTGTCACTTATGCAAAAAGGGGGAGATTGTTGGACTTTAGTCCTCTTAATCCTAATTTTGACATAATTAACAAACATACAATGTTCATACATCATATGATAAATCTAACATTTTAATTGAGCAAGATTTCAGGAACAACAACTCAACCCTACATACTTGAGACAAATTGCTTGGAACTCAAGAAATCAACAAATGTTGAAGATCTACTGAACAAATCGATTGGGAAATCGATTTCGTAAAAGGGTTGTAAGGAAACATACTGTTTGTGGCTACACAATCGATTAGGCAATCAAATGGCACAATTAGAAATGAAAAGTGTGCAAGTCAGTGGCAACCTGATTTACAGGCTAATCGATTGTGCACATCACAAAGTAAAAACTGATTGAAACAAATCGATTGGGAAATCGATTGGGCAAGTCACAGGGACAATCCAGTTACTAGGCTAATCGATTGGCAAATCGATTGCTTAAATAAAATTTCAAAAGTAACATGACCTGTGACAAACACAATCGATTGGACAATCTATTATGAGAATTTCAATCATGTTAAGTTTGGTATCAATCGATTGGGAAATCGATTGAACTAAACAACTTGTAAGAACTTTTCAGGAAAATACTACCAAATCGATTGGCACTCCGATTAACATGAAATTAGCTAAGTCACTGTTTTGAACACAATCGATTGGCAAATCGATTGAAACAAATATTTTGAAATCACAGTGAACTATCAGTTTGTGGCCAAATCGATTATGTATATTTGTGAATCGATTATGTGACTTAGTAAATCGATTAAGTAATCAATTGGTGTGACTTTATTATTGGAACAAAACACCTGACATCGATTATGCAATCGATTCATATAAGTCTGCACATAATTTACTGAAAAGAGTTTTTAAAAGAATCGATTGAGAAATCGATTAGTTTATATAGTTTCAAGATTCAAGAAAAACAAGACTCGCGATAATCGATTGGCAAATCGATTAGGCCTGTTTTATCATTTTAGTGAATCGATTGGTAAATCAATTTATTAGTTGTTTTTCAGAAACTATATAAACAGTTTTCAATCATTCTCTCAATAACACATTAAAAACTGATCATAACACTTGAATATACTTCAGAACACTGAAGAACTCTTAAGAACACTTTGTTAACATTCTAATGTTGCCTAAATTTATAATTGTGTTTCGGGTTCTGCATTAGTTTTCAAACACTATCCATTGTCTTGTTCGAAAATACGAATTTCGGTCCATTTTTGTTGGGTGGTACGATAATCTCCCCAAAACAGTGTTCTCGATTTCATCTAGACTATTCAGGCGATTTTTGTTCCACCCGACAAAAATGGACCGAAATCCGTATTTTCGGACCGAACGATGGCTAGAGTTTGAAATTTGACATGGAACCCGAAATACAGTTATAAATTTAGAAGAAGAATGCTATAAGGGTCTCTCGGTCATCAATTTCATCTGGACTTTTCGGGCGATTTTTGTACCCCTCGACAAAAATGGACTAAAATCTATATATTTGTACCAGACGATGGCTAGTGTTTGAAATCTGACCCGGAATGCGAAACACTGTTATGTATTTAGAAGAAGAATGATATAAGGGTCTCCTGGTCGTTGATTCATAGGGTATTTTTGGGTGCCTTTCGTACCACCCGACTTAAATGGACTGAAATTCATATTTTTGAACAAAACAATGGCTAGTTTTTGAAATCCGACACGGAACTCGGAAAACATTTATAAATTTAGGAGAAGAATGCAATAAGGGTCTCTTGGACCTCGATTTATCTGGTCTTTTCAGGCGACTTTCTTACCCCTCGACAAAAAAGGACCGAATTCTATATATTCGGACCAGACGATAGCAAGTGTTTGAAATCTGTCGCTGAATTTAAAAACCAGTAATAAATTTTGGAGAAGAATGCTATAAGGGTCTCCGGGTCCTCGATTTCATTTGGGTTTTTCGGGCGTTTTTCGTACCTCCCGACAAAAATGGACCGAAATCAGTATTTTCGAACAAGACAATTGTTAGTGTTTGAAATCTGGGGCGAATTTGAAATTTGACATGGAATCCAAAACACTGTTATATATTTAGGAGAAGAATGCTATAGGGTATCCCGATCCTCGATTTCATCTGAACTTTTCGGGCGATTTTTATACGATCCAAACAAAATGGACCGAAATTCGTATTTTCGAAAAAGACTATGGCTTGTGTTTGAAATTTGATGCGGAACCCGAAGCACAGTTATAAATTTTGGAGAACAGTGATATAAGGGTCTCCCGGTCCTAGATTTCATTTAGACTTTTCTGGCTACTTTCGTATTACCAGACTAAACTGGATCAAAATCCATATTTTCGAACAAGACGATTGTTATTGTTTAAAATGTGATCCAGAACACGAAACACAATTATAAATTTAGAAGAAGAATGCTATAAGGGTCCCTTGGTCCTTGATTTCATCTGGACTTTTCGGGCGATTTTCGTACTAACCAACTGAAATGGACCGAAATCCGTATTTTTGAACAAGACGATGGCTAGTTTTTGAAATCTGACGCGGAACCCGATACACAATTTTCAATTTAGATGAAGAATCCTATCAAAGTCTCCAAGTCCTCGATTTAATCTGTACTTTACGGACGATTTTCTTATCCTTCGAAAAAAATGGACCGAAATCTATTATTAGGATTAGATGATGGCTAGTGTTTGAAATCTGATGCAGAACCCGAAACACTATTATAAATTTAGAAGAAGAAAGTTGTTAGGGTCTCCCGGTCCTCGATTTCATCTGGACTTTTCAGGTGATTTTCGTACCACTCGACAAATATGGACCGAAATCCGTATTTTCGGACCAGACAATGGCTAGTGTTTAAAATCGGTCATAGAGCCCAAAAAACAGTTATAATTTTACAGAAGAATTGTATATGGGTCTCTAGGTCCTCGATTTCATATGAACGTTTCAGGCAATTTTCGTACCACCCGACCAAAATGGACATAAATCCGTATTTTGGGACAAGACAATGACTAGTGTTTGAAATATGATGCGGAACTCGAAACACAGTTATAAATTTTGGAGAAGATTGCTATAAGGGTCTCTGGGTCCTCGATTTGTTATGGACTTTTCGGGCAAATTTCTTACCACCAGACCAAAATGGACCGAAATCCGTATTTTCGGACCAGACGATGGCTAGTGTTTGAAATCAGACGCAGAACTGGAAACAAAATTAAAATTTGTGGAGAAGAATGCTATAAGGGTCTCCCAGTCCTCGATTTCATTTGGACTTTTCGGTCGATTTTCGTACCACCCGATTAAAATGGACCGAAATTCGTATTTCCGAACAAAATAATAGTTAGTGTTTGAAATCTGGCACGGAACCCGAAACATAGTTATATATTTTGGAGAATAAATGCTATAAGGGTCTCCCGGTCCTCGATTACATTTTGACTTTTTGGGCGATTTTTATACCACCTGACTAAAATGGACCTAAATTCGTATTTTCGGACCAGACGATGGATACTGTTTAAAATTTGGCGCGAAGCCAGAAAAACATTTATAAATTTTGGAGAAGATTGCTATAAGGGTCTCCCGGTCCTCGATTACATTTTGACTTTTTGGGCGATTTTTATACCACCTGACTAAAATGGACCTAAATTCGTATTTTCGAACAAGACTATAGCAAGTGTTTGAAATCCGACACGGAACCTGAAACACAGTTATAAATTTAGAAGAAGAATATTGTAAGGGTTTTCCGGTCCTCGATTTCATTTGGACTTTTTGGGCAATTTTCGTAGCACCCAACAAAAATGAACTCAAATTCGTATTTTCGGACCAGACGATGGATACTGTTTAAAATTTGGCGCGAAGCCAGAAAAACATTTATAAATTTTGGAGATAAATTTTTGGTTTCATCTAGACTTTTCCAGCTATTTTCGTACCACCCGACTAAAATGGACCGAAATTCGTATCTTCAAACAAAACGATGGTTAGTGTTTGAAATCTGTCGCGGAACTTAAAACAAAATTATAAATTTTGGAGAATAATCAATTAAGAGTCTCTTGGTCCTCGATTTCATCTGGATTTTTTGGACAATTTTCGTACACTCGACAACAATGGACCAAAATCTGTATTTTCGAACAAAATGATGGTTTGTGTTCGGAATCTGACACAAAACTCAAAACAAAGTTATAAATTTAGGAGAAGAATGCTATAAGGGTTTCTCGAACACATGTAAACAAATGGATCCAAATTCGTATTTTCGAACAAGAAATGGATAGTGTTTGAAATCTGATGCGGAACCCGAATCACATTTCTAAATTTAGGAGAAGAATGCTATAAGGGTTTCTCGAACACATGTAAACAAATGGATCCAAATTCGTATTTTCGAACAAGAAATGGATAGTGTTTGAAATCTGATGCGGAACCCGAATCACATTTCTAAATTTAGGAGAAGAATGCTATAAGGGTTTCTCGAACACATGTAAACAAATGGATCCAAATTCGTATTTTCGAACAAGAAATGGATAGTGTTTGAAATCTGATGCGGAACCCGAATCACATTTCTAAATTTAGGAGAAGAATGCTATAAGAGTCTCCTGGTTCTCGATTTCGTCTAGACTTTTCGGGGTATTTTCGTACAAGACGATGGCTAGTGTTTGAAATCTTGTGCGGAACCCGAAACCAAGTTATAAATTTTGGTGAAGAATGCTATAATGGTCTCGCGGTCCTCAATTTAATTTGGACTTTTCGAACGATTTTCATACCCCTCGAATAAAAATGGACCAACATCTGTATTTTCGGACCAGACGATGGCTAGTGTTAGAAATCTGGCGTGGAACTTGAAACATAGTTATAAATTTTAGAGAAGAATGCTATAAGGGTCTCTCGGTCCTCGATTTCATCGGGACTTTTCGAGCGACTTTCTTACCGCCCGACTAAAATGGACCAAAATCCGTATTTTCAAAGAAGACGATGGCTAGTTTTTGAAATCTGACGTGGAACCCAAAAGAAAATTATTAAATTAGAAGAAGAATGATATAAGGGACTCTCGGTCCTGCATTTCATCTGGACTTTTTGGGACGTTTTCGTACCACTCTAGAAAAAGGGCCAAATCAGTATTTTCAGACCAGATGATGGCTAGTGTTTGAAATCGGGCGTAGAATACAAAACACAGTTATAAATTTTGGAGAAGCATGCTATAAGAGTCTCCTGGTACTCTAGTTCATATGGACTTTTTGGGCAATTTTCGTACAACCTGACAAAAATGGACCAAAGTCCGTAGTTTCAGACAAAACGATGGTTAGTGTTTGAAATATAAAACGCAGAACCCGAAACATAGTTATAAGTTTAGAAGAAGAATGCTATAAGGGTCTTGTGGTCCTCGATTTCATCTAGACTTTTCATGCAATATTTGTATCACCTGACAAAAACCTACCGAAATCCATATTTTCAAACAAAACGATGGCTAGTGTTTGAATTCTGATGCGGAACCTGAAACACAATTATAAATTTTGGAGAAGAATGCTATAAGGGTCTCCTGGTCCTCGATTTCATCTGGTGTTTTTCCGGCGATTTTTGTACCACCCGACAAAACT
>NC_021164.2:7777551-7779124 GCF_000331145.2 Cicer arietinum | reverse complement strand
ATAAATTTTGGAGAAGAATGCTATAAGGGTCTCCTGGTCCTCGATTTCATCTGGTGTTTTTCCGGCGATTTTTGTACCACCCGACAAAACTAGACTGAAAATTGTATTTTCAGACCACACGATAGCTAATGCTTGAAATAAGGCGCGGAACCCAAAACACAGTAATAAATTTTGGAGAAGAATGCTATAATGGTCTCCCGGCATGCGATTTCATATGGACTTTTTGGGTGATTTTCGTACAACCCGACTAAAATAGACCGAAATTCGTATTTTTGAACAAGACGATGGCTAGTGTTTGAAATATAAGGCGGAACCCGAAACAAAGTTATAAATTTAGAAGAAGAATTTATAAAGGTCATTTGGTCCCCGATGTCATCTGGACTTTTTGTGACACCCTAAACCCCAAATAATTTTTTTTTTATTAAGATAAAGAGTATCACATAATCATAAGCATGTCACATAAATCCAAAATTTCCATCAAACATAATGAATTCAAAATCATAATATCAAACAACAGAATCCTTTTTGAAGTACACATACTTATGTTTTAAATTCAGTGCAAATATAGTCCCAACCCGATGTCACTATCAGAGCGGGAATTCCCAAAATAAAATACTCAAAATAACATCAACACAATGCATAATAATGAAGGTCTCCAAGGCATGGTGGCTTCCGCCTCTCTTGATGGTATTAGTCATCTCCTGCAACTTACAACTCGTCTGCGTCCGTCGCAAACGCCAAACACAAACAACGAGGGGTGAGTATCGAAATTATGTAACAGCATAAAATACACGACGGTAACACGCAAACAATCAAATTATCACAATCTCAAAAATAGTCAAGTGTATAATATCATAGATTTATCAAATTCATGCACAATAAGATAATCACCATGATGGAATGTTATGCATGTCCTATACTCTATGCTTCATCATTTGGTACCATTCTACTCTGAAGTACTTGGTTAGGAGGCCTGATACTATGCCACTACAAGAGTGGACGGACAATTCATGAATGGCCAAGTCCTCATAGATCCCCTCAACTCAACCCGAGACACATATACGCGACGGTCGGGGTACTCTTGTGTTGCATGGTAGTTCCCGGCCTTAGGGAATAACCCACTAATCCACTTAGGAAATCCCCACTAGGTTTGTCAGACCCTCCCTATATGATGACAAAATAATCCTAACTCCAAAATCTACAACGCATATCTCAGACTTACTTGATCATCACAACTCAATAAGTTTTAATTTGACTTCACAATGTTCATCATTATATATTTTTATCAGTCAATCACAATAAAATCACAATATTTGGTTTACACTACTCACAATGCATCATTCAGTCTTATCAATCACAAATAACAGATCAAACAGGTGGCATATTCGAGTGATATCACAATTTTATTCAAGTAGCAAGAACACTCCAGTAGATATCATTCACACAGTAACAACCAACATAATATTCATAAAATCAGACGACATACAATCTTGATATAAATAAATTCACCGCAATTCTATAGGTTACTAAATTATATTTTAATCCTCACTATTACCATTCACATTTTATTAAT
>NC_021164.2:7775755-7777051 GCF_000331145.2 Cicer arietinum | reverse complement strand
ATAAATAAATAATACAATAAATAACTAAATAAGTAAATGAATAAATAAATAATATAATAAATAGTAAATAAATAAATGGATAAATAATTAATAAAATAAATAAATAAGTAGTGAATAAATAAATAATAATTAAATAAATAACCAAATGAATAAATAAATAATAAATAAATGAATAAATAAATAAGTAAATAATAAAATGAATAATGAATAAATAAATAAATAGTTTAATAAATAAATTAACTAAATAAATCAATTAATAAATTATCTAAATAAATAAATAAATAATTAAATTAATTAATAATTAAATAAATTATCTACTATTTGTACTAAAACCCAAAAATATATTATAGTGGAGAACCAAAAAAATTGAGTAACATTTTTAATTTAAAGGACTAAGTTGTCATTTTATAAATCTAAGAAACCAGATTGTCTTAATTTTACAATTTCAATAAACCAAAATACTGTTAGACAATTTTTCAAACAGCTTATATGCATTCAGATTTGTCTAATGTGACAATGACGACAGATGATTAAATCAAACGCTCTGGTCAACAATTTAACAATAACTAAAAGAAGCAACATTACAAGTAAGGCACATATTGTACATGCGTGCTATTAAGGGTACATGTAATTGAGGACATTATTTTGGGAAGTGGGATATCTACTGGTTTCCCAAACAACAAAAGCTACACTTGTGATATCAATCATTGAAGAGAAGAAACAGGAGATTAAATCAATGTTGATGGGAAATTATCAGAAGTGCTCCTTCCATATCCCTTTCCAATTAATTCCAAATTGATTATTATATAATGTGATTTTAAATTAAAAGTCTATGTGAATAAGGCATGATCAGATCAAGCAACAAGCAGTATGGCATAAAGTTATTTATCAAGCAAGGCAATTACATAGTCTAAAGCTCCATTCTCAACGTACAAAGAGGAATAATACCTTATAGTTATGGTGATGATGCAAGGCGGCTTGTGATAAAGGTACAGAGAGGAAAATGTTTTATAGCTTTTGTGCTGATGCAAGGCGGCTGCTAATCATTCCTAATGTGGCTCTGTTAACCTCCGTTCCTCCATATATATATATATATACCTAGTATTAGCCTATTTTATTACTACTATAATAATTATTATATTATTATAATTATTATTATTATCCCATTTTATTAGAGCTAAAGGTAACAACTAGTGTAACAACACAAATTCACTCCTTATATTATTTTATTTATATATACATATATTTTATTTTATTTATTTTTGTAAGTTAAATATAGTTAATATTAATGATTTA
>NC_021164.2:7774979-7775430 GCF_000331145.2 Cicer arietinum | reverse complement strand
TGTTGAAAAAAAAAATTTCGTCCTCGAAATTTACCTGACTATAACAGTTCTGGATAAGAATCGCGCATCTGGCTTTCGACCTCCCACGTAGCACTTTCACCAGTAGCACCTCCCTAGAAAACCTTAACCAATGAAATCGTCTTACCCATTAATTCTTTGGTCTTTTGATCCTCAATCCGTAGCGGTAAGGTCTCAAAAATTAGATTCTCTTTTATTTGGACCTTGTCTGACTCAATCACGTGTGAGGGATTGAAAATGTACTTGCGAAGTTGAGACACGTGAAAAATGCTATGAAGATTAGAAAGAGAAGGAGGTAACGCGATATGATATGCCACGTTACCGACACGTTTAAGAATCTGGTAAGGTCCTATAAACCGAGGAGTAAGCTTTCGCATTTTTAATGCCCGACCAACCCCAGTTGTTGGAGTAACTCTCAGAAATACATGATCAC
>NC_021164.2:7773313-7774448 GCF_000331145.2 Cicer arietinum | reverse complement strand
AAGTCTTCTAGGGATTGATTGGTTCGTTCAGTCTGACGATCTGTTTGTGGGTGGTAGGCTGAACTCATCCTAAGGTTCGTACCTAAAGCAGTCTGTAAACCTTGCCAAAACTTAGAGGTAAACCTAGGGTCTCTGTCTGAGACTATACTTGATGGGATTCCATGCAACTTCACAATTTCCCTTATGTATATTTCAACTAACCTTTCCATAGAATAAGTTATGTTTATCGGAATAAAGTGAGCAGATTTAGTTAATCTATCCACAATAACCCAAATACTATCTTACCTTTTCGGAGTTCGAGGTAAACCTACAACAAAGTCCATAGAGATGCTATCCCACTTCCATTCGGCAATATTCAAAGGTTGCATCAAACCTGAAGGTTTTTGGTGTTCTACCTTAGATTTTTGGCAGGTCAAACAAGCATACACAAACTCAGCAACATCTTTTTTCATTTTAGGCCACCAAAATATCTTCTTGAGGTCCTTATACATCTTTGTGGCTCCAGGGTGGATACTTAGACCACTCCTATGTCCTTCCTCTAAGATCATCTTTCTTAACTCCTCTACATCGGGAACACAAATTCTCTCCTTAAATCTCAAAATTCCATCCACACCTATTTTAAAGTCAGGTTCTCTCCCTTGGTTAATCAACTGTAACTTATCTAAAAGGTATAAATTCGATTTCTGGTTCTTTTCAATCTCTTCCAATAGTCCACTAGTTACCTTCAACATTCCCAATTTAATACTTTTTGGTGTCACTTCACAAACTAAACTAAGGTCTCTAAACTGTTCCAACAATTCACTATGCTTAACCATTAAGGCAGACACACTCAAAGTCTTCCTACTCAAGGCATCGGCCACTACATTGGCCTTTCCAGGATGATAGGTAAGCTCAAAATCAAATTCTTTAAGAAATTCCATCCACCTACGTTGTCTCATGTTCAACTCCTTCTGATCAAAATAGAGTTGTCAAATAAAGTAATAATTACATATTTCTTTTACAACTCTATTTTTTTATATGTTATTATTATTTTCGTTATTTAGTACCACTACAAAACGAAGATACTAATAACATATAATAAAAAAGACTTGTCATATAAATATGTAATTATTACTTTATTTGACAACTCTATTTT
>NC_021164.2:7761950-7772200 GCF_000331145.2 Cicer arietinum | reverse complement strand
TATCTTTATTATTAAGTATAATTATAAAACGAAGATAATAATAATATATAATAAAATAGAGTTGTCAAATAAATTAATTTTGACATATTTATTTGACAACTCAATTTTGTTATATGTTATTATTATCGTTGTTATTAATTACAATTACAAAACGAAGATAATAATAACATTTAATAAAGAAGATTAAAATAACATATAATAAAATAGAGTTGTCAAATAAATATGTAATTATTACTTTATTTGACATCTCTATTTTTTTTTTATATGTTATTATTATATATTTGTTATATAGTAAAACTATAAAACGAAGATAATAATAACATTTAATAAAGAAGATTAAAATAACATATAATAAAATAGAGTTGTCAAATAAATATGTAATTATTACTTTATTTGACAACTCTATTTTATTATATGTTACGGATTTTAGTCCATTTTTGTCGGGTAGTACGAAAATCGCCCAAAAAGTCCTGATGAAAATGAGGAGGGGAGAGACTTTTAGCATGCTTCTCCTAAATTTATAATTGTGTTTCGGGTTAAATTTCAAACACTAGCCGTCGTCTTGTCAGAAAATAGAAATTTTAGTCCATTTTTGTTAGGTGGTACGAAAATCGCCTGAAAAGTCCAGATGAAATCGAGGACCAGAAGACCCTTATAGCATTTTTCTCCTAAATTTGTAATTGAGTGTCGGGCTCGGCGTCATATTTCAAACACTAGCCATCGTTTGAACTAAAAATACAAATTTCAGTCCATTTTTGTTGTGAAGTACAAAAATCGCCCGAGAAGTCCAAATGAGATCGAGGACCTAGAGACTCTTTTAGAATTCTACTCCAAAATTAATAACTGTGATTTCGGTTTCGCGTCAGATTTCAAACAGTAGCCATGTTCTGGTCCAAAATTACAGATTTTTGTCAAGTGGTACGATAGTCGCCCAAGAAGTTCAAATGAAGTCGAGGTTTGGAAGTATCTTATAGAATTCTTCTCCTACATTTAAGACTGTGTTTCGGGTTCCGTGTCAGATTTCAAACACTAGCCATCGTCAAGTCCGAAAATACGGTTTTCGGTCTATTTTTGTTGTTTGGTATGATTTTCAAACCCTACCAATAAGATTTCAAACCCTAGTCATCATCTTGTACAAAAATAAAAATTTTGGTCAATTTTTGTCGAGTGGTACGATTTTCACCCGAAAAGTCCAGATGATATCGAAGACTGTGAGACCCTTATAGCATTCTTCACCTAAATTTAAAATTGTGTTTTGGGTTTCGAGTTTCGTATTAGATTTCAAACACTAGCCATCGTCTGGTTCATAAATATCGATTTCATTCCATTTTTGTCAGGTGGTATGAAAATCGCTTGAAAAGTCGAGATGAATCGAGGACCGAGAGACCCCTACGACATTCTTCAACTAAATTTATAATTGTGTTTCGAGTTCGGTACAGATTTCAAACAATGTCCATTGTTTGTTCCAAAAATACGGATTTCATTCCATTTTATAATTGTTTTGGGTTCCGTGTCAGAATTCCAACACTAGCCTTCGTTAGGTTCGAAAACATGGATTTCAGTCTATTATTTTCGAGAGGTACGAATATCACATGAAAACTCCAGATGATATCGACGATCGAGAGAGACTTATAGCATTCGTCTGATCAGAAAATATGGATGAAAAGTCTAGATGAAATCGTAGATTTTCGTACCACCCATTTTCGGTCCATTTTTGTCGGGTGGTACAAAAATCACCTGAAAAGTCCAGATGAATCGAGGACTTAAAGACTCTTATAACATTATTCTCTAAAATCTATAACTATGTTTAAGGTTTCGCGCCAAATTTCAATCGCCGGCCATCGTCTGGTGCGAAAATACAGATGTTGGTCTATTTTTGTCGAGGGGTACGAAAGTCGCTCGAAAAGTCCAAATGAAATCGAGGACCAGGAGACCATTATAGCATTCTTCCCCAGAACTTATAAATTTATTTCAGGTTTCGCGCCAAATTTCGAACACTAGCCATTGTCTATTCCGAAAATACAGATGTTGGTCCATTATCGTCGGTGGGTACGAAAGTCGCCCGAAAAGTCCAAATGAAATCGAGGAACGAGAGACTATTATAGAATTCTTGTTCTAAATTTATAGCTGTGTTTCGGGTTCCGCTTTAGATTTGAAACACTAGGCATCGTGTTGTTCAAAAATACGGATTTCGGTCCATTTTATTCGGGTGGTAGGAAAATCTCCCAAAAAGTCCAGATGAAACCGAGAAAAGGGAGACCATTATAGCATTCTCACCAAAATTTATAACTGTGTTTCGGGTTCCGCATCGGATTTCAAACACTAGCCATCGTCTTGTAAGAAAATACGGATTTCGGTCCATTTTTGTCTGGTGGTACAAAAATTGCCCGAGCAGTCTATATGAAATCGAGGACGAGGAGACCCTTATTACATTCTTCTCCTAAATTTATAACTCTGTGTCGGGTTCTTTGTCAGATTTCAAACACTAACCATCGTTTGGTCTGAAACTACGGAATTGGTCCATTTTTGTTGGGTGGTACAAAAATCGCCCAAAACGTCCAGATGAAATCGAGGCTCGGGAGACCCTTGTAGCATTCTTCTCCAAAATTTATAATTGTGTTTCAAACACTAGCCAATGTCTGGTCAGAAAATACTGATTTTGGTCCTTTGTTGTCGTGGGGTACAAAAATCTCCCGAAAAGTCCATATGAAATCGAGGACCAGAAGACTCAAATTATAGCATTCTTCTACTGAATTTATAACTGTGTTTCGGGTTCCGTGTATGATTTCAAACATTGGCCATCGTCTGGTCCGAAAATACAGAGTTTGGTCCATCATCATCGATGGGTACGAAAATCGCTTGAAAAGTCGAGATGAAATCGGGAACCAAATGACCCTTATAAATTCTTCTTCTTAATTTATAATTGTGTTTCGGGTTCTGCTTCAGATTTCAAACATTAGCCATCGTCTTGTTCGAAAATACGGATTTCAGTCCATTTTAGTCGAGTGGTACGAAAATCTCCCGAAAAGTCCATACGAAATCGAGGACCAGGAAACCATTATAGCATTCTTCTCCAAAATTTATAATTGTGTTTCAGGTTCCGCACCAGATTTCAAACATCTCCCGAAAAATACCTGAAATTCAGTTCCAAAAATACGATTTTCGGTCTATTTTTGTCAGGTGGTACAAAAATCTCCCGAAAAAGACCAGAAGAATTCGAGGACCAAGGGATCGACAAAAATCTCCCGAAATTCTTCTCTAAAATTTATAGTTGTGTTTCGGGTTCTGCATCAGAATTCAAACACTAGCCATCGTTTTGTATGAAAATACGGATTTTGGTAGAGTTTTGTTGGGTGATACAAAAATCACCCAAAAAATCTAGATGAAATCGAGGACCAGTAGACCCTTATAGCATTCTTCTCCTAAATTTACAATTGTTTTTCGAGTTCTGCGTCTTATATTTCAAACACTAACCATCGTTTGGTCCGACACTACGAACTTTGGTCCATTTTTGTTGTGTGGTATGAAAATAGCCCAAAAACTCTGGTCTGAAAATATAGATGTTGGTCCATTTTTGTCGAGGGGTACGAAAATCGTCCGAAAAGTCCAATTGAAATCGAGGACCACGAGACCATTATAGCATTTTTCCCCAAAATTTATAACTTTGTTTCGGGTTCTGCGCCATATTTCAAACACTAGCCATCGTCTTGTACGAAATACCCTGAAAAGTATAGATGAAATCGAGGACCAGGAGACTCTTATAGCATTCTTCTACTAAATTTATAAATGTGACTAGGGTTCCGTGTCAGATTTTAAACGTTATCCATTGCTTGTTCGAAAATACGAATTTTGGTCATTTTTTTTGATGTGTACGAGAGACCCTTATAGCATTCTTCTCCAAAATTTATAAATGCGTTTTGGGTTTCGTGTCATATTTCAAATACTAGCCATTGTCTTGTCCGAAAATACGGATTTCGGTCCATTATGGTCGGGTGGTAGGAAAATCACTCAAAAAGTCTAGATGAAATCGAGGACCGGGAGACCCTTATATCATTCTTCTCCAAAATATATAACTATGTTTCAGGTTCCGCGTCAAATTTTAAACACTAGCCCTCGTCTGGTCCGGAAATACTGATTTCTATCCATTTTTGTCGGGTGGTATGAAAATCGCTCGAAAACTCCAGATCAAATAGACGACCGAGAGACCCCTAAAGCATTTTTTCCAAACACTAGCTATCGTTTGGTCCGAAAATACGAATTTCTGTCTATATTTCTAGGGTGTTACGAAAATCGCCTAAAAAGTCCAAATGAAATCGAAGACCGGGAGACCCTTATAGCATTATTCTCCAAAATTTACAAATGTGTTTCGGGTTCCGCGTCAAATTTCAAACACTAGCCCTGATCTGGTCTGAAAATATAGATTTTTGTTCATTTTTGTTAGGTGGTACAAAAATCGCCCGAAAAGTCCACATGAAGTCAAGGACCAGAAGACTCTTATATCATTCTTCTCCTAAATATGTAAAAGTATATCGGGTTCCGCGTCATATTTCAAACACTAGCCATCGTCTTGTTGGAAATTACGGAACTCCATCCATTTTTGTCGGGGTGTACGTAAATTGCCCGAAAAGTCTAGATGAAATCGAGGACCGAGTGACCCTTATAGCATTCTTCTCCTAAATTTATAACAATGTATCTCATTTCGGGTCAGATATCAAACACTAGCCATAGTCTATTCTGAAAATACAGATTTCGGTCCATTTTTTTCTAGGGGTACGAAAATCGCCCGAAAAGTCCAGATCAAATCGAAGACCGAGAGACTGTTATAGCATTCTACTCCTAAATTTATAATTGAGTTTTAGGTTCCGCCTCATATTTCAAACACTAGCAATTACGGTCCATTTTTGTTGGGTGGTACGAAAACCACCTGAAAAGTCTAGATGAAATCGAGGACCGGGAGACCCTTATAGCATTCTTCTCCTAAATTTATAACTGAGTTTCGGGTTCCGCGTCAGATTTCAAACACTAGCAATTATTTTGTTCAAAAATATGAATTTCGATTTATTTTTTGTCGGGTGCAATGAAAACAACACTATAATTCCAGATGAATCGAGGAACGGGTGACCCTGATAGCATTCTTCTCCAAAATTTATTACTTGTTTTTAGGTTCAGCGCCAGATTTCAAAAACTTGCCATCGTCTTGTCTGAAAATATAGATTTCAGTCCTTTTTTGTCGAGGGGTAAGAAAATTGCTTGGAAAGTCCAGATGAAATCATGGACCGAGATACCCTTATAGCATTCTTCTCCTATATTTTTAATTGTGTTTCGAGTTCCGTGTCGGATTTCAAACACTAGCCATTGTTTTGTTCAAAAATACGAACTTTGATCCATTTTAGTCGGGTGGAACGAAAATCAGCATCAAATACAAGATGAAATCGAGGACCGGGAGTCCCTTATAGCATTCTTCTTCTAAATATATAACAGTGTTTCGGATTCCGGGTCAGATTTCAAACACTAGCCATCGATTTGTCCGAAAATATAGATTTCAATCCATTTTAGTCTAGTGATATGAAAAGTGCCCAAAAAGTCTAGACGAAATCGAGGACCGGGAGACCCTTATAGCATTCTTCTACAAAATTTATAAATGTGTTCCAGGTTCCGCGTCAAATTTCAAACACTAGCCCTCGTCTGGTCCGAAAATACAAAATTATGTTCATTTTTGTTAGGTGGTACGAAAATCGCCCGAAAAGTCCACATGAAATCAAGGATCAGAAGACTCTTATAGCATTCTTCTCCTAAATATGGATTTCAGTCCATTTTTGTCGGGTGGTACGAAAATCGCTTGAAAAGCCTAGATGAAATCGAGGACTGGGAGACCCTTATAGCATTCTTCTCTTAAATTTATAACTGAGTTTCGGGTTCCGCGTCAGATTTCAAACACTAGTAATTATCTTGTTCAAAAATATGAATTTCGGTCAATTTTTTATCGGGTGGAACGAAAACAACCCGAAAATTCCAGTTAATCGAGGAACGGGTGACCCTGATAGCATTCTTCTCCAAAATTTATTACAAATTTTTCGGTTCAGCGCCAAATTTTAGAAACTTGCCATCGTCTGGTTAGAAAATATAGATTTCAATCCTTTTTTGTCGAGGGGTAAGAAAATCGAGGACCGATAGAACCTTATAGCATTCTTCTCTTAAATTTATAATTATGTCGGATTTCAAACACTAGCCATTGTTTTGGTCAAAAATACGAATTTCGGTCCATTTTATTCGGTTGGTACAAAATCACCCTAAAATACAAAATGAAATGGAGGACCGGGAGTCCCTTATTAAAACACTAGCCATTGATTTGTCCGAAAATATAGATTTCAATCCTTTTTAGTCTAGTGTGTTGGTATCAGTGACCTCGCAATAAAGAAAATATATCAGTTTTCGTTACCAAATTAATCTGTATCAAGCGCACAGCGGAAATTAAATTTTGAGGCATGCAAAGTTAGCAATATAGAAAATTTAAAGAGAGAGAGAGTTAGAGAAGAAGACACAGAGATTTATCCTGGTTCGGTTGTTCCACAACAACCTACGTCCAGTCCTGAAAATCCAATCGGATTTCAGATTTTCTTCTCCTTCAATAGAAAGAATCAATTACAAAGATTTTCCAGTTTCCTCCCTGAAACCTATCAATCTCTAATTATATCTTTCCTATTGAATACCCTCTGATCCTTGAAGACACTCAGCAGCCTATCACAGAATCAAAGTGCGACTCTTTCTTGTTGAATCCTCTCAACCAAGAAAGTAGCCACCAGTTTCGAGCTGGCTTTTCTTGCGTTCTATTTCGTTCAAAGTTTTATTACAGAAAGAATAAAGATTGTAAAACAAAAGGGTCTTCAATCTTTATGAATGTTGCTCTTCACAAATCTGGATATTCATGGATTGTTCTTGAGCACATTATCATTTCTCTTAGATTGTCAACAAACTGTATTGAGATCTGTAATCACAATTATGAAGTTGTTAGTTTGTTGTTATGAACAGCTAAGAGCGTTGTGAGAAATTATGAAAGTTATGAAAATGTTGTGTTAAAGTTCTAAGAAGTTGTTAGAATAAAGATTGAAAGACATCTTATATAGTTTCTGAAAAACCACTTACGAAATCGATTTCCCAATCGATTTTGTAAAGTTATAAAATGAGCTAAATCGATTTGCCAATCGATTATCGCGATCTTGGTTTTCTTTAATCTTGAAACTATACAAGCTAATCGATTTACCAATCGATTCTTTAAAACAACACTTTTCATCAGAACATGTCCAGACCTGTATAAATCGATTGCCTAATCGATTTCTGGGAATCTGTTTTGATAAAACTATTTTCAATCGATTACTCAATCGATTTGCCAAACTTCTGAGTTCACTGTGTTTTCAACAAGTTTATTTCAATCGATTTGCCAATCGATTGTTTTCAAAACAGTGGCTCAGGTTTTTGATGTCAATCGATTTGTCAATCGATGTGATTCAAAATAGTGATTCAGTTTTAATATCAATCGATTTGCCAATCGATTATTTTCAAAACAGTGGCTCAGCTACTTGTTATCAATCGACTTGTCAATCGATGTAATTCAAAATAGTGATTCAGTTTTAATATCAATCGATTTGCCAATCGATTGGTTTCAAAACAGAGACTCAGCTATTTGACATCAATCGACTTGTCAATCGATTTGGTGGCATGTTCCTGAAAAGTTTTTACCTGGTGTTTAGTTCAATCGATTTCCCAATCGATTGCAACCAAACTTAATCAAAATTGAAAGTGTTAACAATTGATTGTCCAATCGATTGTATTTGTCACAGGTGAGGTCATTTTTCAAATGATATTTTATCAATCGATTTGCCAATCGATTCCCTCAGCACTGGAGTGCCACTGTGACTCATTCAATCGATTTACCAATCGATGTGTTACCATCAGGTTTGATTTGTGAAATGTTCAATCGATTTACCAATCGATTTTCTCCAAATCAGAGGCTACTGACTTGTGCATTTTTCATTTTTAATTGATCTAATCGATTGCCTAATCGATTGCACATTCACAAACACTTAAGATTTCCTTACACCCTTGTTATGAAATCGATTTCCCAATCGATTTACATATTCAGAATTCAACTTTTGTTGATTTCTTGTGTTCCAAGCAATTTGATCCAAGTGTGTAGGATTTGATTATGGTTCCTGAAATCTTGCTCAATTCAAACATTAGATTTATCATGCATTGTAAGAACATTGTTGAATTATTAATTATGTCAAAATTAGGAATCAAAGGATCAAAATCCAACAATCTCCCCCTTTTTGGCATAATTGACAATTCAACCAAATTGTAACTTGAGCAGTTTCAGATTAACATTTAATTGCATTATAAAATTATTGTTGAATGATCAGATCAGAGCAGAGCATGTATCAGAACATATCAGATCAGATCATATTAATACAACATACATTAATTAACAATTGTTAGAGCATGTATTTGTCAATATCAGAAAAATCAAAACAATATAAGCATCCAGTTCATCAAGTTATAATTGTTCTCCCCCTTTGTCACTTAAGACAAAAAGGCAGAAAAATAATTTCTCCCCCTATGTTACAGAACATAAGCATTGGGTTTGAAACTATTTAACTTGTGAAAAAAAAAACTGTCAACACAATCAAAGCAAGTTATGAACATATCACATGAATGCATAGATAAGGAATAAACTGTCATATTCATTGATTAAAATCACTTGGAATACAGCAAGACATGGCAAAAACAGCAAGAATCCTAAGAACCTATTCTCCTAAGCTAGGCTGGGGCTCACTATCATCTAGGGAAGGGGCTGAGACCGCTGTATTACCCTCAGCAGGTGTCTCCTCTTCGTGAGTCTCAGTGTTAACTAAGGGATCTAGGTTAGGTTCCTCAGCTGCTTGACGTCCGATGTCTGCCACATCTTCAAATGAGAGCTTGATGCCAAGGTGTGTCTGAATCTCATCCACAGATTGAACAACTGCAGTCAAGGAGGCTTGCATAGTCCTTAGACGTGCTTCCACTCTGGACTGAAATTCCAACACTTGAGCATTATGGGCCATCTGAGCTTCAATGAATTCCAAGATTTTATCAACATAAGCAGGAGGAGCAGAGACAGTTTCTGGTTGAGAAGGAGGTGGAGGTGGAGGCTGTGCCGGTTCAGCTGCAGGTTGTGATCTCATCCAAATACCTTGTACCTTTTTCAATTGCATCTGATTCACAATTGATTCTCCAAAAACTAGGGTGGACTTGACAGTTTCTTCATTAACCAAGGACACCTTAAAACGTTTGAGAATCTTAGTGATCAGTTGCGGATACGGTAGCATGAGTTTCGTCTGCGAAGCTTCCAACATATGCCGGAGCACTATCCATGTCCAACTCATCCTTAATTCCTTTGACAACCCCCACAGCAGTAGTATGTCCAACTTTTGAACTACTGCGTGGTTTCCGGATCTGGGCACTAACATGCGTGTCAAAGCATACATCAACATACGATGCTGGACCTTCATTTGACCAATGGGTAGTGAAACCGATTCAACAAACCCATCAACCATCAGGTCTTTGACTGCTGTGTGTCTATCCATTGTCTCTTCCCATCCTTGGTCAGCAGTATCAGCCTCAGAACTACCATCAATGGATTTGCCATAGAAAGGCAATCCTGATAATGTAGAGAAGTCGTCAAAAGTCATAGTAATCTTCTTGCCTTTGACCTGAGTAGTGAAGCCTTCTTCTGTTAATTTGAAGGACGAGTAGAACTCTCTGATTAGCTTAGGATAACAATCAAGCGTAGATGAAAGAAAGTTTTGAAGACCGTGGAATCGAAGATGATTCTGAAACGTGAACTCTACACTGTCAAAATAGGGAAAATCCATTGTCCTAGCTTCATGGATTTTTCTCTTTATAAAATCAGGTGAGATGAATGATTGAAGTTCCTTTTCTTTTGTTGGAGCAGTGACCTTCTTAGCAGGCGGTGAAGATGCGGTTTTCTTCTTTGCTGGGGGTGAAGGAATGACTTGCTTCTTTTTCTTTTGAGCAACCTCTTTCATTGCATCAGCCAACAATTTTTCAGTAGGAGGTTCCTTTCTTTTCTTGGTCTTATCCGGAATAGGTGCAGGAGCTTTTCCTTTGTCCTTTGCAAGAATTTTATGGGTGGGAATTGGAACTCTTTTAGTTAGTGTTTGAGGTGGTGAGGGAGTTTCACTAGTGGAGGATGA
>NC_021164.2:7740333-7753841 GCF_000331145.2 Cicer arietinum | reverse complement strand
ATTTGATCCAAGTGTGTAGGGTTTGATTCTGGTTCCTGAAATCTTGCTCAATTCAAACATTAGATTTATCATGCATTGTATGAACATTGTTGAATTATTAATTATGTCAAAATTAGGAATCAAAGGATCAAAATCCAACATAGTGGTATGAAAATCGTCCAAAAAGTCCCGATGAAATCGAGGACCGGGAGACGCTTATAGCATTCTTCTTCTAAATTTGTAACTATGTTTCGGGTTCCGCATCAATTTTCAAACACTAGACATCATTTTGTTCAAAAACACGGATATTAGTACATTTTAGTCGGGTGGTACCAAAATTGCCGGAAATGTCCAGATGAAATGTCTTAATTTTATAAATGTGTTTTAGGTACCTCGTCAGATTACAACCAGTTGCCATCGTCTATTCCAAAAAGACAAATTTTTGCCTATTTTTGTCGAATGGCACCATACTCGCTCGAAAAGTCTAGATGAAATCGAGGACCAAGAGTCCCTTATATCATTCTTCTTCTAAATTTATAATTGTGTTTCAGTTTCTGCGTCAGATTTCAAACAATAGCCATCGTCTTGTTCGAAAATACATGTTTCGGTCCATTTTAGTCGGGCGGTACGAAAATTGCTCGAAATGTCCAGATGAAATTGAGGACCAGGAGACTCTTATAGCATTCTTTTCAAAAATTTATATTTGTGTTTTGGGTTCCGCGTCAGTTTTCAAACACTATCCATTGTCTTGTTCAAAAATACGGACCGACAGACCCACATATCATTCTTCTTCTAAATTTATAACTGTTTCGATTTCTGCATCAGATTTCAAACAACAGCCATCATCATATTTAAAAATACAAATATCGGTCAATTTTAGTCGGGTGGTACGAAAGTTGCCCAAAATGTCTAGATGAAATTGAGGACCAGGAGACTCTTATAGCATTTTTCTCCTAAATTTATAAATGTGTTTTGGTTTCCGGGTCATATTTCAAACATTATCCATCGTCTTGTTCGAAAATACAGATTTCGATCCATTTTTGTCGGGTGGTACGAAAATTGCCAGAATAGTCCTTATGAAAATCGCCAGCATTCTTCTTCTAAACTTGTAACTGTGTTTCGGGTTCCGCATAAGATGTCAAACACTAGCCATCATTTTGTTCAAAAACACGGATATCGGTCTATTTTAGTCGGGTGGTACGAAAATCGCCTGAAATGTCCAGATGAAATCGAGGACCAAGAGACTCTTATAGAATTCTTCTCCTAAATTTATAAATGTGTTTCGAGTTTCACATTTGATTTCAAACACTAGCCATCGTCTTATTCTAAAATACGGATTTCGGTCCATTTTTGTCGTGTATTACGAAAATCGCAGAAAAGTCCAAATAAAATCGAGGACCGAAAGACCCTCAAAGTATTCTTCTCCTAAATATATAACAGTTATTCGGGTTCCACGTTAGATTTCATACACTAGCCATAATCTAGTCCACAGATACAGATTTTGGTATATTTTTGTCGAGGGTATGAAACTCGCTTGAAAAGTCCAGATGAAATCGGGGACTGAGAATCCCTTATAGCATTCATCTTATAAATTTATAACTGTGTTTCGGTTTCTACGTTAGATTTCATACAATAGCCATCATCTTGTTCGAAAATACGGATTTCGATCAATTTTAGTCGGGTGGTACCAAAATCGCCCGATAACTCTAGATGAAATCCAGGAGCGAGAGAACCTGTTACCATTCTTCGCCTAAATATCTAAAAGTGTCTCGGGTTCAGCGTCAGATTTCAAACACTAGCCATTGTCTGGTTCGAAAATACAGATTTTGGTCCATTTTTGTCGAGGCGTACGAAATTCACCCGAAAATTCCAGAAGATATCGAGGAACGACAGGCCCTTATAGCATTCTTCTTCTAAACTTAAAAATGTGTTTCGAGTTTCGCGTTAGATTTTAAACACTAGCCATCATCTTGTTCGATTTCATCTGGACTTTTTAGGCGATTTTCGTACCCCTCGACAAAAATGGACCAAAATCTTTATTTTCGGACCAGACGATGGCTAGTGATTGAAATCTCACTCGAAATCAAAAACACTGTTATATATTTAGAAGAAGAATACTATAAGGGTCTCCCGGTCCTCGATTTCATCTGGTATTTTCGGGTGATTTTCGTACCAGCTAACTAAAATAAATTGAAATTTGTATTTTTGAACAAAACAATGCCTAGTGTTTGAAATACGACATGAAACTCGGAACATAATTATAAATTTAGGAGAAGAATGCTATAAAGGTCTCTTGGTCCTCGATTTCATTTGGACTTTTCAGGCGATTATTTTACCCCTCGACAAAAAAGGACCGAAATCTTTATTTTCGGACCAGACGATGGCAAGTGTCTGAAATCTGGAGCAGAACCTAAAAACAAGTAATAAATTTTGGAGAAGAATGCTATCAAGGTCTCTTGGTCCTCGGTTTCATCTGGACTTTTCTGGTGATTTTCGTACCACCCGAAACTTGGTCTCTTATTTGAAATTTGACCCGGAACTTGAAACACAGTTATAAATTTTGGAGAAGAATGCTATAAGGTTCTCTCGGTCCTTGATCTTATCTGCACTTTTCAGGCGATTTTCATACTCCTCGACAAAAATTGACCAAAATCTGTATTTTCGGATCAGACGATGGCTAGTGTTTGAAAACTGACGATTTCATTTGGACTTTTTGGGCGATTTTCGTACCACCCGACTAAAATAGACTGAAATTCGTATTTTCAGACCAAACACTGGCTAGTGTTTGAAATCTGACACGGAACCCGAAACACACATATAAATCAGTATTTTCAGACAAGACGATGGCTAGTGTTTGAGATCTGGCGCTGAACCCGAAACATAGTTATAAATTTTGGAGTAGAATGCTATAAAGGTCTCCTGGTACTCGATTTCATATGGACTTTTGGGCAATTTTTGTACCACCCTACAAAAGGGACCAAAGTTCGTAGTTTCGGAAAAAATGATGCTTAGTGTTTGAAATATAAGACACAACCCAAAACACAGTTATAAATTTAGGAGAAGAATGCTATAAGGGTATCCTGGTCCTCGATTTCATCTAGACTTTTCAGGTGATTTTTGTATCACCCGACAAAAATGGACCGATGGCTAGTGTTTCAATTCTGATGCGGAACCCGAAACACAATTATAAATTTTGGAGAAGAATGCTATAAGGGTTTCCTGGTCCTCGATTTCATCTGGTCTTTTCGGGCAATTTTTGTACCACCTGACAAAAATCGTATTTTAGGACCAGACGATGGCTAATGTATGACATCTGGCGCTGAACCCGAACACAGTTATAAATTTTGGAGAAGAATGTTATAATGGTCTCTAGGTCCTTGATTTCATATGGACTTTTGGGCGATTTACGTACCACAAGATTAAATGGACCGAAATCTGTATTTTTGAACAAGACGATGACTAGTGCTTGAAATCTGATGCGAAACCTGAAACACATTTATAAATTTAGAAGAAGAATTCTATAAGGGCCATTTGGTCCCCGATTTCATCTGGACTTTTCAGGCGATTTTCGTACCCATCGATGATAATGGACCAAATTCTGTATTTTCGGACAAGACGATGGACAATTTTTGAAATCAGACGCGGAACCCGAAACATAGTTATAAATTCACGAGTAGAATGCTATAATAAGAGTTTTCTGGTCCTTGATTTTATCAGGTCTTTTCGGGCAATTTTTGTACCAACCGACAAAATTAGACCGAGGACCGAGAGAATTCTATAAGGGTCTCCCGGTCCTCGACAAAAATGGACCGAAATCTATATTTTCATACCAGACAATGGCTAGTGTTTGAAATCTGACCCGGAATCCGAAACACTTTTATATATTTAGGAGAAGAATGCTATAAGGGTCTCTAGGTACGCGATTTCATGTAGTATTTTCGATTGATTTTCGTACCACCCGACTAAAATGGACCAAAATTCGTATCTTTGAACAAAACAATGGTTAGTGTTTGAAATTCGACACGGAACTCAGAACACAGTTATAAATTTAGGAGAAGAATGTTATAAGGGTCTCTCGGTCCTCGATTTAATCTGGGCTTTTCGGGCGATTTTCGTACTACCCGACTAAAATGGATCGAAATCTGTATTTTTGAACAAGACGATGGCTAGTCTTTGAAATCTGACGCAGAATCAGAAACACAGTTTAGATCTGGACTTTTCGGCCGATTTTCGTACGCCTCGAAAAATAGAGTTGTTAAACAAATAAGTTATAACGAAGTAAATAATAACATATAACAAAATAGAGTTGTCAAATAAAGTAATAATTACATTTTTATTTGACAACTCAATTTTCTTATATGTTTTTATTATTTTCGTTTTGTAATTGTACTAAATAAGGAAAATAATAATAACATATAACAAAACCGAGTTGTAAGTTATATACAAAACGAAGATAATAATAATATATAATAAAATAGTGTTGTCAAATAAAAATTTAAGTATTACATTATTTGACAACTCTATTTTATTTAATGTTATTATTATCTTCGTTTTATGGTTTTATTTCATAACACATATAATAATAACATATAATAAAATAGAGTTGTCAAATAAAATAATAATTACTTGTTTATTTTACAACTCAATTTTGTTATATGTTATTATTATCTTCGTTATGAAGTAAATTGTAAAACGAAGATAATAATAATATATAATAAAATAGAGTTGTCAAATAAATATATAACTATTAATTTATTTGATAATTCTATTTTATCATATGTTATTATTATCTTCCTTTTAAAGTATGATTGCATAACGAATATAGTAATAACATATAATCAAATAGAATTGTCAAATAAATATGTAATTGTTACTTTATTTAACAACTCTATTTAATTATATGTTAGTATTGTCTTCGTTATGAAGTACAACTATATAATGGAAATAATAATAATAACATAAAATAAAATAGAGTTGTCAAATAAAGTAATAAGTACATATTTATTTGATAAACTCAATTTTATTATATGTTATTATTATCTTCGTTATGTAGTAAAACAATAAAACGAAGATAATAATAACATATACTAAAATAAAGTTTTCAAATAAAGTAATAATTACTTATTTATTAGACAACTCTATTTTATTAAATAATATTATTATCTTCGTTTTGTAATTGTACTCAATGACTGAGAGACTCTTATAGCATTCTTCTCTAAAATATATCACTATGACTCAGGTTCCGCGCCAGATTTCAAACACTAGCCATCGTCTGGTCCGAAAATACAGATGTTGGTCCATTTTTGTTGAGGGGTACGAAAATCGTCCGAAAAGTCCAAAAGAAATCGAGGACCGTGAGACCATTATTGCATTCTTCGCCAAAATTTATAACTTTGTTTCGGGTTCCGCGCCATATTTCAAACACTAGCCATCGTCTTGTACAAAAATACCCCGAAAAGTCTAGATGAAATCGAGGACCAGGAGACTCTTATAGCATTCTTCTCCCAAATTTGTAAATGTGATTCCGGTTCCGCCTCAGATTTCAAACACTATCCATTGCTTGTTCGAAAATACAAATTTCTGTCCATTTTTCTCCTTCATGTGTATGAGAGACCCTTATAGCATTCCTCTCTAAAACATATAATTGTGCTTCGGGTTTCGTGTCAGATTCCAAACCCAAACCATGGTTTTGTTCGAAAATACAGATTTTGGTCCATTTTTGTGGAGTGGTACGAATATCGTCCAAAAAATCCATATGAAATCGGGGACCGAGAGACCTTTATAGCATTCTTCTCCAAAATTTATAATTGTGTTTCACGTGGTACGAAAATCACCGGAAAAGTCCAGATGAAATCGAGGACCAAGAGACCCTTATAGCATTCTTCTCCAAAATCTATAACTGTTTTTTGGGCTCCGCGCCAGATTTTAAACCTTAAGCCATCGTCTAGTCCGAAAATATGAATTTTGGTTCATTTTTGTTGGGTGGCACGAAAATTGGCCAAAAAGTCCAAATGAAATCGACGACCGGGAGACCCATACAACATGCTTCTTCTAAATTTATAACTGTGTTTCAGGTTCCACGTCAGATTTCAAACACAAGCCATAGTGTGGTTCGAAAATACGAATTTAGGTCCATTTTAATTAGGTTGTATAAAAATAGCCCGAAAAGTCCAAATGAAATCGAGGACCGGGAGACCCTTATAGCATTCTTCTCCATAATTTATAACTGTGTTTCGGGTTCCGTGCCAGATTTCAAACACTAACCATTGTTTTGTTCGAAAATACGAATTTCGATCAATTTTAGCCGGGTGGTACGAAAATCGACTGAAAAGTCCAGATAAAATCGAGGACTAGGAGACCCTATATCATTCTTCTCCAAAATTTATAATTGTGTTTCGGGTTCCGCGTCAATATTCAAACACTAGCCATCGCCTGGTCCGAAAATATAGATTTAGGTCCATTTTTGTTAGGTGGTACGAAAATCGCCCGAAAAGTCCAGATGAAATCGAGGACAGTGTTTCATAAATTTATAACAGTGTTTCAGATTCCGCATCAGATTTCAAGCACTAGCCATCGTCTAGTCCGAATAATATATTTCGGTCCATTTTTTTCGAGGGGGAAGAAAATCGTCCGAAAAGTCTACATAAAATCGAGGACTTGGATACTCTGATAGGATTCTTCTTCTAAATTTAAAATTGTGTTTCGGGTTCCGTGTCAGATTTCAAAAACTAGCCATCGTCTTGTACAAAAATAAAAATTTCGGTCCATTCTAGTCGGGTAGTTCGAAAATCGTCCGAAAAGTCCAGATGAAGTCGAGGACAGACATACCCTTATAACATTCATCTTCTAAATTTATAACAGTGTTTCGGGTTCCGCGTCAGATTTCAAACACTAACAACCGTCTTGATTTAAAATACGGATTTCGGTCCATTATTGTCAGGTGGTACGAAAATCGCCCGAAAAGCCCTAATGAAATCGAGGACCGGGAGACCCTTATAGAAATCTTCTCCTAAATTTATAACTGAGTTTCGAGTTCCGTGTTAGATTTCAAACACTAGCAATCATCTTGTTTGAAAATACAGAGTTCGGTCCATTTCTTGTATGGTGGTACGAAAATCACCCGAAAGTCCAGATTCAACTGAGGACCAGGAGACCTTGAAAGCATTCTTCTCCAAAATTTATGACTGGTTTTTAGGTTTTGCGCCAGATTTCAAACACTTTCCATCGTCTGGTATGAAAATATAGATTTCGGTCCTTTTTTGTCGAGGGGTAAGAAAATCGCTTGAAAAGTCCAGATGAAATCGAGGAACGAGAGACCGAGTTCAGTGTTGGATTTCAAACACTAGTCATTGTTTTGTTCAATAATACGAATTTCTGTCCATTTCAGTCAGGTGGTACGAAAATCATCTAAAAATACCAGATAAAATCGAGTAATGGGAGACCCTTATAACATTCTTCTCCTAAGTATATAACAATGATTTGGATTCCGTGGCAGATTTCAAACACTAGCCATCGTCTGGTCCAAAAATATAGATTTTGATCCATTTTTGTCGAGTTACGAAAATAGCCTGAAAATTCTAGATGAAATCGACGACCAAGAGACCTTTATAGCATTCTTCTCAAAATTTATAACTGAGTTTCAGGTTCCGCGTCAAATTTACAAACACTAGCCCTCGTCTGTTTCGGAATCGCCCGAAAAGTCCAGATGAAATCGAGGACTGGGAAACCCTTATAGCATTCTTATCCAAAATTTATAACTATGTTTCGGGATCCGCAACAGATTTAAAACACTAGCTATCGTTTGGTTCGAAAATAATGATTTTGGTTCATTTTTATCGAGGGGTACGAAAGTTGCCCGAAAAGTCCAGATGAAAACAAGGAGAAGAAGATTCTTGTAGCATTCTTCTCCTAAATTTATAATTGAGTTTCGGGTTCTACGTCAGAATTTCAAACACTAGCCATTATCTGGTCCGAAAATACAAATTTCGATCCATAGTTGTCGGGTGGTACGAAAATCGCCTAAAAAGTCCAAAGGAAATCAAGGACCGGGAGACCCTTAAAGCATTCTTCTCCAATGTTAATAAATGTTTTTCGGGTTCCAAGTCAAATTTCAAACACTAGCCGTCGTCTGGTTCGAAAATATAGATTTCGGTCCATTTTTGTTAGGTGGTACGAAAATCGCCCGAAAAGTCCAGATGAAATCGAGGACAAGAAGACTCTTATAGCATTCTTCTCCAAAATTTATAAATGTATATCGGGTTCCGCCTCAGATTTCAAACACTAGCCATCATCTTGTTGGAAATTACGGATTTCCGTCCATTTTTTTCAGGGTGTACCAAAATCACCCGAGAAGTTGAGATGAAATAGAGGATTGGGTGACCCTTATAGCATTCTTCTCCTAAATATAAAACAATGTTTCTCACTTCTGGTCAGATTTCAAAACCTAGCCATCGTTTGTTCTGAAAATACAGATTTTGGTCCATTTTTGTCGAGGGGTACGAAAATTGCCCGAAAAGTCCAGATGAAATTGATGACCGATAGACCCTTATAACATTCTTCAGCTAAAATTCTAACTATGTATCGGTTTCCGCTTCACAATACAAACACTAGCCTTTGTCTTGTTCGAAAATACGGATTTTGGTCTATTTTAATCGGGTGGTACGAAATCGCCTGAAAAGTCCAAATGAAATCGAGGACCGAGAGACCCTTATAGCATTCTCCTTCTAAATTTATAACTGTGTCCCGGGTTCCGCGTCATATTTTAAACACTAGCCATAGTCTTTTTCGAAAATACGGATTTCGGTCAATTTTAGTTGGATCGTATGAAAATCGCCCGAAAAGTCCAGATTAAATCGACGACCGGCAAATCCTTGTAGCATTCTTCTCCAAAATTTATAATTGTGTTTCGGGTTTCGCGCTAGATTTCAAATACTAGTCATCGTTTGGTCTTAAAATACGAATTTCGGTTCAATTTTGTCGAGGATCGAAAAGACCCAATGAAATCGAGGACCGGGAGACCCTTTTATCATTCTTCTCCTAAATTTATAACTGAGTTTCGGGTTCCGCCTCATATTTCGAACACTAGCAATTGTCTTGTTCGAAAATAAGGATTTTGGATTATTTTTGTCAGGTGGTACGAAAATTGCCCGAAAATCCCAGATGAAATCAAGGCCCGGAAGACCCTTATAGCATTCTTCTCCTAAATTTATAACAGAGTTTCGGGTTCCGCGTCAGATATAAAAAACTAGCAATCATCTTGTTTGAAAATACGGATTTCGGTCCATTTTTTGTCGGGTGGTACGAAAATCAACCGAAAAATCCAGATGAAATCGAGGACCAGGAGACCCTGATAGCATTCTTCTCCAAAATTTATTATTTGTTTTTTGGTTCCGCGCTTGCTTTCAAACACTTGTCGTCGTTTGGTCCGTAAGTATAGATTTCGGTCCTTTTGTCGAGGGGTAAGAAAATCGCCTGAAAAGTCTAGATGAAATCGGGGACCGAGAGACCCTTCTAGCATTCTTCTCCTAAATTTATAATTGTGTTTCGAGTTCCATGTCGGAGTTCAAACACTAGCCATTTTTTGTTAAAAAATACTAGTTTTTGTCCATTTTAGTCAGGTGGTACGAAAATCACCCGAAAGTTCCAGATGAAATCGAGGATCGGGAGACCCTTATAGAATTCATCTCCTAAATACATAACAGTGTTTTGGATTCTGAGTCAGATTTCAAACACTAGGCATCGTTTGGTCCGAAAATATAGATTTTGGTCCATTTTTTTCGAGGGGTACGAAAATCGCCCGAAAAGTCCAGATGAAATCGATGACCAAGAGACCGTTATAGCATTCTTCTTCTAAATTTATTACTGTATTTCGGGTTCCATGTCAATTTTCAAACACTAGCCATAGTCTGGTTCGAAAATACGAATTTCAATCCATTTTGGTCTAGTGGTATGAAAATCGCCCGAAAAGTCCAGTTTAAATCGAGGACTGGGAGAACTTTGTAGCATTCTTCTCAAAAATTTATAAATGTGTTTCAGGTTCCGCATCAAATTACAAACACTAGCCCTCGCCTGTTCCAGAAATACTAATTTTTGTCCATTTTTGTCAGATGGTATGAATATCGCCCGGAAAGTCCAGATGAAATCGAGGACTAGGAAACCCTTATAGCATTCTTCTCCAAAATTTATAACTTTGTTTCAGACTCTGCAGCAGATTTCAAACTCTAGCTATCTTCTGGTTCGAAAATACAGATTTTGGTCCCTTTTTTTTTAGGTGTATGAAAATTTCCCGAGAAGTCCAAATGAAATCGAGGAGAAGAAGATTCTTGTAGCATTCTTCTCCTAAATTTATAACTGAGTTTCGGGTTCTGCGTCAAATTTTCAAACACTAGCCATCGTCTGGTCTGAAAATACGAATTTCGGTCCATATTTGTCGGGTGGTACGAAAATCGCCTAAAAAGTCTAGATGAAATCGAGGATGGGGAGACCCTTAAAGCATTCTTCTCCAAAATATATAATTGTGTTTTAGGTTCTGTTACAAATTTCAAACACTAGCCCTCGTCTGGTCCGAAAATACGGATTTCGGTCCAATTTTCTTAAGTGGTACAGAAATCGCACAAAAAGTCCAGATGAAACCGAGGACCAGAAGACTCTTATAGCATTCTTCCCCTAAATTTATAAATGTATATCGGGTTGCGCGTTAGATTTTAAACACTAACCATCGTCTTGTTGGAAATTACAAATTTCCTCCCATTTTTGCCAGGGTGTACGAAAATCACCCGAAAAGTCGAGATGAAATCGAGGATCAGGTGTCCATCACTACACGAAAAATAGGATTTTACAGTGCTTATTTTAAGCAATTTACAGAGCTTTTTCAACAAAAAAAAAAGCGCTGTAGAATCGAGTGTTGTAAAAAGATACAACAACGCTTTTTTAAAATCAAAAAGTGCTATAAAACATGTAGATATATTGCGCGCTTGTTATGCACATTTTACATCGCTTATTTAAAAAGCGTTGTAAACGGTGCACCCAATATATGCATTATTATGCACCTTTTACAGCGCTTATTGAAAAGAGTGCTGTAAAAGGTGGCAATATAATGCATATAATGGGTGCACCTTTTACAGAGCTTATCTAAAAAGCGTTGTAAAATTTGCACCCAATATATGCATTATATTGCCACATGTTACAACGCTTATTTGAAAAAGCATTGTAAAAGGTAACCATTTACAGCGCTTTTTCAAAAAAGCGTTGTAAAAGGTGAAATTTTTTTTTATTTAAAAACATTATAAATTAAATTTGTGAAAAGTGTTTTTTGGTTTTTTATGGCATTTTATTATAAAGCGCTGTCTTTTAATTTTTTTTCCAAAATTATTTTCATCCAAAATCAGTTCACACAACAACAGAATACAATATAATGCATATACCCAGTGCAATATAATGCATATACAAAAATAGAACTATATAACTTAACTACATATACATATTAGATATTTGTACAACAGCACATATTCATATACATATTCAGATACATATATAACTTAACTACATATACATATTAGATATTTGTACAACAGCACATATTCATATACATATTCAGATACATATATAACTTAACTACATATACATATTAGATATTTGTACAACAACACATATTCAGATACTGTGCCCTATTTATATACATATAACTAACTTATCCTACACAGAACAGAACTAGCTACCATTTATTCAGTTCCCTTGCAGAATGCTATTTCCTAGAAAATCAAATAATTTTCATTTCAAGCACATACTGCACCAGTCTTCCTTTAATTCAACTAGATCTTTCTCAGAGTATGTTGGACTGGAATTGTCAAAGTACTGTGCAATATAAAAATTGAACATAAATAAGTTAGAATCAAATATATATACATAATTTATATATGAAAATCAAATAATGAAAATATCGTACCGTTTCTGGGATAATAGTTTGATTCTTATCAACAATCTCCTTCATGAATCGCAATACATAGTACCCAGAGTCGATGTTATTAGTTTGACAAGGGCACTATAAAATAAAACATATAAGTCAATAAAATATATTTCAAATGAAAATTTAAATGAAAATGAAAATTTAAAGGCATATATTTCAAATATGGACCGAAATGAGATTAAATGTTAGTTTATTGAATCTAAAAAAATGACAAACCTTACGAAATAAATGTGACAAACCTTTTCTGGCGATGTAATTGACTCGTTTATGGGAATATTTTTATCATTCCCTTTAGGCTTTTGCAGAATCTAAATATAAATGTGAAATTAAAATTAGGAGCGGAAAAAAATCAGTAATTAAATATACATATCAATTAAACATACATTTCAATTAATTAAACATACATTTCAATTAATTAAACATACATTTCAATTAATTAAACATACATTTCAATTAATTAAATATACCTTATCAAAGGCAACAAGATATGTGGGCCATGCCACGTAACTACCAATTGCTTCGCTCAAAAACTTCATATCTACATCGTTGTCGTATATAGGCAACGGTGCATTTGGTTCAAAAGCAACAATTGGTGATACTTTGACATGGCCCGCAGGGATCCGTGTGTTGTGCAATACTTCTCCCGAAGTATTGTACAATGTTCCTTTTCCGACCTTCCCATGAGTAGGGGAGGATAAGTACAACACGCAAGGAGTGACACCCTAAATCAATGGTTAAAACATAAATATGGTTAATACATAAGTATAGTTAATACATAAGTAAGTAATTAATTACCTTGGGAAGACTTTTGAGACCAATGTTGCAACTCGCGTTTTCACTCTCCATTTGTATTTCACGTTGGAGTTGATCCGGGAGTTGCTTGTCTTTATTCGTCTTCACCAAGAGTGCCACTTGCTCTGATAGGAGTTTGAGCTTCTCTAATACTTCCTCACTGGATGGATTTTGGCGCTTCTCTTGTGAAAAATAGCTTTTAGGAGTTATGCCAAATCCTTTTCCCCTCACGTGACCGGAATACTCAGGAACATTAAACACTTTACCAAGAATGTCCTTGCAATTAGCTTTGTTATCCTCTTGATTTTCCGAACTTTGTTCGATATTCACCTAAAATACATTAAAAAGATAAGTTCAATATCATTTTTAAAATACAATATTAAAAAATATTAAAGTGATAATATTAAAGTGATAAAATACAATATTAAAAAATATTAAAGTGATAATATACTTACACAAAGTTCTATTACTTTTTAAACATTTTCGTTATCAACCACTCCATCCTTATTTACACGAGTTTCCTTGCACAAGATATGACGACCCAACGGTTGATCGGATTGGGTGTCTTGTTGCTATTTGTTAAGATCATAAACAAAATATTAGTTAGAAACTATAGTTTATAATACAAATTCCCTCATTATATAAAAGTGATGTTTAATTACTTACAAGTTTTTGCTCTAGACGTGCATATCCCATACGTGATTTTTTGTATGGGTGCGTCGGATTTTTGCCGTCTCGCGATTTTCCTTACTTATATTCTATATAAAAAAAA
>NC_021164.2:7736466-7739651 GCF_000331145.2 Cicer arietinum | reverse complement strand
TTCATTTTCGTAAGTATTAGTGTTGACAACTTCCTCATTTTGACAATCTAAATCTTTGGTGGTATCCATTTATCTACAACAAGTTCAACATGCAGTTCAGTATAACTTCAACAAGCTCAACATGCAGTATTCTAAGTACGTATCAGTATCAGTATAACTTAAACAAGCTCAATATGCATTTGAGTGATAAAAAAAAATTAATAACATCAATGCCTGAATAGTGAGGGTTCGAAGAAATACGTAATGCGCAGAAATGAGGATTTGCAGAAATACGATTCGCAGAAATATGGTTCGAAGAAATACGTAATGAGGGTTACGTATTTCAATGAAAAGATATGGTGTGTAATGGGAGAGATGATCGTGGATGGAAATACTGTTCGAACAGGTAGAGATTATCGTGGAAATAAGGTTCGTAATGGAAGAGATGATAGGGTTCGCAAAGGAAGAGAAGAACGATGAAGAGGAGATGATAGTGAAGTTTACATAATGAAGAGGAAACTGAAGCGGTTTACTGTTATATATAAAATCCTATTACAGCGCTTTTTTAGAAGCCTTTTACAGCGCTTGTTGGAAAAGTGCTCTAAAAGACCTAAGCCTTTTACAGCACTTATTGGAAAAGCGCTCTAAAAGGCCTCTTTATTTTATTTTTAAAAAGGCTCTTTTACAGCGCTTTTTCACATAAGCGCTGTAAAAGACCTCCTTGTTTTCCTATGTTATATGAATATTTTTTTTAAAAGCCTTTTACAGCGCTTTTTCACATAAGCGCTGTAAAAGACCTCCTTATTTTCTTACGTTATATGAATGTTTTTTTTAAAAGCCTTTTACAGCGCTTTTTCCAATAAGCGCTCTAAAAGGCCTCCTTATTTTATTTTTAAAAAGGCTCTTTTACAGTGCTTTTTCAAATAAGCGTTGTAAAAGACCTCCTTGTTTTCTTACGTTATATGAATGTTTTTTTTAAAAGCCTTTTACAACGCTTTTTCAAATCAGTTCAGTTCAGTTCAGAAAATAAATTAATCAGAACTTAGTATAAAACACTCAATTCAGATTACATGCATGAATTATTAGAAATGACTATGAGAATCTCTCTGTTCAGTTCAGTTCAGTTCAGAAAATAAATTAATCAGAACTTAGTATAAAACACTCAATTCAGATTACATGCATGAATTATTAGAAATGACTATGAGAATCTCTCTATTCAGTATATTCGGTTCAGTTCATGTAAATTACTAATTTATATTCAGTTCAGTTCATGTAAATTACTAGTTTATATTCAATTACATGAACTTAGTATAAAACTCTCAAATCAAGCTAAATATAAGAAAAAAATAAATTAATCAGAAAATCAAATACATGGCTGCTTATATAAAACAATTAAACATGTACATTAAGATGCCCTTCTTCTTTTCCTGGTGGGATTCACATTTGTTTGTCCATTTACAATACGAAACGATGGATTAATCCAAATTCCCTCATCATGATCATCTCTAAGATATAAACCATCATCAGTTGAATCAATTTCATGTGGTTGTTGTGATGTTGCAAATAAAAGATCATTACCAACATCTTCATCATTATTGTTATCATCACTTATTTTATTGGTCGATAGGACAACAGACCATTTATCAACAGCAGGATCAGTGACATAAAACACTTGTTAAGCTTGCGACGCTAAAATAAAAGGCCCGTCTTTGTATCCTACCCTATTAAAATCGACAAGCAATAACCCTGACTCATCAATTCGAACGCCATTATTATTATCGACCCACTTGCAACCAAATATGGGAACACGAAACATTGTGTAGTCTAACTCCCATATGCGCTCGATAACCCCAAAATATGATAGATTTGCATATATTGGGTTTTTGTCTTTTGCACTTGAGACATGCATCGCTTCAGCTACGAGAGTGACTCCGCTATTTTGCATAGTGGTCTGATCATCTTGTTCTTTGGTATAAAAGGTGTAGCTGTTAATAACATAACCAGTGTAAGAAAAGACATGTAAACTCGGACCATTTGCTAGCCACCTCAATCTCTGTGAAATGATCTGAGGTCTATATCAAACTTTGAACTTATGTGATTTTTTAACCATGTTATAAAACTTCGATTGTGCTCTCGAGTTATCCAATTTTGATTCCTATTCATGTTCAAATGAGATAACTGATCCATGTATATTGTAACATACGGTTGAACCTCATCATCATTGTGCAGAACATACAATTGTGCCTACTCCCATTATGTCCTTGATATAGTCATTAGTCTCCTTCCAATTAGCCACTCTCCTGATATTCTTCCCGAATGAAGAGACATGGGAAGCCCTATGGATTCAACATTGGACAGATATTCAGTACAAAATTTAGCAGCTTCTTCAACAATGTACCTTTCAGCAATACAACCTTTTGGTCGACTTCTACTTTTTACGTACCCTTTTAATATTTTTATATATCGGATACATCCAGCTCATATAAGCTGGCCCACAAAGTTGTGTCTCCTTAACCAGATGAACAGTAAGGTGAACCATTATATCAATAAATGAGGGTGGGAAATACATTTCAAGTTCACACAAAGTAACAACAATTTCCCTCTACAATGTCGGTAATTTCTTAGGATCGATCACTTTACTACAAATTTCCTAGAAGAAGAAACATAATCTAGTTAAGGCTCGTCGAACTTTTTTCAGGTAAAATGGAACGTATACCTATTGGTAGCAAATGCTCCATTAGAATATGACAATCATGGGTTTTCAAACCTTTTAACTTGAGGTCTTTCATACAAACCAAATTTTTAATGTTTGAAGAGTATCCTTCTGGAACTTTAACTTCGTGTAGAAATTTACATAAAACAATTTTTTCCTTTCTAGATAGATTATGAGCATCTGGAGGTAGATATGTGCGATTTCCTTTCTTTACGAAACACAATTCATTTCTTATTCCCATATCGACCAAGTCCAATCTTGCATTGATGTCATCTTTAGACTTTCCTGGAACATTGAGTAACGTAACAATAACACTATCAAATACATTTTTTCAATATGCATCACATCGAGGAAATGTCTTATATACAATGACTTCCAATATGGCAATTCAAAGAAAATTGACTTTTTCTTCCACCCAGTTTGGACCAGCTCTCCCGCAAAAGGTTTGTCAAATTTATTGGTCAAACCTTCTACTTTTTCAAGTATTTCATAT
>NC_021164.2:7712636-7728800 GCF_000331145.2 Cicer arietinum | reverse complement strand
ATTAAGAGTTGTAATGTGTATTTTACTTATGTTATTATAAATGACTTTTTATATGAAAACTTAGTACGAGTAAGTCTTGGGAATTAAATCAAGAAATTCTAGTTGAATCAAGTTCATTGATATTGTACTATTTTAATTAAAAAAAACAAAGTTGAATTTTTACATGTGTATTTAGAGAAACTTGATATCCTAAATTAGATATTAAAGTTTTTATTCTCTTTAACAGATTTTCTTTATCCGCTGCAAGTTTTCTTCAAATAATTTAGTATATATTATTATAAATGTTATTATGGGGTTTAGGGTGTCACAATATGTATCTGTATCGAAGTCAGTTGAAGCATATGTCGAACCATTCTCAAAATTAATGTTTCCTTTTTTTTTCTCACCATGTCTTATCCAACATGTATAGTTTTGATCAATTTCATTACATACTAAATGTCCTTCCAATTCATCTTCTCTAACGCATTTTCCAAAACAACATTTTAAACAAGGACAAACGACTCTATTTGGATCTTTTGCATTCTTCACTACAAACTCAACAAACTCCTTCACTCCATTTTCATACTCTTTTGACAATCGATTGGCAGACATCCATTTCCGATCCATATTATATGATCACCTATATAAATGCAGTTACAAAAATAATAAGCTACTGAACATATCAACAAATTTCAAAAAGAAACCAATATCAACATATCTAATATTGGAAAATGGAAACCAAGGTCCATTATTATGTAACAATTTCAAAACAAAACAGATCAACAAATTTCAAAAAGAAAAGATTTAATATGTAACAATTTATTAGTTTTCAATTATTAAAAAACTAAAGATTTTTTGACAACAACAAATTAATAAATACCTGAGACAACGTAGATGGCCGCACAGTACGTAGAGGAGATGAGGGTTCCTAGAGTAGAGGTGATGAGGGTTCGTAAATTTGTTTTTATTTTTTTAAAGTAAATGATTTTTATTTAAAGTGAATGATTTTACAACGCTTGTAGAATTAGCGCTCTAATAGGTCCTTTAATTATGTGAAAGCGCAAGGCTTTTACAGCGCTTGTAATATTTCATTTTACAGCGCTTGTGTACAAGCGCTGTAAAAGCATTGTAAACATTATGCGCAAACGCTATATAACCCTACAACAGCGCTTTTTCACAGCGCTTGTCAAAAAGCTGCTGTTGGGGCTCTGTTAATTTAATATGTAACAATTTATTAGTTTTCAATTATTAAAAAACTAAAGATTTTTTGACAACAACAAATTAATAAATACCTGAGACAACGTAGATGGCCGCACAGTACGTAGAGGAGATGAGGGTTCCTAGAGTAGAGGTGATGAGGGTTCGTAAATTTGTTTTTATTTTTTTAAAGTAAATGATTTTTATTTAAAGTGAATGATTTTACAACGCTTGTAGAATTAGCGCTCTAATAGGTCCTTTAATTATGTGAAAGCGCAAGGCTTTTACAGCGCTTGTAATATTTCATTTTACAGCGCTTGTGTACAAGCGCTGTAAAAGCATTGTAAACATTATGCGCAAACGCTATATGACCCTACAACAGCGCTTTTTCACAGGGCTTGTCAAAAAAACGCTGTTATAGGCTCCGTTATTTTTAAAATATATTTACAACAGCGCTTGTATTTAGTAAGCGCTGTAAAAGGAGCGCTATAAAATGACATTTTTCGCATAGTGCCTTAAAGCATTCTTCTCCTAAATATATAACAATGTTTCTCATTTCGGGTCAGATTTCAAACACTAGCCATCGTCTGGTCTGAAAATACAGATTTTGGTCCATTTTTGTCGAGGGGTTCGAAAATTGCCTGAAACGTCCAGATGAAATTGAGGACCGAGAAACCCTTATAACATACTTCCTCTAAATTTATGATTGTGTATCAAGTTCCGTGTCAGAATGCAAATACAAGCCATCGTCTTGTTCGAAAATACGGATTTCAGTCCATTTTAGTCGGGTGGTACGAAAATCATCTGAAAAGTCCAGATGAAATCAAGGACCTGGAGAACCTTAAAGCATTCTTCTCCTAAATATATAACAATGTTTCTCATTTCGGGTCAGATTTCAAACACTAGCCATCGTCTGGTCCGAAATTACAGATTTCAGTTTATTTTTGTCGAGGGGTACAAATATCGCCCGAAAAGTCCAGCTGAAATCGAGGACCAAGAGGCCCTTATAGCATTCTTCTCCTAAATTTATAACTGAGTTTCTGGTTTCGCCTCAGATTGCAAACACTAGAAATTGTCTTGTTCAAAAATACGGATTTCGGACCATGTTTGTCGGGTGGTATGAAAATCGCCCGAAAAGCCCACTTGAAATCGAGGACCGGGAGACCCTTATAGCATTCTTCTCCTAAATTTATAATTGAGTTTCGGGTTCTGCGACAGATTTCAAACACTAGCAATCATCTTGTTCAAAAATACGGATTTCGGTCCATGTTTGTCGGGTGGTATGAAAATCGCCCGAAAAGCCCACTTGAAATCGAGGACCGGGAGACCCTTATAGCATTCTTCTCCTAAATTTATAATTGAGTTTCGGGTTCTGCGACAGATTTCAAACACTAGCAATCATCTTGTTCAAAAATACAAATTTCGGTCGATTTTTTTCGGGTGGTACGAAAATCACACAAAAAGTCCAGATGAAATTCAGGACCGGGAGATCTTGATATCATTCTTCTCCAAAAGTTATTACTAGTTTTTAGGTTCCATGCCAGATTTTAAACACTTGCCATCGTTTGGTCCGAAAATATAGATTTCGGTCCTTTTTTGTCGAAGGGTAAGAAAATCGCTTGAAAAGTCTAGATGAAATCGAGGACCGAGAGACCCTTATAACATTATTCTCCTAAATTTATAATTTTGTTTCGAGTTCCGTGTCGGATTTCAAACACTAGCCATTGTTTTGTTCAAAAATACGAATTTCGGTCCATTTTAGTCGGGTGGTAAGAAAATCACCCAAAAATACAGGATGAAATCGAGGACTGGGAAACCCTTATAGCATTCTTCTCCTAAATATATAACTGTGTTTCATATTCCGAGTCAGATTTCAAACACTAGTCATCGTTTGGTTCGAAAATATAGATTTTGGTCCATTTTGGTCGAGGGGTACGAAAATCGTTTGAGAAGTTCAGATGAAATCGACGAACGAGAGACCCTTATAAAATTCTTCTTCTAAATTTATAACTGTATTTCGGGTTCCATGTCAAATTTCGAACACTAGCCATTGTCTGGTTCGAAAATACGGATTTCAACCCATTTTAGTCTAGTGGTATGAAAATCGCCTGAAAAGTCCAACTAAAATCAAGGACTGGGAGACCCTTATAGCATTCTTCAACAAAATTTATAACTGCGTATCAGGTTCCGAGTCAACTTTCAAACACTAGGCCTCGTCTGTTCAGGAAATACTGATTTTTGTCCATTTTTGTCGGGTGGTATGAAAATCGCCCGAAAAGTCCAGATGAAATCCAGGACCGAGAAACCCTTATAGCATTCTAATCCAAAATTCATACCAGTGTTTCTGGTTCTGTGGCAGATTTCAAACACTAGCTATCATCTGGTTCAAAAATACAAATTTTGGTCCCTTTTTGTCGAGGGGTACACAAATTGCCCAAAATTTACAACTGAGTTTCGTCTTCTGCGTCAGATTTTCAAACACTAGCCATCGTCTGGTCCGAAAATACGAATTTCGGTCCTTATTTGTCGGGTGGTATGAAAATTGCCTAAAAAGTCTAGATGAAATCGAAGACCAGGAGACCCTTAAAGAATTCTTCCAAATTTATAACTGTGTTTCGGGTTCCGCGTCAAATTTCAAACACTAGCCCTCGTCTGGTCCGAAAATAGAGATTTTGGTCCATTTTTGTTAGGTGGTACAAAAATTTCCCGAAAAGACCAAATGAAATTTAGGATCGTCTAAATTTATAAATGTATATCGGGTTCTGCGTCAGATTTCAAACACTAGCCATCGTCTTGTTGAAAATTAAGGATTTCCGTCCATTTTTGTTGAGGTGTACGAAAATCTCCCAAAAAGTCCAAATGAAATCGAGGATCGGGCGATCCTTTTAGCATTCTTCTCCAAAATATATAACAGTGTTTCTCATTTCGGGTTAGATTTCAAACACTAGACATCGTCTAGTCTGAAAATATAGATTTTGGTCCATTTTTGTCGAGGGGTATGAAAATCGGCCGAAAAGACCAAATGAAATCGCCGACCGAGAGACCCTTATAGCCATCTTCTAAATTTATTACTGTATTTCGGGGTCCATGTCAAATGTCAAACACTAGCCATCGTCTGGTCTGAAAATACGGATTTCAATCCATTTTAGTCTAGTGGTATGAAAATCGCCCGAAAAGTCCAGATGAAATCGAGGACCGGGAGACGATGGCTAGTGTTTGAAATCTGACGCGGAACACGGAACACATGTATAAGTTTAGGAGAAAATGTTATAAGAGTCTTCCGGTCTTGGATTTCATCTGGACATTTCAGGCAATTTTCATGCTGTGACACCCTAAAACCCAAAATAATATATATAATAATTTATATCATATTTCTATAAAATTTGCAGCGGATAAATAAAAATATGTTTCCAAGAAAATAAAAACTTTAATTTTTAATTTAGGATATCACGTTTCTCAAAAATCAAAAGGAACACTTTAATTTCTTTACTCCATATTGCAATCTCAATAAGCTTGAATTAAGTATAATTACTTGATTTAATTCTAAAAACCTACTAGTACTTATATGGTTTTCATACAAAAGTCGTTTCAAAATAAATAAGTAAAATACAAATTACAACCCTTATTCCCGGTATCACCTATCAGAGCGGGGTTCCTCCCAAACTTGAACTTCAAGACTTATTAACCTGTAACAACTGCGATTTCGCAAACGCAGGGCCAAGCCAGTCAAACACAAACAACGAAGGAGGTGAGTTTCAAAATCATGTTAATAGTATAATATAAGTAAGAAGAACACGCAACAATCATAATAGACCGTATCATAATCACATTATGATATATCAAAATATTTAAGTAAATAGTATCATATTATAACATCAAATTCACTCAAGTAAGATAATCATCTCATTATAATATGCATCAAATCATCTAAGAGTAATTATTATTACTTTTGAAACACATCAATCACCACAAAACAATCACAAGTAAATGCAATGCTATGCATGAGCTTAGACTCTACTTCACAATGTGGTACCATTCTAACTCTGAAGTACTTGGTTAGGAGGCTTGATACTATGCCACCATCCCAGTGGACGGACAATTCAAATTGGCCATGTCCTCATAGATCCCCTCAACTCAACCCGAGACACATATACGCGACAGTCGAGGTAAACGTGTGTTGCGTGGTAGCTCCTGACATTTGGAGTGCGACCTCCAAGTCACCTAGGAATTCCCGACCCGAATACCTCCAAGGTCTAACAATCTTGCCTTAAGGCTCGACAGTAGACCGCCACAATCAGGCTCATTCAGTTGTACTTCCCCGGAATCACTAGGCTTGTCAGGCCCTACCTATATGATGACAAAATAATCTCCACTTCACAAATTCACAATATTTATTTTCTCCCCTCGTTGGTATATGATACTCCATTAATACCGTCATCTCAGACACAAATTGAAATCACAATATTCTCATCACAATTTATAACATCACTATAATTAATCACACATCATCATCATCATCACATAAACTCATCACAATTTATAGAATCACTATCATCAATCATACAACAACACATATATTCATCACAAATTTATCACATCACCATTATTAATCATACATTATCATCATTACATATAATTATCACAACACATCTATTTTTATTATAACATCATTTAAACTCATCTAATCAAACATATGCATAAAATTAATTCAACAACCAATATCACAATAATATCACACACCACACATTTAAAGAAATTAAATCAAATATCACAATAATATCAAATGCCACACATTTAACGAAATTAAATCAAATATCACAATAATATCAAATGCCACACATTTAACGAAATTAAATCAAATATCACAATAATATCAAATGCCACACATTTAACGAAATTAAATCAAATATCACAATAATATCAAATGCCACACATTCAAACAAATTAAATCAATCAACACCCTACAAATATTTCTATTCTATATTTTAATCTCACAATTTACATATTTTCACATTAATTAATTTATCCCTCAAAGGGATACTGTCGTACGTAGCGAACCCCGGATGAATCGTTGGGAAATATGGTTTTCCGGTTCATCTGACAATATATAATACTCATGAATTCAAATGCTCTCTCACCCCTTACCTTATTTCGACACTTTCACACACGAATACGATTCCACGAGCAAACAGCCTTTGTTCATTGACTCTTTGTCCATCAATCGTTCTAACTCGACATTTTATGGGTAAACGTTAAAAATATTTTATGAGAAGATACTCTAAAAACTAAATTCAAAATTCGGTCAAGGAAACTTACCATAAATCAGAAAACAAATCATTGGATAAAATAGCAATTTTTCACACGGTCGTTTTGGCATTGGTTTCACTCAAATCAGACTTACGGTGAAGGAGAACGGTTAAAACTAAGTAATTTAACAAGCGGAGAAGTCGAGGATTTTAGAGATAAATTTGGATGGTTAAAATCTGAGAAAGTATGTTTATTTGACTACCTAAATGAATAAAACGACATACTGAAATTTGGACGAGAACGGAGAAACTTTTCATGAACAATTATCGATCGTCGGTGTCAAACTATAGGTTGTTGTTGTGTTTCTCTTTGGTTCTACGGCTACTGCAGCTCCTTTCTTACTTTTCATATTTTTATTTTATTAACATAATTAGGATTAACATAAATGGGTCAAGCCCATTTGTCCCTTATTTAATATGTTTTACTATTATTATTTTTATTTTTCTAAAACAAAATTAATTGTTACTTAATCTCATTTTTTTAATACTCTTCCAAACATCATTAAATTTTCAAAACATTACTAATATTTCATAACTAATATATGTTAAATTAGAGTAATTAAAATAATCAATATAAAAAAAACATATTACTAATACTTAAAACTCACATTCAAAATAATATCTACAATTATACTTATTTCTCAAAATACTCACATTATAATAATATCATCAAATTAGAAAATAGTCAAAATTATAATATAAATAAATATTACACCAACACTTTATAATAATTACTAAATCATAATAAATATATACAAAATCACAATGTCATAAAAAAGTATATAAAAATAAAAGAAATCAAACACAATATCAATTCTATCGCAAGATATTATTTATAAAAAAAAATAACTAAAAATAGAAAGTAGTTATAAATAATTGAAATATAACTACGTGCATACTTAATATCAGTCAAACACACACAAAAATATTACATTATTTGAGTACACGCATATACACGTAAAATCGCATAAAATCTTTTTCTTTAAACAATATATTACACTAAAATACTATTATTTTTCAAAAAAAAAAAAATTGATCAAGGAGTAAAATATAATATTTATTATTTATATCGCTCATGTAATCTAATATTTATAAAACTAGCACATCATAGAAATCATGCCTATAAGGAAAATTAATCATAAAGGACCGAAATCCCTATTTTTGAACAAGACGATGGATAGAGTTTGAAATCTAACGCGGAACCCAAAAAACAGTTATAAACTTAGGAGAAGAATGCTATGAGGGTCTCTCGGTCCTCGATTTCATCTGGACTTTTCGGGTGATTTTTGTACCACCCGACTAAAATAGATCGAAATCCGTATTTTCGAACAAGATGATGGCTAGTGTTTGAATTCTGATGCAGAAACCGAAACATAGTTATAAATTTAGAAGAAGAATGCTATATGGGACTCTCGGTCCTCGATTTCATCTGAACTTTTCGGGCAAGTTTCTTACCCCTTGACAAAAATGGACCAAAATCTGTTTTTTCTATCCAGACGATGGCTAGTGTTTGAAATCTGACGCGGAACCCGAAACACAGTTATAAATTTAGGAGAAGAATGCTATAAGAGTCTCCTGGTCCTCGATTTCATCTGGACATTTCGAGTGATTTTCGTACCACCCGACTAAATTGGACCGAAATCCATATTTTCTAACAAGACGATGGCTAGTGTTTGAAATATGAAGCGAAACCCGAAACACATTTATAAATTTAGAAGAAGGATGCCACAAGGGTCTCTCGGTCCTCGATTTCATCTGGACTTTCTGGGCGAGTTTCTTACCCCTCGACAAAAATTGACCAAAATCTATATTTTCGGACCAGAAGATGGCTAGTGTTTGAAATTTGATACGGAACCTAAAATACTGTTATAAATTTTGGAAAAGAATGCTATAAGGGTTTCCCGGTCCTCGATCTCATCTGGACATTTGATGCGATTTACGTACCACGCGAAAAAATGGATTGAAATCCGTATTTTTGAACAAGACGATGGCTAGTGTTTCAAAATTTGACATCGAACCCGAAATACAGTTATAAATTTAGAACAAGAATGCTATAAAGGTCTCCCGGTCGTCGATTTCATCTGGACTTTTCTAGCGATTTTCGTACCCTGACAAAAATGGACCAAAATCTTTATTTTCGGACCAGACGATGGCTAGTGTTTGAAATCTGACCCGGAATCCGAAACACTTTTATATATTTAGAAGAAGAATACTATAAGGGTCTCCCGATCCTCAATTTCATCTGGTATTTTCGGGGAATTTTTGTACCACCCGATTAAAATGGACTGAAATTCGTATTTTTGAACAAAACAATGGCTAGTGTTTGAAATCCGACACAGAACTCGGAACGCAGTTATAAATTTAGGAGAAGAATGCAATAAGGATTTGTCGATCCTCGATTTCATCTAGACTTTTCAGGCGATAATCTTGCCCCTCGACAAAAAGGACCGAAATCTATATTTTAGGAACAGACGATGGCAAGTGTTTGAAATCTGGCGCATAACCTAAAAACTAGTAATAAATTTTGGAGAAGAATGCTATCAGGGTCTCCCGGTCCTCGATTTTATCTGGACTTTTCAGGTGATTTTCGTACCATTTGACAAAAAATGGTCTGAAATCCGTATTTTCGAAGAAGATGATTGCTAGTGTTTGAAATTTGATGCGGTACCCGAAACTCAGTTATAAACTTAGGAGAAGAATGTTATAAGGGTCTCGCGGTCGTAGATTTTACCTGGGCTTCTCCGGTGATTTTTGTACCACCAGACAAATATCCTTATTTTCGAACAAGACAATTGCTAGTGTTTGAAATCTGAGGCAAAACACGAAACTCAATTATAAATTTAGAAGAAGAATGCTATAAGGGTCTCCTGGTCCTCGATTTCATCTGGTCTTTTCGGGCAATTTTCGTACCAACCGACCAAAATGGACCGAAATTCGTACTTTCGGACCAGACGATGGCTAGTGTCTTAAATCTGGCGCGAAACCCGAAACATAGTTATAAATTTTGGAGAAGAATGCTATAAGTGTCTCTTGGTCCTCGATTTCATCTGGACTTTTCGGGCAATGTTCGTACCCCTCGACAAAAATGGATTCAAATCTGTTTTTTCGGACCAGACTTTGGCTAGTATTTGAAATCTAGCGCGGAACTCGAAACACAGTTATAAATTTTGGAGAAGAATGTTGTAAGGGTCTCCCGGTCCTCGATTTCATCTTGATTTTTCGGGAGATTTTCATACGATCCAACTAAAATGGACCAAAATCCGTATTTTCAAAAAAGTCTATGGCTAGTGTTTGAAATCTAACGCGCAACCCGAAACCCAGTTATAAATTTTAGAGAAGAATGATATAAAGGTCTCATGGTCCTAGATTTCATCTGAACGTTTTGGGAGATTTTCGTACCACTCGACTAAAATGGACCGAAATCCGTAATTTCCAACAAGACTATGGGTAGTGTTTGAAATCTAACGCGGAACCCAATATACATTTATAAATTTAAGAGACGGATGCTATATGACTCTTCTGGTCCTCGATTTCATTTGGACTTTTTGCGCGATATTCGTACCAGCTCACAAAAATGGACCGAAACTTGTATTTTCGAACCAAGCGATGGCTAGTGTTTGAACCCGAATCAAAGTTATAAATTTTGGAGAAAAATGCTATAAGGTTCTCCGGGTCCTCGATTTCATCTGGATTTTTCGGGCGATTTTCGTACCGCCCAACTAAAATGGACCAAAATCCTTCTTTTCGAACAACATGATAGCTATTGTTTGAAATTTGATGCGGAAACCGAAACACATTTATAAATTTAGAAGAAAAGTGCTATAAGGGACTCTTGGTCCTCGATTTCATCTGGACTTTTTGGGCGAGCTTCGTACCCCTCGACAAAACTGGAGCAAAATCTGTATTTTTGGACTAAACGATGGCTAGTGTTTGAAATTTGACACGGAACCCGAAACCATGTTATATATTTAGGAGAAGAACACTATAAGGATCTCTCGGTCCTCGATTTTCTCTGCATTTCTCGGTGATTTTCGTAATACCTGAGAAAAATAGATCGAAATCCGTATTTTCAAACAAGATGATGGCTATTGTTTGAAATTTGATGCGGAAACCGAAACACAATTATAAATTTAGAAGAAGAATACTATAAGGGACTCTCGGTCCTCGATTTCATCTGGACTTTTCGGGCGAGTTTGGTACCCCTCGACAAAAATAGACCAAATTTGTATTTTTGGACTAGACGATGGCTAGTTTTTGAAATTTGATTTGGAACCCGAATAACTGTTATATATTTAGGAGAAGAATGCTATGAGTATTTTCGAACCCGAACCACACGACTAAAATAGATCGAAATCCGTATTTTCGAACAAGATGATGGCTAGTGTTTGAAATATGATGCAGAAACCGAAACAAAATTATAAATTTAGGAGAAGAATGCTATATGGGACTCTCGGTCCTCGATTTCATCTGAACTTTCCAGGCAAGTTTCTTACCCCTTGACAAAAATGGACCAAAATCTATATTTTCAATCTAGAAGATGGCTAGTGTTTAAAATCTGACGTGGAACCCGAAACACAGTTATAAATTTAGGAGAAGATTGTTATAAGAGTCTCCTGGTCCAGGATTTCATCTGGAAATTTCGGGTGATTTTCGTACCACCCGACTAAATTGGACCGAAATCCGTATTTTCGAACAAGACGATGGCTAGTGTTTGAAATCTAAAGCGGAACCCGAAATACATTTATAAATTTAGAAGAAGGATGCCATAAGGGTCTCTCGGTCCTCGATTTCATCTGGACTTTCTTGGCGAGTTTCGTACCCCTCGGCAAAAATTGACCAAAATCTATATTTTCGGACCAGAAGATGGCTAGTGTTTGAAATTTGATGCGGAACCTAAAATACCGTTATAAATTTAGGAGCAGAATGCTATAAGGGTTTCCCGGTCCTCGATCTCATCTGGACATTTGATGCGATTTACATACCACGCGAAAAAAAGGATTGAAATCCGTATTTTTGAACAAGATGATTGCTAGTGTTTGAAATCCGACACAGAACTCGGAACACAGTTATAAATTTAGGAGAAGAATGTAATCAGGATCTCTCGATCCTCGATTTCATCTAGACTTTTCAGTCGATAATCTTACCCCTCGACAAAAAAGGACCGAAATCTATATTTTAGGAATAGACGATGGCAAGTGTTTGAAATCTGGCGCGGAACCTAAAAACTAGTAATAAATTTTGGAGAATAATGCTATCAGGGTTTTCCGGTCCTCGATTTCATCTGGACTTTTTCAGGTGATTTTCGTACCACCGGACAAAAAATAGACCGAAATCCGTATTTTCGAACAAGATGATTGCTAGTGTTTGAAATTTGATGCGGTACCCGAAACTCAGTTATAAACTTAGGAGAAGAATGCTATAAAGGTCTCGCGGTGGTGAATTTTATCTGGGCTTCTCCGGCGACTTTTGTACCACCAGACAAAAATCCATATTTTCGAACAAGACAATTGCTAATGTTTGAAATCTGAGGCAGAACGCAAAACTCAGTTATAAATTTAGAAGAAGAATGCTATAAGGGTCTCCTGGTCCTTCATTTCATTTGGTCTTTTCGGGCAATTTTCCTACCACCCGACAAAAATGGATCGAAATTCGTATTTTCGGACCCGAACCACACAAATAAAATAGATCGAAATCCGTATTTTCGAACAAGATGATGGCTAGTGTTTGAAATCTGATGCAGAAACCGAAACACAATTATAAATTTAGGAGAAGAATGCTATATGGGACTCTCGGTCCTCGATTTCATCTGAACTTTCCGGGCAAGTTTCTTACCCCTTGACAAAAATGGACCAAAATCTATATTTTCAATCTAGAAGATGGCTAGTGTTTAAAATCTGACGTGGAACTCGAAACAGAGTTATAAATTTTGAAGAAGAATGCTATAAGTGTCTCTTGGTCCTCGATTTACTCTGGACTTTCCGGGCAATGTTCGTACCCCTCGACAAAAGTGGACACAAATATGTCTTTTCAGACCAGACATTGGCTAGTATTTGAAATCTAGCGCAGAACTCGAAACACAGTTATAAATTTTGGAGAAGAATGCTATAAGGGTCTCCCGGTCCTCGATTTCATCTTGATTTTTCGGGCGATTTTCATACGATCCAACTAAAAATGACCAAAATCCGTATTTTCAAAAAAGTCTATGGCTAGTGTTTGAAATATGACGCGCAGCCCGAAACCCAATTATAAATTTTTGAGAAGAATGATATAAGGGTCTCCCGGTCCTAGATTTCATATGATTTTTCCGGGAGATTTTCGTACCAGGCGACTAAAATGGGCTGAAATCCGTTATTTCGAAAAAGACTATGGCTAGCGTTTGAAATATGACGCGGAAACCGATATAAATTTATAAATTTAAGAGAAGAATGGTATATGAGTATTCTGGTCCTCGATTTCATCTGGACTTTTTGCGCGATATTCGTACCACCTCACTAAAATGGACCGAAACTTGTATTTTCGGACCAGACGATGGCTAGTGTTTGAACCCGAATCAAAGTTATAAATTTTGGAGAAGAATGCTATAAGGTTCTCCGGGTCCTCGATTTCATATGGACTTTTCGGGTGATATTTGTACCACCCGACTAAGATAGATCGAAATCCGTATTTTCGAACAAGACGATGGCTAGTGTTTGAAATCTGATGTTGAAACCGAAACACAGTTATAAATTTAGAAGAAGAATGTTATAAAGGAATCTCGGTCCTCGATTTCATCTGAACTTTTCGGGCAAGTTTTTTACCCCTTGACAAAAATGGACCAAAATCTGTATTTTTAATCCAGACGATGGCTAGTGTTTGAAATCTGACGCAGAACCTGAAACACTATTATATATTTAGGAGAAGAATGTTAAAAGGGTCTCTCGGTCCTCAATTTCATCTAGACTTTTAAGGCGATTTTCGTACCACCCGACAAAAATGGATTGAAATCCATTTTTTCGAACCAGACGATGGTTAGTTTTTTAAGTCTGATGTTGAACCCGAAATACTGTTATAAATTTAGGAGAAGAATGCAATAAGGGTTTCCCGGTCCTCGATTTCATTTGGACTTTTCGGGCGATTTTCGTACCACCCGACCAAAATTGACCGAAATTTGTATTTTCGAACCAGACGATGGTTTGTATTAGAAATGTGATGCGGAACATGAAACATAGTTATAAATTTTGGAGAAGAACGCTATAAGGGTATCCCAGTCCTCGATTTCATCTGGAGTTTTCGGGCAATTTTCATACAACCTGACTAAAATGGACCGAAATGCGTATTTTCGAACAAGACGATGGCTAGTTTTTGAAATCTTACACGGAACGCGAAACACAGTTATATATTTAGAAGAAGAATGCTATAAGAGTCTTCTGGTCATCGATTTCATTTGGACTTTTCGGATGATATTCGTACCCCTCGACTAAAATGGACTGATATACGTATTTTCAAATAGGATGATGAATAGTGTTTGAAATCTGACGTGGAACCCGACACACAGTTATAAATTTAGAAGAAGAATACTATAACGGTCTCTCGGTCCTGATTTCATGTGGACTCTTCGGGCAATTTTCGTACCCCTCGACAAAAATGGACCAATATCTATATTTTCTTACCAGACGATGGCTAATGTTTGAAATCTGACGTGGATCTGAAACAGTTTTATATATTTAGGAGAAGAATGCTATAAGGGTCTACCGATCCTAGATTTCATCTGGCCTTTTCGGGAGATTTTCATACCACACGACAAAAATGGATTGAAATCCGTATTTTCGAAAGAGACGATGGATAGTGTTTGAAATTTAACACGAAACCCGAAACACAATTATAAATTTAGGAGAAGAATGCTATAAGAGTCTCTTGGTCCTCGATTTCATTTGGACATTTCGGGCAATTTTCGAACCACCCAACTAAATTGGACCGAAATCCGAATTTTTAAACAAGACGATGGCTAGTGTTTGAAATCTGACGCGGAACACGAAACACAGTTATAAATTTTGGAGAATAATGCTACAAGGGTCTCCTGATCCTCGATTTCATCTGGACTTTTCGGGCGATTTTCATACCATCCATCTAAAATGGATCGAAATCCTTATTTCCTAAAAAGACTATGGCTAGTGTTTGAAATCTGACATGGAACCCGAAACCCAGTTATAAACTTTGGAGAAAAATGCTATAAGGGTCTCCCGGTCCTCGATTTCATCTAGACTTTTCGGGCGATTTTCCTACCACCTTACTAAAATGGACCTTATTTCGTATTTTCGAACAAAACTATGGCTAGTGTTTGAAATCTGACGCTTAACTTGAAACAAAGTTATCAATTTAAAAGAAGAGTGTTGTAAGGGTGTCCTGGTCCACAATTTCATTTGGACTTTTTGGGCAATTTTCGTACCACCCAACAAAAATGAACCGAAATTCCTATTTTCGGACCAGACGATGGCTAGTGTTTAAAATCTGGGGCGGAGCCCAAAAAATAGTTATAAATTTTGGAGAAGAATGTTGTAAGGGTCTCTTGGTCCTCGATTTCATCTGGACTTTTCCGGCGATTTTCGTACCACCTAACTGTAAGTCATTAGCTTCCCTGATCATGTTTTTGATTTAATTCTCAAACACACACTACATATGAAATATTTGATTGATCTAATGTTTTGAATTGAGAAACATTTCAGGCAAATAAGAAGACACCACACACTTGGAACAATAGCTTACAACTCAAGGAATCAACCAAAGTTGGAGGATGCACTTGAGAAAGACGCAAAAATGTATAGTGTTAATAGGTGTCATAGTAATAAGTTTAGTAGACTAATCACTATGGTCTCACACTTAAGCCTTTTCCAATGATTATAAATACATCAACAAATAAAGCAATTGATGAATCGATTGATAAATCGATTGTCTGACTCAGAACAAGTGTTTTCACTAAACAAATCGATTGGGCAATCGATTGGTTAAATGTTTTTGGTGAAACCTGAGTTCTGGGATAACTCTAATCGATTGGACAATCGATTGAGCAATTCATTAAGCAATCGATTTAGCAAGTCACAGAAACAACCAATTATGGAATCAATCGATCGACAAATCGATTGTGACCAAGTTTTAAAATCAGAAATAAGTTATGTGATGCAACAAATCGATTGGGACATCAATTGATTTAGTTTTCTTAAACTCCAAGTTTGAAGCAATCGATTGCAGATAATCATTCATCAGAACAAACTTTGATTAAATCGATTGGGAAATAGATTTTGTCAAAATAGCTAAGGTTCTGTAACAAGCACAATCAATTGGCAAATCGATTGACGTTTATGCCTGAGCCACTTTGATCAGACACAAACGATTGGAAAATCGATGGATGCAAAAGTCTGATTCACTGTGATCCGCACAATCGATTGACGAATCGATTGAAGCTCATCTTTTTAAGTTACAGAAAGGTTTCAGCTCATTGCCAAATCGATTATGACTGTGATTGTGAAATCGACTGAGAAATCGATTGTTTTGATCTCGTTGTTGGAACAAAACATCTATAATCGATTACTCAATCAATTTGGATAAAATCATAGTTTCAGTTCTGATTGATGTATTAAAAAGAATCGATTGGCAAATCGATTCATGCTTATATGTTCAAGATTCAAGAAAAACAAGACCTGCAAAA
>NC_021164.2:7709305-7712544 GCF_000331145.2 Cicer arietinum | reverse complement strand
ATCGATTGACGAATCGATTGAAGCTAATTTTTAAGTTACAGAAAGGATTCAGCTCATTGCCAAATCGATTAGGACTGTGATTATGAAGTTGACTGAGCAATCGATTGTTTTGATCTCGTTGTTGGAACAAAACATCTATAATCGATTACTCAATCGATTTGGAGATAATCATAGTTTCAGTTCCTGATTAATGTATTAAAAGAATCGTTGGCAAATCGATTCATGCTTATATGTTCAAGATTCAAGAAAAACAAGACCTGCGAAAATCGATTAGGCAATCGATTAAAGCTTTATAAAATCGATTAGGAAATCGATTGTCCTGGTGTTTTCTTGACTGTATATAAGCTGATTCAATCACTTTTGAAAAAGAACTTACACAACTTTTGAAAATCTTTGACACAACTTTTGGAAAACTTTTCACAACCTTTGAACAACTTTGAGAGAAAATTTTTACAACCACACAAACATTCATTGCCCAAATACCTTTTGTGTGAGAACCAATATAGTGATTGAGTCAAATTCATGATACTTCTTTAGTTCTTTGTAAAATACAATTCTTTGTAACTGAAGGTTTAGAAAATCCAGTTTGGAAACTGGTGGCTATCTTCGTTGTTGAGAGGACTCATCATGAAGAAGTTTTACTGTGATCTTGGAAGAGTTTGTAGAGGAACTCTGGGATACAGTGATCGCCGAATAGAATAGAGAGAGAGTTTTAAGATTGATAGGCTGGGAACGCTGGAACATCTGTAAAACACTCTAAGATTCTATTGAAAAAGGCCGAAATCATTTTATTTCGGGACTGGACGTAGGTCGTCTGATAGACGACTGAACCAGTATAAAATCTCGGTGCAATCTCTCTATCCCTTATCTCTTTACTTTTCATGTTCATCTTGTATGCGATCTAATATTTCCGCTGTGTACTTTGTGTATGAATCATGCATAGTTAATATAGGAATTAAAATTGAACACGTTGGATTTGATCTTAATTCTCTTATTCTTAATCAAAAGAAGTCATATTTTTCCAACAAACAAGAGGTCTTTTACAGCGCTTATGTGAAAAAGCGTTGTAAAAGAGCCTTTTTAAAAAATAAAATAAGGAGGCCTTTTAGAGCGCTTTTCCAACAAGTGATGTAAAAGGCTTAGGTCTTTTAGAGAACTTTCCAACAAGCGCTGTAAAAGGCTTCTAAAAAAGCGTTGTCATAGGATTTTATATATAACAGTAAACCGCTTCAGTTTCCTCTTTATTACGTAAACTTCACTAGCATCTCCTCTTCATCGTTCTTCTCTTCCTTTGCGAACCCTATCATCTCTTCCATTACGAACCTTATTTCCACGATAATCTCTACCTGTTCGAACAGTTGCAGGCACTGAGGGATCATCCATCATCATCAAACCAAGATCTGATTGGTCTGATGATGACAAAAAGAATGTTGGTTATAATGCTAAGGCCAAGAATATTATAACATATGCTTTGAGTGCAGAAGAATTCTTCAGGGTGTCAAACTGCAAATCTGCAAAGGAAATGTGGGATACTCTTCAAGAAACACATGAAGGCACCACAGATGTAAAAAGGGCCAGAACAAATACTCTCATGCATGAGTATGAATTGTTCAACACGAAGAAGGATGAATCAATCAGTGACTTGCAGACAAGGTTCACACACATCATCAACAATCTTCATGCCCTAGGAAAAGGACCTGGCAATGAGCAACAAATAGGGAAAGTAATGAGGTGCTTGACAAGAGAATGGCAACCCAAAATCACTGCCATTGCTGAATCAAAGGACCTGGCAAACATGACTATTGCAACATTATTTGGAAAGCTCAGGGAACATGAGATGGAATTGCACAAATTGAATGAGTCAGAACAATCTACCAGGAAAAGCAGAGGACTTTCACTGAAGGCTCGGACTCACAAAGCAAAATCTGAACCAAATACTGATGATTCAGAAAGTGAATCTGATGAAGAGCCTGAGATAGGTATGTTGGTCAGAAAATTCAAGAAATTTCTGAAAAAGAAAGGAAGCCAGTCAAGAAAACCACATAATTCAAAAACTAAAGGCTTCAGCAAGAGTGATACCAATGATAGCAAAGTCATTACTTGCTATGAATGTGGTAAAACAGGCCACATCAGATCTGAGTGTTATAAACTGCAAAACAAAGCCAAGCCTGTGAAGACTAAAGGAAAGGATCAACAACCTTCAACAAAGAGAGCTTACATTGCCTGGAACGACAATGATGAAGATTCATCTGATGATTCTGAAGATGAAGAAGCTAACTTGTGTCTCATGGCAAATACTGACTCAGAATCTGACAGTGAAGTACAACCTCTAATCCATCCTATGATGAACTGCATGATGCCTTTAATGAATTGCATACTGAATATGTTAGTGTTCTCAAACAATTAATCAGTACTAAGAAACTGCTATAAGAGAAATGCATGATGTATGATGAGATTATTTTGAAACATATGTCTCTTAAAGACATAAATGAAGATTTGAAAAAAGAAGCATGTGCATTGAAATGTGATGTAGCTAAGTTTAATAGTGGTAAAAACAACTTAGATAGACTTCTTAGAAATCAAAGAAATCTAAATGTTAAAACTGGACTTGGCTATAAACAAAACATGCATGTTAAAGGGCATCAGAAGTTTGTTAAATCTAAACAAATGCATGATAACTTTACTAGACCAAATCTGAAATCATCCCCTGCTGTTGTATGTCATTTTTGTTGCAAAAAGGGACATATGGTTTTCAATTGCAAACTGAAAAAACTTGCCAACAGAGGATGGAAACAAATTTGGAAAGTTAAGAAACAAGCATTTGAAACTAACCACCTAGGACCCAATTTGAATTGGGTACCTAAATTCAAAACTTGAATCATTTTTTGTAGATATGCTTGGCATCCAGGAATCAATCATGGTATCTGGACAGTGAATGCTCCAAGCATATGACTGGAGACAAGTCAATGTTCTTGTCTATGAACTTAAAGGAAGAAGGCTTTGTCAAATATGGTGACAATAACAAAGGGAAGATCTTAGGATTTGGAGACGTCGGAAACAAATCATCTACAGTGATTAAAGATGTTCTGTATGTCAAGGATCTAAAGCACAACTTTCTAAGAATGAGACAGCTGTTTGACAATGGATTCAAGGTACATTTTACCTCTTGCTAAGTATCAGCCAGCTGTGTGACAAAGGATTCAAGGTACATTTTACCTCTATGAGTTGCACACTTGAGC
>NC_021164.2:7708512-7709189 GCF_000331145.2 Cicer arietinum | reverse complement strand
CTGTCTGACAAAGGATTCCAGGTACACTTTACTTCTATGTGTTGTACTCTTGAGCATAAGGAAGTTAAAGGTATGAAATTGACAGGTAAAAGAGTTAACAATATTTACATGATAGATTTTGATTCCTTACCTGCAAATGATATATGTTGCTTATTATCTAATGCTGATGAGAATTGGTTGTGGCATAAGAGAGTGGCCCATATTCATATGGATCACTTGAATAGACTAGTTAGTAAGCAGTTAGTCCTAGGTCTCCCAAATAGGAAGTTTTCTAAGGATAGGTTATGTGACTCCTGTGAGAGGAGTAAGCTAGTTAAGTCTTCTTTCCCCCCTATAGACTTAGTTCAAACCAGTAGGGTCTTAGAGTTGGTACACATGGACTTGTTTGGTCCATCTCAGGTTAGAAGCTTTGGAGGGAACCTATATGGGTATGTGCTGGTAGATGATTACACTAGGTTCACATGGACATATTTTCTGACTCACAAGAGTGAGGCATTCTCAACTTTTAAGAAATTTGCCACTTTGGTTCAAAATGAGAATAACCAGAAAATCATATCCATTAAAAGTGATCATGGAGGTGAATTCCAAAATGATTCTTTTCAAACCTACTGTGAACATCATGGTATCCAACACATATATCCAGCCCCTAGAACTCCACAGCAAAATGGAGTAGTAGA
>NC_021164.2:7707148-7707956 GCF_000331145.2 Cicer arietinum | reverse complement strand
GTCAAATAAATAAGAAATAATTAATTATTTGACAACTCTATTTTGTTATATGTTATTATTATATTCTTTATTAAGTACAAGTACAAAACGAAGATAATAATAATATTTAATAAAATAGAGTTGTCTAATAAATAAGTAATTATTACTTTATTTGAAAACACTATTTTATTATATGTTATTATTATCTTCGTTTTATTGTTTTACTACATAAAGAAGTTAATAATATATAATAAAATTGAGTTTATCTTGTCAAATAAAATACTAATTACATATTTATTTGATAAACTCAATTTTATTATATATTATTAACTTCTTTATGTAGTAAAACAATAAAACGAAGATAATAATAACATATAATAAAATAGAGTTTTTAAATAAAGTAATAATTATATTTTTATTTAATAGTTCAATTGTGTTATATGTTATTACAATTTTCGTTATTAAGTACATCTATAAAATGAAGATAATAATAACATTTAATAAAATAGAGTTTTCAAATAAAGTAACATTGACAACACTATTTTATTAAATGCTATTATTATCTTCGTTTTGTAGTTCTACTTAATAACAAAGATAATACTAACATAAAACAAAATTGAATTGTCCAATAAATATGTAATAATTAATGTATTTGACAACTCTATTTAATTATATGTTATTACTATTTTCATTATTAAGTACAATTACAAAATGAAATTAATAATAATATTTAATAAAATAGAGTTGTCTAATAAATATGTAATTTTTACTTTACTTGAAAACACTATTTTATTATATGTTATTATTATCTTCGTTTTGTAGTTATACT
>NC_021164.2:7675255-7706762 GCF_000331145.2 Cicer arietinum | reverse complement strand
AGTTGTAAAATAAATAAGTAATTATTATTTTATTTGACAACTCTATTTTATTATATGTTATTATTATCTTTCTTATGAAATAATACCTTAAAACGAAGATAATAATAAAATTAAAAAAAATAGAGTTGTCAAATAAAGTAATACATAGATATTTGTTTAACAACATTATTTTGTTATATATTATTATTATCTTCGTTTTCTATTTAATTTACAACTCGATTTTGTGATATGTTATTATTTTTTTTCGTTATTTAGTACAATTACAAAACAAAATTAATAAAACCATATAAAAAAATTGAGTTGTCAAATAAAAATGTAATTATTACTTTATTTGACAACTCTATTTTATTTTATGTTATTATTATCTTAGTTATGATTTAGAACTATAAAATGATAATAATAATAATAATAATAACATAGAACAAAATAGAGTTGTCAAATAAACAAATAATTACATATTTATTTGACAACTCTATTTTATTATATGTTATTATCATCTTCGTTACGAACAAAAACTATAAAACAAAGATAATAACAATATATAAAAAAATAGAGTTGTCAAATAAATATGTAATCATTACTTGATTAGACAACTCTATTTTATTATATGTTTCTATTATATTCATTATAAAGTACAACTACATGACGAAGATAATAGTATTATATAATAAAATAGAGTTGTCAAATAAAGTAATAATTGCATATTTATATGACAACTCTATTTTATTATATGTTATTATTATCTTCGTTTTTTAGTTGTACTAAATAATGAAAATAATAATAACTTATAAAAAAAAATGAGTTGTAAAACAAATATGTAATTATTACTTTATTTGACAACTCTATTTTATTATATGTTTTTATTATCTTTATTAAGAAGTAAACCTATAAAACAGAGATAATAATAACATATAACAAATTAGAGTTGTCAAATAAAGTAATAATTACTTATTTATTTGACAACCCTATTTTATTAAATGATATTACTATCTTCGTTATGCAGTCAAACCTCAAAATGAAGATAATAATAACATATAACAAAATAGAATTATCAAATAAATTAATAATTACATATTTATTTGACAACTCTATTTTATTATACGTTATTATTATCTTCGTTTTGTAGTTGTACTAAATAACGAAAATAATAATAACATATAAAAAAAATTGAGTTGTAAAATTAATATGTTATTATTACTTTATTTGACAACTCTAATTTCTTATATGTTATTATTATCTTCCTTGTCTAGTAAAACTATATAACGAATATATTAATAGCATTTAATAAAATAGAGTTTTCAAATAATATAATAATTAAAAAGCATTCCTCTCGTAAATTTATAATTGTGTTTCGGGTCATATTTTGAACATTAGCCACCATTTGGTCTAAAAATACGAATTTTGTTGCATTTTTGTCGGGTGGTACGAAAATTGCCAGAAAAGTCTAGATGATATCGGGGATTTTAATACCACCTTATTTCGGTCCAATTTTGTAGGGTGGTATGAATATCTCCTGAAAAGTCCCGATGAAATCTAGGACTGAGAGACTCTTATAGCATTCATCTCTAAAATTTATAAGTATGTTTCAGGTTCCGTGCCAGATTTCAAACACTAGTGATCCTCTGATCCGAAAATACAGATGTTGGTCCATTTTTGTCGAGGGGTACGATAGTCGCCCGAAAAGTTCAAATGAAATCGAGGACCGTGAGACCATTATAGCATTCTTCTCCAGAATTTATAACTTTGTTTCGGGTTCTGCGCCAGATTTCAAACACTAGTTATCGTCTGGTCTTAAAATACTGATTTTGGTCCTTTTTGTCCACGGGTACGAAAATCGCCCGAAAAGTTCAAATAAAATCGAGGACCAGAAGACTCTTATTATATCATTCTTCTCCTGAAATTATAACTGTGTTTCGGGTTCCGCGTCTGATTTCAAACATTTGCCAAAAATACAGATGTTGGTCCATTATCGTCGATGGGTGCAAAAGTCACTCGAAAAGTCCAAATGAAATCGAGGACCGGGAGACCATTATAGAATTCTTGTTCTAAATTTATAAATGTGTTTTGGGTTCCACGTTAGATTTGAAAAACTAGCCATCGTCTTGTTCGAAAATACGAATTTCGGTCAATTTTAGTCGGGTGGTACGAAAATCGCCCGAAAAGTCCAGATGAAATCGAGGACTGGGAGACCATTATAGAATTCTTCTCCAAAATTTATAATTGTGATTCGAGTTCCGCACCAGATTTCAAACATTAGCCATTATCTAGTCCGAAAATACGATTTTCGGTCTATTGTTGTCAGGTGGTACAAAAATCGCCCGAAAAGACTAGATGAAATCGAAGACCATGATAACCTTATACCATTCTTCTCCAAAATTTATAATTGTGTTTCGGGTTCCGCATCAGATTTTAAACACTAGCCATCGTCTTGTAAGAAAATATTGATTTCGGTCCATTTTTTTCAGGTGATACAAAAATCTCCCAGAAAGTCTAGAAGAAATTAAGGACCAGGAGACCCTTATAGCATTCTTCTCTTAAATTTATAACTTTGTGTCGGGTCCATTTTTGTTGGGTGGTACTAAAATCGTCCAAAAAATCAAGACGAAATCAAGGACCGAAAGACCCTTATAGCATTCTTCTCCAAAATTTATAACTGTGTTTCGGGTTTCGCGCCAGATTTCAAACACTAGCCATCGTCTGGTCTTAAAATACTGATTTTGGTCCTTTTTGTCGACGGGTACGAAAATCGCCTGAAAAGTCCAAATAAAATCGAGGACCAGAAGACTCTTATTATATCATTCTTCTCCTGAAATTATAACTGTGTTTCGGGCTCCGCGTCTGATTTCAAACATTTGGCATCGTCTGGTCCGAAAATACAGAATTTGTTCTATTTATATCAATGGGTACGAAAATCGCTTGAAAAGTCCAGATGAAATCGGGGACCAAGTGACCCTTATAGAATTCTTCTTCTAAATTTAAACTCTATAACTCGACAAAAATCGACCGAAATCTGTATTTTCATACAAGACAATGGCTAGTGTTTGAATTCTGATGCGGAACCCGAAACACAATTATAAATTTTGGAGAAGAACGCTATAAGGGTCTCTATTTTATTAAATGTTAATATTATATTCGTTTTATAGTTTTACTACATAACGAAGATAATAATAACATATAATAAAATAGAGTTGTCAAATAAAGTAATAATTACATATTAATTTTACAACTCAATTTTGTTATATGTTATTATTATTTTCGTTATTTAGTACAACTTCAAAACAAAGATAATAATAACGTATAATAAAACAAAGTTGTCAAATAAATATTTAATTATTAATTTATTTGAAAATTCTATTTTGATATATGTTATTATTATCTTCATTTAAAAGGGTTTGACTACATAACGAAAATAGTAATATCATTTAATTTAATAGAGTTGTCAAATAAATATGATATTATTACTTTATTTGACAACTCTAATTATATGTTATTATTATCTTTGTTTTATAGTTTTACTTTATAACGAAGATAATAATAACATATAATAAAATAAAGTTGTCTTATCAAGTAATAATTATATATTTATTTGACAACTCTATTTTGTTATATATTGTTATTATCTTTGTTTTATAGTTGTAGTTCATAACGAAGATAATAATAACATATAATAAAATAAAGTTGTCTTATCAAGTAATAATTATATATTTATTTGACAACTCTATTTTGTTATATATTGTTATTATCTTTGTTTTATAGTTGTAGTTCATAACGAAGATAATAATAACATATAATAAAATAAAGTTGTCAAATAAACTACTAATTAAATATTCATTTGATAAACTCAATTTTATTATATGTAATTATTATCTTCGTTATGTTGTAAAACAATAAACGAAGATAATAATAACATATAGTAAAATAGTGTTGTCAAATAAAATAATAATTACTTATTTACTAGACCACACTATTTTATTAAATATTATTATTATCTCCGTTTTGTAGTTGTACTTAATAACAAAGATAACAATAACATATAATAAAATAGAGTTGTCAAATATTTAATTATTTCATATTTATTTGACAACTCAATTTTGTTATATTTTATTATTATCTTTTTTATTATGTACAACTACAAAACGAAGATAATAATAACATATAATAAAATAAAGTTGTCAAATAAATTAATTTTGACATATTTAATTGACAACTCAATTTTGTTATATGTTATTATTATCTTTGTTATTATGTATAACTACAAAACGAAGATAATAATAACATTTAATAAAGATGATTAGAATAACATATAATAAAATATTAATTTCAAATAAAGTAATAATTACATCTTTATCTGACAACTATATTTCATTATATGTTATTATTATGATCGTTTTGTAGTAGGATTTTGTAATGAAGATAACTCTATATACTATTACTTGAACCTCAAAGACAAAACCTTAAATCTTAAACCTTAAACCCTAAAACCTAAACACTAAACCCAAAATCCTGAACCTTAAACTATAAACCTTAATCCCTAAATGTGATTTCTTAAACCCTAAACACCCTAACACACTAAACCCTAATAAAATAAAGATGTTATTATTATGTATTTTTTATAAAGTAAAACTATAAAATGAAGATAATAATAACATAAATTAAATTAGAGTTGTCAAATAAAGTAACAATTGCATATTTATTTGACAACTCTATTTTATTATATGTAACGGATTTTAGTCCATATTTGTCGGGTGGTACGAAAATGGCCCAAAAAATCCAGATGAAAATGAGGAGCGGGAGAGACTTATAGCATGCTTCTCCTAAATTTATAATTGTGTTTTGGGTTTGATTTCAAACACTAGCCATCATTTGGTAAGAAAATACAAATTTTAGTCCATTTTTTGTCAAGTGGTACGAAAATCAACCGAAAAGTCCAGATGAAATTGAGGACCAAAAGACCCTTATAGCATTTTTCTCCTAAATTTGTAACTTTGTGTCGGGCTCGGCATCATATTTCAAACACTAGCGTCGATTGAACCAAAAATACAAATTTTAGTCCATTTTTTGTCAGGTGGTACGAAAATCAACCGAAAAGTCCAGATGAAATTGAGGACCAAAAGACCCTTATAGCATTTTTCTCCTAAATTTCTAACTTTGTGTCGGGCTCGGCATCATATTTCAAACACTAGCGTCGATTGAACCAAAAATACAAATTTTAGTCCATTTTTGTTTTGAAGTTCAAAAATCGCCCGAGAAGTGCAAATGAGCTCGAGGACCTAAATTCTCTTTTAGAATTCTACTCCAAAATTAATAACTGTGTGTTCGGTTCCCCGTTAGATTTCAAACACTAGCCATGGTCTGGTCCAAAATTACAAATTTCTGTCCATTTTTGTCGAGTGGTACGATAATCCTTCAAGAAGTCCAAATGAAGTCATGGTTTAGAAGATTCTTTTAGAATTCTTCTCCTACATTTAAGACTGTGTTTCAGAATCTGTGTCAGATTTCAAACACTAGCCATTGTTTGGTCTGAAAATACGGTTTTCGGTCCATTTTTGTTGTTTGGTACGATTTTCAAACCCTAGCAATCAGATTTCAAACCCTAGCCATCATCTTGTACAAAAATAAGAATTTTGGTCCATTTTTGTCGGGTGGTACGATGTTCGCCCGAAAAGTCTAGATGATATCAAGAACTGTGAGACCCTTATAGCATTCTTCTCCTAAATTTAACATTGTGTTTCGGGTTTCGAGTTTCGGATTAGATTTTATTTGACAACTTTACAACTCAATTTTGTTATATGTTATTATTATTTTCGTTATTTAGTACAACTACAAAACGAAGATAATAATAACGCATAATAAACATCGTTTCGGGTTCCGCGCAAGATTTTAAACACTAGCCATCGTCTAGTCCGAAAATAAAGATGTTGGTCCATTATCGTCAATGGGTACGAAAGTCGCTTGAAAAGCCCAAATGAAATTAAGGACCGGGAGACCATTATAGAATTCTTGTTCTAAATTTATAACTATGTTTCGGGTTCCCCGCCAGATTTCACACACTAGCCATTGTATTGTACAAAAATACTCTGAAAAGTCTATATCAAATCGAAAACCAGGAGACTTTTATAGCATTCTTCTCCTAAATTTATAAATGTGATTCGGGTTCTGCGTCAGATTTCAAACACTATCCATTCCTTGTTCGAAAATACGGATTTCGGTCCATTTTAGTTGGATCGTACGAAAATCACCCGAAAAGTCCAAATGAAATAGAGGACCGAGAGACCCTTATAGCATTCTTCTCCAAAATTTATAACTATGTTTCGAGTTCCGCACTAGATTTCAAACACTAGCCATCGTTTGGTCCGAAAATATTGATTTTGGTCCATTTTTGTTGAGGGGTACGAAAATCGCCCGGAAAGTCCAAATGAAATCGACGACCGAGAGACCCTTATAGCATTCTTCTTCTAAATTTATAATTGTGTTTCGGGTTTCGTGCCAAATTTCAAACACTAGCCACTGTCTGGTTCGCAAATACGAATTTCAATCCATTTTAGTCTAATTGGAATGAATATCGCCTGAAAAGTCCAGATGTAATCGAGAACCGAGAAACCCTTATAGCATTCTTCTCCAATATTTATAACTGTGTTTCAGGTTCTGCGTCAAATTTCAAACACTAGCCCTCGTCTGGTTCGGAAATTCTGATTTCGGTCCATTTTTGTCAAGTGGTATGAAAATCTATGGAAAAGTCGAGATCAAATCCAGGAACGAGAGACCCTTATAGCATTTTTCTCCAAAATATATAACTGTGTTCTGGGTTCCGTGTCATATTTCAAACACTAACCCTCATTTTGTTCGAAAATAATGATTTTGGATCATTTTAGTAAGGTGGTACAAAAATCGTCCTAAAAGTCCAGATGAAATCGTGGATCGGGTGACCTTTATAACATTCTTCTCCAAAATTTATAATTGTGTTTCCAGTTCTGCGACTGATTTCAAACACTAACCATCGTTTTGTTCGAAAATACGAATTTCGATCCATTTAAGTCGTGTGGTGCGAAATTCGTGCTCGATTTTAAACATTAGCCATCTTTTGGTCCGAAAAATACGAATTTCAGTCCATATTTGTTGGGTGGTACGAAATCGCCCAAAAATTCCAGATGAAATCGAGGACCGGGAGACCTTTATAGTATTAATCTTCTAAATTTATAAATGTGTTTCAGGTTCCGCGTCAGATTTCAAGCAGAAGCCATAGTCTTGTTTGAAAATACGAATTTCGGTCCATTTTAGTTAAGTGGTTTGAAAATCTCTCGGAAAGACCAGATGGAATCGAGGACCAGGAGACCCTTATAGCATTCTTCTCCTAAATGTATAACAGTGTTTCGGGTTCTGCGTCAAATATCAAACACTAGTCATCGTCTGCTCCGAAAAAACACATTTCGATCGAAAAGACCAGATGTAATTGAGGGCCGAAAGACCCTTATAGCATTCTTCTTCTAAATTTATAACTGTGTTTTAGATTCCGCGTCAGATTTCATTCACTAACAATTGTCTTGTTCGAAAATACGGATTTTCGATCCATTTTAGTCGGGTGGTACGAAAATCGCCCTAAAAGTCCAGATGAAATCTAGGACCGACAGACCCTTATATCATTCTTCTCCAAAATTTATAACTATGTTTTGGGATCAACGTCATATTTCAAACACTTGCCATAGTCTTTTTCGAATTACGGATTTCGGTTCATTTTAGTTATATCGTATGAAAATTGACCGAAAAGTCCAGATGAAATCGAGGACCGGGATACCTTTGTAGCATTCTTCTCCAAAACTTATAACTGTGTTTTGAGTTCCGCGGTAGATTTCAAAAACCAGGTCCGAAAATACAGATTTTAGTCCATTTTTGTCGAGGGGTGCGAAAATCTCCTGAAAAATCCAAATTAAATCGAGGACCGAGAGACCCTTATAGCATTCTTCTCCAAAATTTATAACTATGTTTCGGGTTTCGCACCAGATTTCAAACACTAGCCATCGCCTGGTCCGAAAATACGAATTTCAGTCCATTTTTGTCGAGTGGTACGAAAATCGCCCGAAAAGACCAGATGAAATCGAGGACCAGGAGACCCTTATAGCATTCTTCTCCTAAATTTATAACTGAGTTTCGGGTTTCGCCTCAGATCAGGTTTGAAAATACGAATATCGATCCATATTTGTCGGGTGGTACAAAAATTGCCTAAAAATCCAGATGAAATCGAGGAACGGGAGACCCTTATAGCATTCTTCTCAAAAATTTATTAATGGGTTTTAAGTTTCGCGCCAGATTTCAAACACTTGCCATCGTTTAGTCCGAAAATACAGATTTGAGTCCTTTTTTGTCGAGGGGTAAGAAAATCGCCAGAAAAGTCTAGATGAAATCGAGGACCGAGAAACCCTTATAGCATTCTTCTCCTAAATTTATATCTTTTTTCCGAGTTCCGTGTCAGATTTCAAATACTAGCAATTGTTGTGTTCAAAAATACAAATTTGGGTCCATTTTAGTCGAGTGGTACGAAAATCACCCAAAAATACCAAATGAATCGAGATCCGAGAGACCCTTATAGCATTGTTATCCTAAATATATAACAGGGTTTCGAATTCCGGGTCAGATTTCAAACACTAGCCATCGTCTGGTTTGAAAATATAGATTTTGGTCCATTTTTGTCGAGGGGTACAAAAATCGCCCGAAAATTCCTGATGAAATCGGCGACCAAGAGACCTTGATAGCATTCTTCTTCTAAATTTATTACTGTATTTCAGGTTCCATGTAAAATTTAAAACACTAGCCATCGTCTGGTCCAAAAATACGGATTTCAATCCATTTTAGTCTAGTGGTATAAAAATCGCATGAAAAGTCCAAATGAAATCGAGAATCGGGAGACCGTTATAGAATTATTCTCCTAAATTTATAAATGTGTTTCACATTCCATTTAATACCACTAGTTTTGATACAAAAGTCCTGATAATATCTTCACAACGTCAGATTTCAAGCACTAGTCATCGTCTTGTTCGAAAATACAGATTTCTTTCCATTTTTGTCAGGTAGGACGAAAATCGCCAGAAAAAGTCCAGATGAAGTCGAGGACCGGGAAACCCTTATAGCATTCTTCTCCTAAATTTATAACAGTATTTCAGGTTCCGCGTCAAATTTCAAACACTAGCTCTGTTCTGGTCCGAAAATACAGGATTCGGTCCATTTTTGCGGTTGTTACGAAAATCGATCCAAAAGTACAAATGAAATCCAAGACCGGAAACCCTTATAGCATTCTTCTCCTTAATATATAACAATGTTTCAGGTTTCACTTCAGATTTCAAACACTAGCCATCGTCTAGTCCGAAAATACATATTTTGCCAATTTTTTTCTAGGGGTACGAAACTCGCCCGAAAAGTACAAATGAAATCGAGGACCGGGAGACCCATATAGCATTCTTCTTCGATATTTATAACTGTGTTTTGGGTTCCGCGTCAAATTTCAAACACTAGCCCTCGTTTTGTCTGAAAATACAGATTTCGGTCAATTTTTGTCTAGTGTTACGAAAATCGCCCGAAATGTCCAGATGAAATCGAGGACCAGGAGACTCTTATATCATTCTTCTCGTAAATTTATAACTGTGTTTTGGGTTCCGCGTCACATTTTAAACACTATCCGTCGTGTTGTTCGAAAATATGGATTTCAGTCCTTTTTGTCGTGTGGTACAAAAATCGCCCAAAAAGCCCAGATGAAATCGAGGACTGAGCGACCCTTATATCATTCTTCTCCTTAATATATAACCGTGTTTCGGGTTCCGGGTTTTGGGTTTCGTGTTTCGATTTCATCTGGACTTTTCGGGAGATTTTCGTACCCCTCAACAAAAATGGACTAAAATCTGTATTTTCGGAACACACTTTGGCTAGTGTTTGAAATCTAGCTCGGAACTCGAAACACCGTTATAAATTTTAGAGAAGAATGCTATAAGGGTCTCGCTGTCCTCGATTTCATCTGGACATTTCGGGCGATTTTCATATGATCCAACTAAAATGAACCAAAATTCGAAATTTTGAAAAAGACTATGGCTAGTGTTTGAAATTTGACGCAGAACCCGTAACCGAGTTATAAATTTTGGAGAAGAATGATATAAAGGTCTCCCTGTCCTAGATTTCATCTGCACAATTATAAATTTAGAAGAAGAATGCTATAAGTGTCTCTCAGTCCTCGATTTCATTTGGACTTTTTGGGCCATTTCCGTACCCTCGACAAAAATGGATCAAAATATGTATTTTTGGGCCAGACGATGGCTAGTGGGTGATATCTGACGCGGAACCCGAAACACTGTTATAGATTTAGATGAAGAATGCTTTAAGGTTATCCAGGTCCTCGATTTCATCTAGACATTTTGCGCGATTTTCGTACCACCTGACTAAAATGGACCGAAATTCGTATTTTCGAACAAGACAATGGCTTGTGTTTGTATTTTGACGAGGAACCCGATACATAGTTATAAATTTAGATGACGAATGTTATAAGGGTCTCTTGGTCTTCGGTTTTCGTACACCCCAACAAAAATGGACTGAAATCCGTAATTTTCAACAAGACGATGGCTAATGTTTGAAATCTGACGCGGAACCCGGTATACATTTTTAAATTTAGAAGAAAAATGCTATAAGAGTCTTCTGGTCCTCGATATCATTTGGACTTTTCGGGTGATTTTCGTACCACATAACAAAAAAAGACTAAAATCTGTATTTTCGGACAAGATGAGGACTAGTGTTTGAAATTTGACGCGGACCCCAAAACGCAGTTATAAATTTTGGAGAAGAATGCTATAAGGGTCTCCCGGTCGTCGATTTCATCTAGACTTTTTAGGCAATTTTTGTACCACCCGACAAATATGGACCGAAATTCGTATTTTCAAACCTGATGATGGCTAGTCTTTGAAATCTCACGCAGAACCCAAAACTCAGTTATAAATTTAGGAGAATAATGCTATAAGAATCTTCTTCTCCTTGATTTTATCTGGACTTTTCGGGCAATTTTCGTACCCCTCGACAAAAAAGGACCAAAATCTGTATTTTCGGACCAGACGATAGCTAGTGTTTGAAATTTGCTCCGGAACCCGAAACAAAGCTATAAATTTTGGAGAAGAATGCTATAAGGGTTTCCATGTCCTCGATTTTCATACCACCCGACAAAAATGGACCGAAATCAATATTTTTGGAACAAACCAGGGCTAGTGTTTGAAATTTGCTCCGGAACCCGAAACAAAGCTATAAATTTTGGAGAAGAATGCTATAAGGGTTTCCATGTCCTCGATTTTCATACCACCCGACAAAAATGGACCGAAATCAATATTTCTGGACCAGACGAGGGCTAGTGTTCGAAATTTGACGCAGAACCTAAAACACATTTATAAATTTTGGAGAAGAATGCAATAAACGACTCCCTTTCCTCGATTTCATCTGGTCTTTTTGGGCGATTTTTGTACCACACGACAAAAAGGACTGAAATCCGTATTTTCGGACCAGACGATGGCTAGTGTTTGAAATTTAACATGGAACCCAAAATACAGTTATAAATTTAGAAGAAGAATGTTATCAGGGTCTCTTAGTCGTCTATTTCATCTAGAAGTTTCGGGCGATTTTCATATCCCTCGACAAAAATGGACAAAAATCTATATTTTCGGACCAGATGATGGCTAGTGTTTGAAATCTGACCCGAAATTCGTAAAACTGTTATCTATTTAGGAGAAGTAAGCTATAAGTGTCTCCCAGACCTCGATTTCATCAGGTATTTTCGGGTGATTTTCGTACCACCCAACTAAAATAGACCGAAATTCGTATTTTTGAACAAAAGAATGGCTAGTGTTTGAAATCCGAAACGGAACTTGGAACACAGTTATAAATTTAGGAGAAGAATGCTATAAGGGTCTCTTGGTCCTTGATTTCATCAAGACATTTCAGGCGATTTTCCTACCCCTCAACAAAAAAGGACCGAAAAGTCACCTGCAAAGTCCAGATGAAATCTAGGACCAAGAGACCCTTATATCATTATTCTCCAAAATTTATAACTGTGTTTAGGGTTCTGCGTCAGATTTCAAACACTAGCGATTGGCTTTTTGGAAAGTACGCATTTCGGTCCATTTTAGTTGGATCGTTTGAAAATCTCCCGAAAAGTCCAGATGAAATCGAGGACCGAGAGACCCTTATAGCATTCTTCTCCAAAATTTATAACTGAGTTCCGACTTATGTACTAGATTTCAAACACTAGCAAAAGTGTTGTCCGAAAATACATATTTTAGTCCATTTTTTTCGAAGGGTACGAAAATCACTTGAAAAGTCCATATGAAATCGAGGACCGAGAGACCCTTATAGCATTCTCCTCTAAAATATGAATTATGTTTTGGGTTTCGCGCCAGATTTCAAACACTAGCCATCGTCTTGTTCAAAAATACAGATTTCGGTCGATTTTTGTCGGTTGGTACAAAAATTTCTCGAAAAGACCACATGTTATCGAGGACCAGGTGACCCTTATAGCATTCTTCTTCTAAATTTGTAACTGAGTATCGGGTTCCGCCTCAGATTTCAAACACTAGCAATTGTCTTGTTCAAAAAAACGGATTTCGGTCCATTTTAGTCGGGAGGTACGAAAATCACCCGAAAATACCAGATGAAATCGAGGATCGGGAGACCCTTATATCATTCTTCTCTAATATATATAACAGTGTTTCGGATTCCGGGTCAGATTTCAAACACTACCCATCGTCTAGTCCAAAAATATATATTTTGGTTCATTTTTGTCGAGGGGAACGAAAATCACCCGAAAAGTCTTGAAGAAATCGACGTCCGAGACACCCTCATAGCATTCTTGTTCTAAATTTATAACTGTATTTCGGGTTTCATGTCAAATTTGAACACTAGCCATCGTCTGGTACGAAAATCCGGATTTCAATCCATTATATTCTAGCTGTATGAAAATCGTCCGAAAATTCCAGATGAAATCGAGGACGGGAAGACCCTTATAGCATTCTTCTCCTAAATATATAATAGTATTTCAGGTTCCGCGTCAAATTTCAAACACTAGCCATCTTGTGGTCCGAAAATACAGATATCAGTCCTTATTTGTCGGGTGTTACAAAAATCGTTCCAAGAGTCCAAATGAAATCGAGGACCGGGAAACCCTTATAGCATTCTTCTCCTTAATATATAACCGTTTTCAAGTTCTGCGTTAGATTTCAAACACTAGCCATTGTCTGGTCCGAAAATACATATTTCGGTCTCTTATAGCATTTTTCTCCTAAATTTGTAATTATGTTTTAGGTTCCGCGTCAGATTTCAAACACCATCAATTGTCTTGTTCGAAAATATTGATTTCAGACCATTTTTGTTATGTGGTACGAAAATCGCCCTAGAAGTCTAGATGAAATCGAGGACCGGGAGACCCTTATAGCATTCATCTCATAAATATATAACAGTGTTTCGGGTTCCGCGTCAAACAACAAACACTTGCCATCTTATGGTAAGAAAATACAGATATTGGTCCATTTTTGTCGAGATAAAATCGAGGACTGAGAGACCCTTATAGCATTCGGGTTCCGCGTCAGATTTCGGGTTCCGCGTCAGATTTCAAACACTAACCATCATTTTGTTCAAAAATACGTATATCAGTCCATTTTAGCCGGGTGGCACGAAAATTGCCTAAAATATTAAGATGAAATCGAGGACCAGAAGACTTATGGCATATTTCCCTAAAATTACAACTGTGATCCGGGATTTCGGTCCATTTTAGTCGAGTGGTATGAAAATTGCCCGAAAAGTCCAGATGATATCGAGGACCGGGAGACCCTTATAGCATTCTTCTCCAAAATTTATAAATGTGTTTTGAGTTCTGCTTGAAATTTCAAACACTAGCCATCGTCTAGTCCGAAAATATAGATTTTGGTAAATTTTTGTTGGGTGGTACGAAAATCGCCCGAACAGTGCAGATAAAATCGAGGACCGAGAGACCCTTATAGCATTCTTCTCCTAAATATACAATAGTGTTTCGCGTTATGCGTCAGATTTCAAACACTAGAATCGTCTTGTTCAAAAATACATATTTTGGTCCATTTTTTAAGTGTGGTACGAAAGTCGCCCGAAAAGTCCAGACGAAATCGAGGACGGAGCGACCCTTATATCATTCTTCTCGTTAATATATAACAGTGTTTCGGGTTCCGCATCAGATTTCAAACACTGGCAATCGTTTGGTACAAAAATACAAAATTTGGTCAATTTTTGTCGAGGGGGAATGAAAATCGCCCAAAAAGTCTAGATGAAATCTATGACTGAGAGACCCTTATAACATTCTTCTTCTAAATTTATAACTGTGTTTCGGTTTCCATGTCAGATTTCAAACACTAGCCATCGTCTGGTTTGAAAATACAGATTTTGGTCCATTTGTGTCGAGGGGTACAAAACTCGCCCGAATAGTCCAGATGAAATCGAGGACCAGGAGACCCTTATAGATTTCTTCTTCTAAATGTATAACAGTTTTTCGGATTCCGCATCAGATTTCAAACACTAGCCATCGTCTGGTCCGAAAATACAGATTTTGATCCATTTTTGTAGCGGTATACGAAAATCACCCGACAAGTCCAGATGAAATCGACGACCGAGAGACCCTTAAAGCATCCTTCTTCTAAATTTGTAATTGTGTTTTGGGTTCCGCGTCAGATTTCAAACACTAGCCATCATTTTGTTCAAAAACACGAAAATCGGTCAATTTTCGTCGGGTGGTATGCAAATCGCCAGAAAGGTCCAGATGAAATCTGACGCGGAACCGGAACATAGTTATAAATTTAGGAGAAGAATGCTATAAGAGTCTCCTGGTCCTCAATTTCATTTGGTATTTTCGGGTGATTTTCGTACCACCCGACTAAAATACACCGAAATTCGTATTTTCGAACAAGACGATTGTTAGTGTTTGAGATCTGACGTGGAACCCGAAACACAATTATAAATTAAGAAGAAATATTCTATAAGGGTCTCTCTGTCCTCGATTTGATCTGGACTTTTCGGGCGATTTTCGTACCCCTCGACAAAAAAAGACCGAAATTTGTATTTTAGGACCAGACGATGACTTGTATTTGATTTCTGACGCAGAATCTAAAACACTGTTATATATTTAGGAAAAGAATGTTTCAAGGTTCTCTCGGTCCTCGATTTCATTTGGACATTTCGAGAGATTTTCATACCACCCGATAAAATGGACCGAAATTTGTCTTTTCGAACAAGACGATGGGTTGTGTTTGTATCCTGACACGGAATCCGATACACAGTTATAAATTGAGATGAAGAATGTTATAAGGGTCACTCGACAATTTTCGTACCACCCGATAAAATGGACCGAAATTCGTCTATTCGAAGAAGACGATGGGTTGTGTTTGTATCCTGGATTTCATCTGGACTTTCCGGAAAGTTTTCGTACCCCTCGACAAAAATAGACCAAAATCTGTATTTTCAGAACAGACGATGGCTAGTGTTTGAAATTTGACGCGGAACCCGAAACACAATTATAAATTTACGAGTAGAATGGCTAGTTTTTGAAAATCTGACGCATAACCCGAAACTCAGTTATAAATTTAGGAGAAGAATGCTACAAGAATCTTCTTCTCCTCGATTTCATATGGACTTTTCGGGCAATTTTCGTACCCCTTTTGGAGAAGAATGCTATAAGGGTCTCTCGGTCATCGATTTCATTTAGACTTTTCAGACGATTTTCGTGTCCTTTGAAAAAAATGGACCACAAACTATATATTCGGACCATACGATGGCGAGTGTTTGAAATCTGGCTCGGAATCAGAAACACTGTTATATATTTAAGACAAGGATGTTATAAGGGTCTCCTGGTCCTCGATTTCCTCTGGCATTTTTGGGTGATTTTTGTACCAACTGACTGAAATTCGTATTTTTGAACAAAACAATGGCTAGTGTTTGAAATCCAACACGGAACTCGGAACACAATCATAAATTTAGGAGAAGAATGCTATAAGGGTCTCTCAGTCCTCGATTTCATATGGGCTTTTTAGGCGATTTTCTTACCCCTCGACATAAAAGGACCGAAATCTATATTTTCGGACCAGACGATGGCAAGTTTTTGAAATGTGACGCGGAACCTAAAAACCAGTAATAAATTTTGGAGAAGAATAGTATCAAGGTCTCCCGGTCTTCGGTTTCATCTGGACTTTTCGGGTGATTTTCGTACTACCTGACAAAAATGGACCGAAATCCGTATTTTCGAACAAGACAATTGCTAGTGTTTGAAATCTAAGGCGGAACCCAAAACCCATTTATAAATTTAGGAAAAGAATGTTATAAGAGTCTCTTGGTCCTCGATATAATCAGGTCTATTCGGGCGATTTTTGTACCACCTGACAAAAATGGACTGAAATTCGTATTTTCAAACCAGATGATGGCTAGTGTCAGAAATCTGGTGCGAAACTCGAAACACAGTAACAAATTTTGGAGAAGAATGCTATGAGGGTCTCTCGGTCCTCGATTTCATCTGGACTTTTCGGGCGATTTTAGTACCCCTCGACAAAAATGGACTAAAATTTGTATTTTCGGACCTGACTTTACTAGTGTTTAAAATATAGCACGAAACTCGAAACATATTTATAAATTTAGAAGAAGAATGCTATAAGGGTCTCTCGGTCCTCGATTTCATCTTGACTTTTTGTGCGATTTTCGTACCACCAGACTAAATTGGACCGAAATCAGTATTTTTGGACAAAACGATGGCTAATGTTTGAAATACGATGCGGAACCCGAAGCACAGTTATAAATTTTGGAGAAGAATGCTATAAGGATTTCCCTGTCATCAATTTCATCTGGACTTTTCAGGCGATTTTCATACGATCGACAAAAAGCACCGAAGTCCGTATTTTCGAAAAAGACTATGGCAAGTGTTTGAAATCTGACGTGGAACCTGAAACACAATTATAAATTTTTGAGAAGAATGATATAAGGGTTCCCGGTCCTAGATTTCATTTGGACCTTACAGGCGATTTTCGAACTACGAGACTAAAATGGAATGAAATTCATATTTTTGAACAAAATGATGGTTAATGTTTGAAATTGGGCGTGGAACCCGAGACACAGTTAAAAAATTTGGAGAAGAATTCTATAAGGGTCTCCCAGTCTTCGATTTCATTTGCACTTTTCGGGCGATTTTCATACCACCTAACTAAAATGGATCAAAATTCGTATTTTCGAACAAGACTATGGCTAGTTTTTGAAATCTGACGCGGAAACCGAAACACAATTATAAATTTTGAAGAAGAATGCTATAAGGGTCCCAGGGTCCTCGATTTGATCTAGACCTTTCGGGCGATTTTTTTACCATCCGCACAATATGGACCCAAATCTTTATTTTCGGACCAAACGATGGCTACTGTTTGAAATCTGACACAGAACTTAAAACACATTTCAACTTTTTGGAGAAGAATGCTATAAGGGTCTTCCGGTCCTCGATTTCATCTATACTTTTCGGGCGATTTTCGTACCACCCGACAAAAATGGACCGAAATCCGTAATTTTGAAAAAGACAATGGATAATGTTTGAATTCTGACGCAGAACCTGAAACACAGTTTAAAATTTTGGAGAAGAATGATATAAGGGTCTCCCTGTCCTCAATTTCGTCTATACTTTTTGGTCGATTTTCGTACCACATCACTAAAATGGATCAAAATTCCTATTTTCAAACAAAACGATGGTTAGTGGTTGAAATCAGACACAGAACCTGAAACAAAGTTATAAATTTTAGAGAAGAATGCTATAAGGGTCTCCTGGTCCACGATTTCATTTGGACTTTTCGAGCGATACTCATACCACTAGACTAAACTGGATTGAAATCTGTATTTTTGGACCAGACGATGGCTAGTGTTTAAAATTTGACATGGAACCCGAAATACTATTATAAATTTAGAAGAAGAATGCTATAAGGGTCTCTCGATCGTCAATTTCATCCAGAATCTGAAACACATTCATATATTTATGAGAAGAATGATATAAGGGTCTCCCGGTCCTCGATTTCATCTAGTATTTTCGGGTGTTTTTCGTACCACCCGACTTAAATGGACCGAAATTCGTATTTTTGAACAAAACAATGGCTAGTGTTTGAAATCCTACACGGAACTTGAAACACAGTTATAAATTTAGAAGAAGAATGTAGTAAGGGTCTCCTTGTCCTCGATTTTATTTGGACTTATTGGGCAATGTTCGTACCACTCGAATAAAATGGACCAAAATCTATATTTTCGAACAAAACGATGGTTAGTGTTTGGAATCTGACACGGAACCCGAAACACAATTATAAATTTTGGAGAAGAATGTTGTAAGGGTCTCTCGTACAAATGAAAAAAAATACACCGGAATTCATATTTTCGAACAAGCAGTGGATAGTGTTTGAAATTAGGCGCGGAACTGTATTTTCTCAACATAAATGGACTAACATCTGTATTTTCGGACCAGACGATGGCTAGTAATAGAAATATGGCGCGGAACTTGAAACATAGTTATAAATTTTAAAGAAGAATGTTGTAAGGGTCACTCAGTCCTCGATTTCTTCGGGACTTTTCGAACGATTTTCGTACCACCTGACTAAAATGGACCGAAATCCGTATTTTCGAACAAGACGATGGCTAGTGTTTGAAATCTAACGCGGAACTCCAAAGAAAATTATAACTTTAGAAGAAGCATGATATAACAGACTCTCAGTCCTCGATTTTATCTTGACTTTTCGTGCGATTTTCGTACCATCCAACAAAATTGGACCAAAGTCCGTAGTTTCGAACGCAACGATGGCAAGTGTTTGAAATTTGACGAAGAACCCGAAACAAAGTTATAAATTTAGGAGAAGAATGATGTAAGGGTCTCCTGGTCCTCGATTTCATCTAAACTTTTCGGGTGATTTTTGTACCACCAGACAAAAATGGACCGAAATTCATATTTTCTTACAAGACGATGGCTAGTGTTTGAAATTTGATGCGGAACCCGAAACATAATTATAAATTTTGGAGAAGAATGCTTTAAGGGTATCCTGGTCCACGATTTCATCTGGTCTTTTTGGGCGATTTTCGTACCACTCGACAAAAATGGACCGAAATCGGGTGCTACGAAAATCCCCGATTTCATCTAGACTTCTTAGGCAATTTTCATACCACCCGACAAAAATGGAACAAAAATCGTATTTTTAGACCAAATGATTGCTAATGTTCAAAATATGACCCGAAACACAATTATAAATTTTGGAGAAGAATGCTTTTTAATTATTACATTACTTGACTGCATAACGAAGATAGTAATAACATATAATAAAATAGAGTTGTCAAATAAATATGTAATTATTACTTTATTTAACAACTCTATTTTATTATATGTTAGTATTATCTTCGTTATGAAGTACATCTATATAACGAAAATAATAATAACATAAAATAAAATAGAGTTGTCAAATAAAATAATAAGTACATATTTATTTGATAAACTCAATTTTATTATAGGTTATTATTATCTTCGTTATGTAGTAAAACAATAAAACAAAGATAATAATAACATAGAATAAAATATTATTATATTTAATTTATTTTCTTCGTTTTGTAGTTGTACTCAATGATAAAGATAGTAATAACATATAATAAAATAGAGTTGTCAATTAAATATGTAATAATTAATTTATTTGACAACTCAATTTTATTATATTTTATAATTCTCTTTGTTATTAAGTACAACTATAAAACGAAGATAATAATAACATTTAATAAAATAGTGTTGTCAATGTTACTTTATTTGAAAACTCTATTTTATTAAATGTTATTATTATCTTCGTTTTATAGTTGTACTTAAAAACAAAAATAATAATAACATATAACACAATTGAACTATTAAATAAATATGTAATTATTACTATATTTGATAACTCTATTTTATTATATGTTATTATTATCTTCATAATATAGTTGTACTACATGAGGAAGATAATAGTAACATATAATAAAATAAAGTTGTCAAATAAAATACTAATTACATATTTATTTGATAAACTTAATTTTATTATAAGTTATTATTATCTTCGTTATATAGTAAAACAATAAAACAAATAATAAAATAGTGTTGTCAAATAGAGTAATAATTACTTACTTATTAGACAACTTTTTTTTATTAAATATTATTATTATCTTCGTTTTATAGTTGTACTTAATAACGAAGATAATTATAAAATATAATAAAATATGGTTGTCAAATAATTAATTATTTCATATTTATTTGACAACTAAATTTTGTTATATTTTATTATTATCTTTATTATTAAGTATAACTACAAAACAAAGATAATAATAACATATAATAAAATAGTTTTTCAAATAAAGTAATAATTACTTATTTATTCGACAATTCTATTTTATTAGATATTATTATTTTCTTCGTTTGGTAGTTGTACTCAATGACAAAGATAATAATAACATATAATAAAATAGAGTTGTCAAATAAATATGAAATAATTAATTATTTCATATTTATTTGACAACTCAATTTTATTATATGTTATTATTATCTTCATAATATAGTTGTACTACATGAGGAAGATAATAGTAACATATAATAAAATAGAGTTGTCAAATAAATATGAAATAATTAATTATTTCATATTTATTTGACAACTCAATTTTATTATATGTTATTATTATCTTCATAATATAGTTGTACTACATGAGGAAGATAATAGTAACATATAATAAAATAGAGTTGTCAAATAAATATGAAATAATTAATTATTTCATATTTATTTGACAACTCAATTTTATTATATGTTATTATTATCTTCATAATATAGTTGTACTACATGAGGAAGATAATAGTAACATATACTAAAATAAAGTTGTCAAATAAAATACTAATTACATATTTATTTGGTAAACTTAATTTTATCACTCGACAAAAAATGGACCGAAATCCGTATTTTCGAACAAGATGGTCGCTAGTCTTTTAAATCTGACGCGGAACCCGAAACACAGTGATAAATTTAGGAGAAGAATGCTATAAGAGTCTCCTGACCCTCGATTTCATATCGTCTTTTCGGGCGATTTTCGTACCACCCGACAAAAATGGACCGAAATTCTTATTTTCTGACCGACGATGGCTAGTGTTTGAAATCTGACTTGGAACCCGAAACACAGTGATAAATTTAGGAGAAGAATGCTATAAGAGTCTCCTGACCCTCGATTTCATATCGTCTTTTCGGGCGATTTTCGTACCACCCGACAAAAATGGACCGAAATTCTTATTTTCTGACCGACGATGGCTAGTGTTTGAATTCAGGTGCGCAACCCAGTTATAAATTTTGGTTAACAATGCTACAAGGATCTCCCGATCTTCAATTTCATTTGGACTTTCTGGGAAATTTTCATACGATCTAACTAAAATGGATCGAAATTCGTATTTTCGAAAAATACTATGGCTAGTGTTTGAAATCTGACTTGGAACCCGAAACACAATTATAAAGTTTGGAGAAGAATGATATAAGGGTCTCCCGGTCCTAGATTTCATCTGGACTTTTCTGGCGATTTCGTACCACCCGACTAAAATGCACCGAAATCTGTATTTCGAACAAGACGATTGTTAGTGTTTGAGATCTGACGATGAACCTAAAACACAATTTTAAATTTAGAAGAAGAATGCTGTAAGGGTCTCTCGGTCCTCAATTTGATCTGCACTTTTCGGGCGATTTTCGTACCCCTCGACAAAAATGGACCAAAATCTATATTTTTCGTACCAAACGATGGCTAGTGTTTGAAATCTGACTCGGAATCCGAAACACTGTTATATATTTAGCACAAGAATGTTATAAGGGTCTCTTGGTCCTTGATTTCATCTGGTATTTTCGGGTGATTTTCCTACCACTGGACTAAAATGGACTGAAATTCCTATTTTTGAACAAAACAATGGCTAGTTTTTGAAATTCGACACGGAACTCAGAACACAATTATAAATTTAGGAGCAGAATGGCTAGTTTTTGAAATCTAACAAAAAAAGGACCGAAATTCGTATTCTCGAACAAGACGATGGATAATGTTTGAATTCTGACGCAGAACCCGAAACAAAGTTACAAATTTTGGAGAAGAATGCCATAAGGGTCCCTCGGTCCTTGATTTCATCTGGACTATTCGGGCGATTTTCGTACCCCTTTAAAAAAATAGACTAAAATAATTGTTTTCGGACCATACTTGGGCTAGTGTTTGAAATATAGCGCGAAATTCGAAACACAGTTATAAATATAGAAGAAGAATGCTATAAGGGTCTCTCGGTCCTCGATTTCATCTGGACTTTTCAAGCGATTTTTGTACCACCCGACTAAAATGTAACGAAATCCGTATTTTGGGACCAAATGATGGCTAGTGTTTGAAATATGACGCAGAACCCGAAGCATAGTTATAAATTTTGGAGAAGAATGTTATAAGGGTTTCCCGGTAATCAATTTCATCTAAACTTTTCAGGCGATTTTTGTACCATCGACAAAAAAGGACCGAAATCCGTATTTTCCAAAAAGACAATGGCTAGTGTTTGAAATCTGACGCGTAACCTGAAACACAATCCTGGTCCTAGATTTCATTTGGACCTTTCAGGCGACTTTCGAACCACCCGACTAAAATGGAATGAAATTCGAATTTTCGAACAAAACAATGGTAAGTGTTTGAAATCTGGCGCGGAACCCGAGACACAGTTATAAATTTTGGAGAAGAATGCTATAAGGTCCTCCCAGTCTTCGATTTCATCTGGACTTTGCGGGCGATTTTCATTCCACCTAACTAAAATGGATCAAAATTCGTATTTTCGTATTTGCTGACGCGGAATCCGAAACACAATAATAAATTTTGAAGAAGAATGCTATAAGGGTCTCTGGGTCCTCGATTTGATCTAGACATTTCGGGAGATTTTTGTACCATCCGGCCAAAATGGACCGAAATCCGTATTTTCGGAGAAGAATGCTATAAGGGTCTCCCCGTCCTCGATTTCATTTGGACTTTTTGGTTGATTTTCGTACCACCCGACAAAAATGCACCGAAATCCGTATTTTCGAACAAGACGATGGATAGTGTTTGAATTCTGACGCAGAACCTGAAACACGGTTTTAAATTTTGGAGAAGAATGATATAAGGGTCTCCCAGTCCTCGATTTCATCTATACTTTTCGGTCGATTTTCGTACCACCTGACTAAAATGGATCGAAATTCCTATTTTCGAACAAAACAATGGTTAGTGGTTGAAATCTTGCACAGAACCTGAAACACAGTTATAAATTTTGTAGAAGAATGATATAAGGGTCTTCCAGTCCTCGATTTCATCTGGACTTTTCGGGCGATTATCATACCACTAAACTAAAATGGATTGAAATCCGTATTTTTGGACCAAACGATGGCTAGTGTTTGAAATTTGACATGGAACCCGAAATACAGTTATAAATTTAGAAGAAGAATGCTATAAGGGTCTCTCAGTCGTCAATTTCATCTGGACTTTTCGGGCGATTATCGTACCCCTCGACAAAAATGGACCAAAATCTATATTTTCGAACTAGACGATGGCTAGTGTTTGAAATGTGACCTGGAATCCGAAACACATCCATATATTTAGGAGAAGAATGATATAAGGGTCTCCCGGTCCTCAATTTCTTCTGGTGTTTTTGGGTGATTTTCGTACCACCCCACTAAAATGGACCAAAATTTGTGTTTTTGAACAAAACAATGGCTAATGTTTGAAATCCGACACGGAATTCGGAACACAATTATAAATTTAGTATAAGAATGCTATAAGGGTCTCTTGGTCCTTCATTTCATCTAGACTTTTCAGGCGATTTTCTTACCCCTCGACAAAAAATGACCAAAATCTATATTTTCGGACCAAACAAGCGCTAGTGTTTGAAATCTATATTTTCGTACCACCCGACAAAAATGGACCGAAGTCCGTATTTTCAAACAAGACAATTGCTAGTGTTTGAAATCTGAGGCAAAACCCGAAACTCATTTATAAATTTAAGAGAAGAATGCTATAAGGGTCTCCTGGTCCTCGAATTCATCCTTTCTTTTCCGGAAATTTCGGATCACCCGCCAAAAATGGACCGGAATTCGTATTTTTTGGACTAGACGATGGCTAGAGTTTGAAATCTAGCGCAAAACCTGAAACACATTTATAAAGCTTGGAGAAGAATGTTATAAGGGTGTCCGGGTCCTCAATTTGATCTGGCCTTTTCGGGCGATTCTTGTACCACCCGACCAAAATGGACCGAAATCTGTATTTTAAGACCAGACGATGGCTAGTGTTTTAATTTTGACGCGGAACCCGAAACACAGTTATAAATTTTGGAGAAGAATGATATAACGGTCTCCCAGTCCTTGATTTCATTTGGACTTTTTGGTCGATTTTCGTACCAACCGACTAAAATGGATCAAAATTCGTATTTTCGAACAAAACGATGGTTAGTGTTTGAAATATGGCACGCAACCCAAAACACAGTTATAAATTTTGGAGAAGAATGCTATAAGGGTCTCCCGGTCCTCGATTTCATCTAGACTTTTCGGGCGATTTTCATAACACCTAACTAAAATGTACCTAAATTCGTATTTCCGAACAAGATTATGGCTAGTGTTTGAAATCTGACGTGGAACCTGAACACATTTATAAATTTAGAAGAAGAACGCTATAAGGGGCTCCTGGTCTTCCATTTCATTTGGAGTTTTTGGGCAATTTTCGTACCACCCAACAAAAATGACTAAAATTCGTATTTTTGGACCAGATGATGGCTAGTGTTTAAAATCTGGCGCGGAGCCCGAAAAACAGTAATAAATTTCGGAGAAGAATGTTATAAGGGTCTCCTAGTCCGCGATTTCATCTGGATTTTTTGGACGATTTTCGTACAACCCGACTAAAATGGACCAAAATCTGTATTTTCGAACAAAACGATGGTTTATGTGTGGAATCCGACACGGAACCCGAAACACAATTATAAATTTTGGAAAAAAATGCTATAAGGGTCTCTCGTACATATGAAAAAAATATACCGAAATTCGTATTTTCGAACAAGCAATGGATAGTGTTTGAAATCTGACGCGGAACCCGAATGACATTTATAAATATAAGAGAAGAATGCTTTAAGAGTCTCCTGGTTCTCGATTTCATCTAGACTTTTCAGGATATTTTCATACAAGACGATGGCTAGTGTTTGAAATTAGGTGCCGAACGCGAAACAAAGTTATAAAGTTTGGGGAAGAATGCTATAAAGATCTCGCAGTCCTCGATTTCATTTGGAATTTTCAGGCGATTTTCGAACTTCTCGACATAAATTGACCAACATCTGTATTTTCGGACCAGACTATGGCTAGTGTTAGAAATCTGGGGCGAAACCTAAAACATAGTTATAAATTTCAGAGAAGAATGCTATAAGGATCTCTCGGTCCTCGATTTTATTAGGACTTTTCGAACGATTTCCTACCACCTGACTAAAATTAACTGAAATCCGCATTATCGAACAAGACGATGGCTAGTGTTTGAAATATTACGCGAAACTCGAAAGAAAATTATAAATTTAGAAGAAGAATGATATAACGGATTCTGGTTCCTCGATTCCATTTGTACTTTGCGGACGATTTTTGTACCATCAAACAAAAATGGACCAAAGTCCGTAGTTTCAGACCAAACGATGGTAAGTGATTGAAATCTGACGAAGAAACTGAAACAGAGTTATAAATTTAGGAGAAGAATGCTATAAGGGTCTCTTGGTCCTCGATTTCATCTAGATTTTTCGGGCAATTTTTGTACCACCCGACAAAAATGGACCAAAATTCGTATTTTCTTACAAGACGATGGCTAGTGTTTGAAATTTGACGCGGAACTTGAAACACAATTATAAATTTTGGAGAAGAATGATATAAGGGTATCCTAGTCCTCGATTTCATCTGGTCTTTTTGGGTGATTTTTGTACCACCCGACAAACATAGACCAAAAATAGTATTTTTGGACACGACGATGGCTAGTGTTTGACATCTGGCGCAGAACCCGAAACACAGTTATAAATTTTGGTTAAGAATGCTATAATGGTCTCCCGGTCCTCGATTTCATCTAGACGTTTCGGGCAATTTTCGTATCACTCGACTAAAATGGGCCGAAATCCGTATTTTCGAACAAGACGATGGCTAGTGTTTCAAATCTAACGCGGAACCCGAAACACAGTTATATATTTAGAACATGAATTCTATAATGGTCTCCCGGTCCTCGATTTCATTTGCAATTTTCCGGCAACTTTCGTACCCATCGACGATAATGGACCAACATCTCTATTTTCGAACTAGACAATGGCTAGTGTTTGAAATCTGGCACGGAACGCGAAACAAAGTTATAAATTCTGGGGAAGAATGCTATAATGGTCTCCCGGTCGTCGATTTCATTTGGACTTTTCCAGGGACTTTCGTACCCCTCGACAAAAATGGACCAACATTTGTATTTTCTGACCAAACGATGGCTAGTGTTTGAAATCTGGCGCGGAACTAGAGACTTAGTAATAAATTTTAAAGAAGAATGCTATAAGGGTCTCTCGGTCCTCGATTTCATCGGGACTTTTGGAGAGATTTTCGTACCACCCAACTAAAATGGACCGAAATCCGTATTTTCGAACAAGAGGATAACTAGTGTTTGAAATCTAACGCGGAACCCAAAAGAAAATTATAAATTTAGAAGAAGAATGATATAACATACTCTCGGTCCTCGATTGCATCTGGACTTTTCGGGCGATTTTCGTACCCCTCGACAAAAAAGGTCGAAAATCAATATTTTCATACCAGACGATGGCTAGCGTTTGAGATCTGGCGCAAAACCCGAAACACAATTATAAATTTTGAAGAAGAATGCTATAAGGGTCTCCTGTTGCTCGATTTCATTTGGACTTTTTAGGCAATTTTCGTACCACCCAACAAAAATGGACCAAAGTCCGTAGTTGTAGACGAAAATGATGGCTAGTGTTTGAATTCTTATGTGGAACACAAAATACAATTATAAATTTTGGACAAGAATTCTATAAGGGTCTCTTGGTCCTCGATTTCATATGGTCATTTTCTGGACCAAAAATCATATTTTCGGACCAAACGATGGCTAATGCTTGAAATCTGGTGCAAACTCGAAACACATTTTTAAATTTTAGAGATGAATGCTATAATGGTCTTCCGGTCCTTGATTTCATATAGACTTTTCGGGCGATTTTCATACCACCCGACTTCAATTGACCAAAATCTGTATTTTTGAACAAGACGAGGGCTAGTGTTTGAAATCTGACGCGGAACCCGTAACATAGTTATAAATTTAGAAGAAGAATTGTATAAGGTTGATTTGGTCCCCGATTTCATATGGACTTCTCAGGCGATTTTCGTACCCATCGAAAAAAAGGACCAAAATCAGTATCTTCAAACCAGATGATGGCTAGTGTTTGAAATCTGGCTCGAAACCCGAAACACAGTTATAAATTTTGGAGAGGAATGAATAGATAGTGTTTGAAATCTGGCTCGAAACCCGAAACACAGTTATAAATTTTGGAGAGGAATGAATAGATAGTGTTTGAAATCTGGCTCGAAACCCGAAACACAGTTATAAATTTTGGAGAGGAATGAATAGATAGTGTTTGAAATCTGGCTCGAAACCCGAAACACAGTTATAAATTTTGGAGAGGAATGAATAGATAGTGTTTGAAATCTGGCTCGAAACCCGAAACACAGTTATACATTTTGGAGAAGAATGCTATAAGGGTATCCTAGTCCTCGATTTCATCTGGTCTTTTTGGGCGATTTTTGTACCACCCGACAAACATAGACCAAAAATCGTATTTTTGGACACGACGATGGCTAGTGTTTGACATCTGGCGCAGAACCCGAAACACAGTTATAAATTTTGGTTAAGAATGCTATAATGGTCTCCCGGTCCTTGATTTCATCTGGACGTTTCGGGCAATTTTCGTATCACTCGACTAAAATGGGCCGAAATCCGTATTTTCGAACAAGACGATGGCTAGTGTTTCAAATCTAACGCGGAACCCGAAACACAGTTATATATTTAGAACATGAATTCTATAATGGTCTCCCGGTCCTCGATTTCATTTGCAATTTTCCGGCAACTTTCGTACCCATCGACGATAATGGACCAACATCTCTATTTTCGAACTAGACAATGGCTAGTGTTTGAAATCTGGCACGGAACGCGAAACAAAGTTATAAATTCTGGGGAAGAATGCTATAATGGTCTCCCGGTCGTCGATTTCATTTGGACTTTTCCAGGGACTTTCGTACCCCTCGACAAAAATGGACCAACATTTGTATTTTCTGACCAAACGATGGCTAGTGTTTGAAATCTGGCGCGGAACTAGAGACTTAGTAATAAATTTTAAAGAAGAATGCTATAAGGGTCTCTCGGTCCTCGATTTCATCGGGACTTTTGGAGAGATTTTCGTACCACCCAACTAAAATGGACCGAAATCCGTATTTTCGAACAAGAGGATAGCTAGTGTTTGAAATCTAACGCGGAACCCAAAAGAAAATTATAAATTTAGAAGAAGAATGATATAACATACTCTCGGTCCTCGATTGCATCTGGACTTTTCGGGCGATTTTCGTACCCCTCGACAAAAGAGGTCGAAAATCAATATTTTCATACCAGACGATGGCTAGCGTTTGAGATCTGGCGCAAAACCCAAAACACAGTTATAAATTTTGGAGAAGAATGCTATAAGGGTCTCCTGTTGCTCGATTTCATTTGGACTTTTTAGGCAATTTTCGTACCACCCAACAAAAATGGACCAAATTCCGTAGTTTCAGACCAAAACGATGGCTAGTGTTTGAATTCTTATGTGGAACACAAAATACAATTATAAATTTTGGACAAGAATTCTATATGGGTCTCTTGGTCCTCGATTTCATATGGTCATTTTCTGGACCAAAAATCATATTTTCGGACCAAACGATGGCTAATGCTTGAAATCTGGTGCAAACTCGAAACACATTTATAAATTTTAGAGAAGAATGCTATAATGGTCTTCCGGTCCTTGATTTCATATAGAATTTTCGGGCGATTTTCATACCACCCGACTTCAATTGACCAAAATCTATATTTTTGAACAAGACGAGGGCTAGTGTTTGAAATCTGACGCGGAACCCGTAACATAGTTATAAATTTAGAAGAAGAATTGTATAAGGTTGATTTGGTCCCCAATTTCATATGGACTTCTCAGGCGATTTTCGTACCCATCGAAAAAAAGGACCAAAATCAGTATCTTCAAACTAGATGATGGCTAGTGTTTGAAATCTGGCTCGAAACCCGAAACACAGTTATACATTTTGGAGAAGAATGCTATAAGGGTCTCACGGTCCTCGATTTCATCTGGACTTTTCGAGCGATTTTCGTACCACCCATTAAAAATGGACCAAAGTCCGTAGTTTCAGACCAAACGATGGTTAGTGTTTGAAATCTGACGAAAAACCCGAAAAAGAGTTATAAATTTAGGAGAAGAATGCTATAAGGGTCTCGTGGTCCTCGATTTCATCTAGACTTTTAGGGCGATTTTTGTACCATCCGATAAAAATGGACCGAAATTCGTGTTTTCTTACAAGACGATGGCTAGTGTTTGAAATTTGATGCGGAACCCGAAACATAATTATAAATTTAGGAGAAGAATTCTATAAGGGTATCCTGGTCCTCGATTTCATCTGGTCTTTTTGGGCGATTTTTCTACCACGTGACAAAAATAGACCGAAAATCGTATTTACGGACCAGACGATGGCTAGTGTTTGAAATCTGGCGCGGAACCTGAAACATAGTTATAAATTTTAGAGAAGAATGCAATAAGAGTCTCTCAGTCCTCGATTTCATCTGGACATTTCAGGCGATTTTCGTACCACTCGACAAAAATGGACTGAAATCGGGTGGTACGAAAATCCCCGATTTCATCTAGACTTTTCAGGCAATTTTCGTACCACCCGAAAAAAATGGAACGAAATTCGTATTTTTAGACCAAATGGTAGCTATTGTTCATAATATGACCCGAAACACAATTATAAATTTTGGAGAATAATGTTTTTTAATTATAACATTTTTGAGAACTCTATTTTATTAAATGTTATTATTATATTCGTTTTATAGTTTTACTAAATAACAAAGATAATAATAACATATAATAAAATAGAGTTGCCAAATAAAATAATAATTAAATATTAATTTTGCAACTCAATTTTGTTATATGTTATTATTATTTTCGTTATTTAGTAAAACTACAAAACGAAGATAATAATAACGTATAATAAAACAGGATTGTCAAATAAATATGTAATTATTAATTTATTTGATAATTCTATTTTATTATATCTTATTATCATCTTCATTTTAAAGTTTGACTGCATAACGAAGATAATAATAACATATAATAAAATAGAGTTGTCATATAAATATGTAATTATTACTTTATTTGACAACTCGATTTTACTAAATGATACTATTATCTTCGTCATGTAATTGTACTTTATAACGAAGATAATAGAAACATATAATAAAATAGAGTTGTTTAATCAAGTAATAATTACATATTTATTTGACAACTCTATTTTGTTATATATTGTTATTATCTTTGTTTTATAGTTTTAGTTCATAACGAAGATCATAATAACATATAATAAAATAGAGTTGTCAAATCAATATGTAATTATTTGTTTATCTTACAACTCAATTTTGTTCTATGTTATTGTTATGTTCTTTGTTATTATTATCACCGTTTTATTCTTATATGTTTTTATTATTTTTGTTTTGTAATTGTACTATATAACGAATATAATAATAACATATAACAAAATAGAGTTGTAACTTAAATACAAAACGAAGATAATTATAACATATAATAAAATAGTATTGTCAAATAAATATTTAAGTATTACATTATTTGATAACTCTATTTTATTTAATGTTATTATTATCTTCGTTTTATGGTTTTATTTATAAAATATATAATAATAACATATAATAAAATAGAGTTGTCAAATAAATATGTAACTATTAATTTATTTGATAATTCTATTTTATCATATGTTATTATTATCTTCCTTTTAAAGATTGACTGCATAGCAATTATAGTAAAAACATATAATAAAATAGAGTTGTCAAACAACTATGTAATTATTACTTTATTTAACAACTCTATTTTATTTTATGTTAGTATTGTGTTCGTTATGAAGTACAACTATATAACGAAAAAGGTAACAACATAAAATAAAATAGAGTTGTCAAATAAAGTAATAAGTACATATTTATTTGATAAACTAAATTTTATTATATGTTATTATTATCTTCGTTATGTAGTAAAACAATAAAACAAAGATAATAATAACATATAATAAAATTTAGTTTATCAAATAAATATGTACTTATTACTTTATTTGACAACTCTATTTTATTTTATGTT
>NC_021164.2:7659221-7675125 GCF_000331145.2 Cicer arietinum | reverse complement strand
TACTTAATAATAAAGATAATAATAAAATATAACAAATTGAGTTGTTAAATAAATATGAAATAATTAATTATTTGACAACTCTATTTTATTAAATATTATAATTATCTTCGTTTTGTAGTTGTACTCAATGACGAAGATAATAATAACATTTAATAAAATAGAGTTGTCAAATAATTAATTATTTCATATTTATTTAACAACTCAATTTGTTATATTTTATTATTATCTTTATTATTAAGTACAACTACAAAACGAAGATAATAATAAAATAGAGTTGTCAAATAAATTAATTTTGACATATTTATTTGAAAACTCAATTTTTTTATATATTTATTATTATCTTTGTTATTAACATATAATAAAATATTATTTTCAAATAAAGTAATAATTACATCTTTACTTGACAACTATATTTCATTATATGTTATTATTATCTTTGTTTTATTGTTTTACTACATAACGAAGATAATAATAACATATAAAAAAAAATAGAGATGTCAAATAAAGTAATAATTACATCTTTACTTGACAACTATATTTCATTATATGTTATTATTATCTTTGTTTTATTGTTTTACTACATAACGAAGATAATAATAACATATAAAAAAAAATAGAGATGTCAAATAAAGTAATAATTACATCTTTACTTGACAACTATATTTCATTATATGTTATTATTATGATCGTTTTGTAGTATTATTTTCCAATGAAGACAACCTTATATACTATAACCCGAACCTCAAACCCAAAACCTTAAACCTTAAATCCTAAACCTTAAATGTATAAAACTATAAAACGAAGATAATAATAACATATAATAAAATATTATTTTCAAATAAAGTAATAATTACATATTTATTTGACAACTCTATTTTATTATATGTTGTTTAGTACGAAAATCGCCCAAAAATTCCAGAAGAAAATGAGGAGCGGGAGAGACTTTTAGCACATTTCTCCTAAATTTATAATTGTGTTTCGGGTAAAATTTAAAACACTAGCCATCGTCTGGTCAAAAAATACAAATCTTAGTCCATTTTTTTCATGTGGTACGAAAATCGTCCGAAAAGTGTTGCTGAAATCGAGGACCAGAAGACCCTTATAGCATTTTTCTCCTAAATTTGTAACTGTGTGTTAGGCTCGGCATCATATTTCAAACACTAGCCATCGTTTGAACCAAAAATACAAATTTCAGTCCATTTTTGTTGTGAAGTAGAAAAATCTCCCGAGAAGTCCAAATGCGATTGAGGACCTAGAGACCCTTTTAGAATTCTTCTCGTAAATTAATAATTGTGTTTCGGGTTCCGCCTCAGATTTCAAACACTAGCCATCTTCTTGTTCGAAAATACGGATTTCGGTGCATATTAGTCTTGTGGTACGACAATCTCCCAAAATGTCTAGATGCAATCAAGGACTAGGATACCTTTATAGCGTTCTTCTCCAAAATTTATAACTTCATTTCGGGTTCCGCACCAGATTTCAAACACTAGACCTCGTCTTGTCCAAAAATACAGATTTCGGTCCATTTTTGTTAGGTGGCACGAAAGTCGCCCAAAAAGTCCAGATGAAATGGAGGACAGGGAGACCATTATAACATTGTTATCCAAAATTTATAACTGTGTTCCGGGTTCCACATCAGATTTCAAACACTAGCCATCGTCTTGTGGAAAAATATGGATTTCGTTCCATTTTAGTCGGGTGGTACGTAAATCGCCCCAAAAGTCCAGATGAAATCAAGGACAGAGAGACCCTTATAGCATTCTTCTCCTAAATATATAACAGTGTTTCGGGTTTCGCGTCATATTTCAAACATTAGCCATCATCTTGTTCAAAAATATTGATTACGGTCCATTTAAGTCGGGTGGTACGATAATCGCCCGAACATTCCAGATGAAATCGAGGACCAGTAGACCCTTATAGCATTCTTCTCCAAAAATTATAATTGTGTTTCAGTTTCCACGCCAGATTTCAACTCTAGCCATAATCTGGTCTGAAAATACAGATTTTGGTTCAATTTTGTCGAGGGGTAAGAAAATTACCGAAAAGTGCAAATAAACTCATGGACCAGGAGACCCTTATAGCATTCTTCTCCAAAATTTATAAATGTGTTTCGTGTTCGGATCCAGATTTCAAACACTAGCCATCGTCTAGTTTCAATAATACGGATTTCGATCCATTTTAGTCGTGTGATACAAAAATCGCCTGAAACGTCCAGACGAAAAGGAGGACAAGGAGACCTTTATAGCATTCTTCTCCAAAATTTATAACTGTGTTTAGGGTTCTGCGTTAGATTTCAAACACTAGCCATCGTCTTGTTCGAAAATACAGATTTCGGTCCATTTTAGTCAGGTGGTACAAAAATCGCCCGAAAATTCCAGATGAAATCGAGGACAGGGAGACCCTTATAGCATTCTTCTCCTAAATATATAACTGGGTTTCGGGTTCCGCACCCGATTTCAAACACTAGCCCTCGTCTTGTCCGAAAACACAGATTTCGATCCATTTTTGTTAAGTGGTATGAAAATCACCCGAAAAGTCCAGATGAAATTGAGGACCAGGAGACTCTTATATCATTCTTCACCTAAATTTATAACTGTGTTTCGGGTTTTACGTCCAATTTCAAATAATAGCCATTTTCTTGTTCGAAAATACGAATTTCGGTTCAATTTTGTCGAGTTGTACGAAAATCGCCTCGAAAGTCCAAAAGAAATTGAGGACCGTGAGAACCTTATAGCATTCTTCTCGGAGGCATATAATAGTGTTTCGGGTTCCGCCTCCAATTTCATATACTAGCAATCGTCTGGTCCGATAATACATATTTTAGTCCATTTTTGTTGAGGAGTACGAAAATCGTCCAAAAATTCCAGATGAAATCGAGGGCCGAGAGACCCTTATAGCATTCAACTTCTAAATTAATAATTGTATTTTGGGTTCCGCGTCAAATTTCAAACACTTGCCATCATCTTGTTCGAAAATACAGATTTCGGTCCATTTGAGTCGGGTGGTACGAAAATCGCCCGAAAATTATGACATTCGTCTCCAAAATTTATATTTGTGTATCGGGTTCCACGTCATATTTCAAACACTAGCCCTCGTCTTGTCCAAAAATACAGATATCGCTATATTTTTGTCGGGTGGTATGAAAATCGCCCAAAAAGTCGAGATTAAATCGAGGACCGGGAGACCCTTATAGCATTCTTCTTATAAATTTGTGATTGTGTTTCAGGTTCCACGTCAGATTTAAAACACTAGCCATCGTCTTGTTCGAAAATACGGGTTTCGGTCCATTTTAGTCGGATGATACGAAAATCGCCTAAAAAGTCCAGATGAAATCGAGGACCAGAAGACCCTTATATCATTCTTCTCCTAAACATTTAACAGTGTTTCAGGTTCCGCGTTAGATTTCAAACACAAGCCATCGTCTGGTCCGAAAATACAGATTTTGTCCATTTTTGACGATGGCTAGTGTTTGAAATCTGACGCAGAACCCTAAACACAGTTATAAATTTTGGAGAAGAATGCTATAAGGGTCTCCTTGTCCTCCATTTCGTCTGGACTTTTCAAGCGATTTTTGTACCACCCGACCAAAATGGACAAAAATTAGTATTTCTAGACCAGACGAGGGCTAGTGTTTGAAATTTGACGCAAAACCTGAAACACAGTTATAAATTTTGGAGAAGAAAGCTATAAGGGTCTCCCGGTCCTCGATTTCATCTGGACTTTTTAGGCGATTTTCATACCACTAGACTAAAATGGATTAAAATCCGTATTTTTGGACCAGACGATGGCTAGTGTTTGAAATTTGACATGGAACCCAAAATACAATTATAAATTTAGAAGAAGAAGGTTATAAGGGTCTCTCGGTCGTCGATATCATCTGGACTTTTCGGGCGATTTTCGTACCCCTCGACAAAAATTGACCAAAATCTATATTTTTGGACCAAACGATGGCTAGTGTTTGAAATCTGACCCGAAATCCGAAACACTATTTTATATTTAGGAGAAGAATGCTATAAGGGTCTCCTGGTCCTCGATTTCTTCTGGTATTTTCGGGTTATTTTCGCACCACCCGACTAAAATCGATTACTTTATCAAACAACACTATTTTATTACATTTTATTATTAAATTCACAACTCAATTTTGTTATATGTTAATATTATTTTCGTTATTAAGTACAACTACAAAATGAAGATAATAATATCATTTAATAAAATAGAATTGTCAAATAAATTAATATTTACAAATTTATTTGACAACTTAATTTTGTTATATGTTATTATAATTTTCGTTATTAAGTACAACAATAAAACGAAGATAATAATAATATTTAATTAAATGGAGTTGTCAAATAAAATAACATTGACAACACTATTTTATTTTATTTTATTATATGTTATTATTATCTTCATTATTGAGTTATTTGAAAACTTTATTTTATTATATGTTTCTATTATCTTCGTTATGAAGCACAAATACATTTCAAAGATAATAATCACATATAATAAAATATAGTTATCGAATAAAGTAATAATTACATATTTATTTGACAACTGTCTTTTAGTATATGTTATTATTATCTTCGTTTTGTATTTGTTTGTCATAAAGAAGATTAGAATAACATATAATAAAGTATTGTTTTTCAAATAAAGTAATTATTACATATTTATTTGACAACTATATTTGATTATATGTAATTATTATGATCATTTTGTAGTAATATTTTGCAATGAGGATAACCCTATATACTATACCCGAACCTCAAACCTCAAACCTTAAACCCTAAATCCTAAACCTTAAACCTTAAACCCTAAACACTAAACCCAAAACCCTGAACCCTAAACTCTAAACCTTAATCCCTAAACGTGATTTCTTAAACGCTAAACACCCTATTAAATAAAGATGTAATTATTACTTTATTTGACAACTCTATTTTTTTTATATGTTATTATTATATTCATTATAAAGTAAAACTATAAAGTAATAATTACATATTTAATTGACAACTCTATTTTATTACGGATTTCAGTCCATTTTTGTCGGGTGGTACAAAAATCGCCCAAAAGGTCCAAATGAAAACGAGGACCTAGAGACCCATTTAGAATTCTTCTCCTAAATTAATAACTGTGTTTTTGTTTCCGTGTCAGATTTCAAAAACAAGCCATGTGTTGGTCCAAAAATACAGATTTCTGTCCAATTCTGTAAAGTGGTACGATAATCGCCCAAGAAGTCCAAATGAAATCGAGGACCGGAAGACTCTTATAGAATTCTTCTCCTATGTTTAAGATTGTGTCTAAGGTTCCGTGTCAGATTTCAAACACTAGCGATCGTCTGGTCTAAAAATACGATTTTCGGTCTAATTTTGCTTCGAGACCGGGAGCCCATTATAATATTCTACCCCAAAATTTATAACTTTGTTTCGGGGTTTCGCGCCAGATTTCATACACTAACCATCGTTTGGTCCGAAAATATGATTTTCGGTCTATTTTTGTAAAGTGGTACAAAAATCGCCCGAAAAGAAACAATGAAATCGAGGACCAGGAGACCTTTATAGTATTCTTCTCCTAAATTTATAATTATGTTTTGGGTTCCGCATCAGATTTCAAACACTAGCCATCGTCTTGTACAAAAATACGCATTTTGGTCTATTTCTGTTGGGTGGTACGAAAATCGCCCAGAAAAGTGTAGATGAAATCGAGGACCATGAGACCCTTATAGAATTCATCTCCTAAATTTATAACTGTGTTTCAGGTTCTGGCGTGAGATTTTAAACACTAGCCATCGTTTGGTCCGAAACTACGGATTTCGGTCCATTTTTGTTTGGTGGTACGAAAATCGCCCGAAAAGTCCAGATGAAATCGAGGACCGGGAGACTCTTATAGCATTCAGATTTCAAACACTAGCCATCATCTTGTACGAAAATACGGATTTCGGTCCATTTTTGTTTGGTGGTACGAAAATCGCCCGAAAAGTCCAGATGAAATCGAGGACCGGGAGACTCTTATAGCATTCAGATTTCAAACACTAGCCATCATCTTGTACGAAAATACGGATTTCGGTCCATTTTTGTTTGGTGGTACGAAAATCGCCCGAAAAGTCCAGATGAAATCGAGGACCGGGAGACTCTTATAGCATTCAGATTTCAAACACTAGCCATCATCTTGTACGAAAATACGGATTTCGGTCCATTTTGGTCAGGGGGTATGAAAATTGCCCAAAAAGTCTAGATGAAATCGAGGACCAGGAGACCGTTATAGCATTCTTCTCCTAAATTTATAGTTGTGTTTCAATTTCCACGTCCGATTTCAAACACTAGCCATCGTGTGGTCCAAAAAAACAGATTTTGGTCCATTTTTGTCGAGGGGTACGAAAATCCCTTGAAAAGTCCAACTGAAATCGAGGACCAAGAGACTACTATTGAATTTTCCTTCTAAATGTATAACCGTGTTTTAGGTTTCGCGTTAGATTTCAAACACTAGCCATTGTCTTGTTTGAAAATACAGATTTTGTTCCATTTTAGGCGGGAGGTACGAAAATCACCCAAAAAGTCCAGATGAAATCGAGGACCAGGAGACCATTATAGCATTCAAAAACTAGCCATCGACTGGTACGAAAATATGATTTTCGGACTATTTTTGTCAGGTGATACAAAAATCGCCCAAAAAGACCATATGAAATCGAGGAACAGGAGACCCTTATACCATTTTTATAAAAAATTTATAATTGTCTTTCGGGTTCCCTATCAGATTTCTAACACTAGCCAATGTCTGGTTCGAAAATACGGATTTCGGTCCATTTTTTTCGGGTGGTACTAAAATCGCTCGAAATGTCCCGATGAAATCAAGGACCGAGAGACCCTTATAACATTGTTCTAAAAAATTTATTTCACAAATCTATTTTGTTAAATGTTATTGTTATCTTCATTTTTTAGTTGTACTTAATGAAGAAAACAATAATAACATATAACAAAATTGAGTTGTCAAATAAATATGTAATTATTAGTTTATTTTGACAAATCTATTTTGCTATATGTTATTAATATCTCCTTTATATAGTAATACTTTTTAATGGAGATAATAAGAACATATAATAAAATAGAGTTGTCAAATAAAGTAATAGTTACAAATTTATTTGATGAACTGGATTTTATTATATGTTATTTTTATCTTCGTTACGAAGTAAAACTATAAAACTTTTTCGTTATATAGTAGTACTTTAAAACGAAGATAATAATTACATATAATAATATAGAGTTATTTCGTTATATAATAATTACATATAATAATTACATATAAAACGAAGATAATAATTACATATAATGATATAATTACATATAATAATTATTTTTTTCGTTATTTACTTATTTATTACACAAATCTATTTTGTTAAATGTTATTGTTATCTTCATTTTTTAGTTGTACTTAATGAAGAAAACAATAATAACATATAACAAAATTGAGTTGTCAAATAAATATGTAATTATTAGTTTATTTTGACAAATCTATTTTGCTATATGTTATTAATATCTCCTTTATATAGTAATACTTTTTAATGGAGATAATAAGAACATATAATAAAATAGAGTTGTCAAATAAAGTAATAGTTACAAATTTATTTGATGAACTGGATTTTATTATATGTTATTTTTATCTTCGTTACGAAGTAAAACTATAAAACAAAGATTATAATAACATATAATAAAATAGTGTTGTTAAATAAAGTAATAATTACTGAATTATTACACAACTCTATTTTATTAAATGTTATTATTATCTTCATTTTATAGTTGTACTTAATAACAAAAATTATAACAACATATAACAAAATTGATTTGTCAAATAAATTTGTAAATATTACTTTATGTAATTTTTACTTTATTTGACAACTCTGTTTTATTATATGTTATTATTATCTTTGTTATGTAATAAAACTATAAAACGAAGATAATAATAACATATAATAAAACATTATTTTCAAATAAAGTAATAATTACATCTTTATTTGACAATTTGTTTTACTATGTGTTATTATATTCTTCGTTTTGTAGTCATACTTCACAATGAAGATAACTCTAAATATTAAACACCGAACCTAAAACCCAAAACCCAAAATCCTAATCCTTAAACACTGAACCCTAAAACCTAAACTTTTAACCCTGAATCCGGAACCCTAAACTTTAAACCCTAATCTATAAACATGATTTCAGAAACCCTAAACATGATTTCAGAAACCCTAAACATGATATTTTAAATGGACCGAAATCCATATTTTTATGCCAGATGAATGCTAGTGTTTGAAATCTGATGCGAAACCCGAAAAACATTTATAAATTAAGGATAAGAATGCTATAAGGGTCTTTAGGTTTTCAATTTCATCTAGAGTTTTCAGGCAATTTTCGTACCACACGAGAAAAATGGACCAAAATCCAAATCGATGGCTAGTGTTTGAAATATGATGCAGAACCGAAACACAATTATAAAGTTAGGAGAAGAATGCTATAAGGTTCTCCCAGTCCTAGATATCATCTTGATTTTTCGGGTGATTTTCGTACCACTAAACAAAAATGGAATGGAATGCTTATTTTCGGACTAGATGATAACTAGAGTTTAAAATCAAACGTGAAACCCGAAACACAGTTAAAAACTTAGGAGAAGGGTGCTATAAGGGTCTCGCGGTCCTTGATTTCAAGTGGACTTTTCGGGCGATTTCGTATAAATTTAGAAAACAATGCTATAAGGGTATCCCAGTACTCGATTTCCTTAATTAGGTAGTTGTACTTCATATCGAAGATAATAGTAAAATATAATAAAATAGAGTTGTTAAATAAAGTAATAATTACATATTTATTAGACAACTCTATTTTGTTAAATATTATTATTATCTTCGATTTGTAGTTATACATAACACAAAGATAATAATAACATATAATAAAACAGAGCTATCAAATAAATTAATTATTACATATTTATTTAACAACTCTATTTTTTTATATATTATTATTGTCTTAGTTATAAAGTAAAACTATAAAACGAAGATAATAATAACATATAATAAAATAGTGATGTCAAATAAAGTAATGATCACATATTTATTAGACCACTCTATTTTGTTAAATGTTATCATTATCTTTGTTTGGTAGTTGTATTTAATAACGAAAATTATAATAACGAATAACAAAATTGAGTTGTCAAATAAATCTGTAAATATTACTTTATTTGACAACTCTACTTTATTAAATGGTATTATTATCTTTGTTTTGTAGTTATACTTAATAATGAAAATAATAATAACATATAATACAATTGAGCTGTCAAATGAATATGTAATTATTGTTTTATTTGACAACTCTATTTTATTATATGTTATCATTATCTTCGTTATATAATTGTAATAATTACAATTGTATATAATAAAATAGAGTTGTCAAATAAGTAATAATTACTTATTTATTAGACAACTATATTTTATTAGGCAACTATAAAACAAAAATAATAAATACATATAATCAAATAGAGTTGTCAAATAAAGTAATAATTACATATATATTTGATAAACTCAATTTTATTATATGTTATTATTATCTTCGGTATGAAGTAAAACTATAAAACAAAGATAATAATAACAAATAATAAATTAGTGTTATCAAATAAAGTAATAATTACTTATTTATTAGACAACTATATTTTATTAGGCAACTATAAAACAAAAATAATAAATACATATAATCAAATAGAGTTGTCAAATAAAGTAATAATTACATATTTATTTGATAAACTCAATTTTATTATATGTTATTATTATCTTCGGTATGAAGTAAAACTATAAAACAAAGATAATAATAACAAATAATAAATTAGTGTTATCAAATAAAGTAATAATTACTTATTTATTACACAACCCTGTTTTATTAAATGTTATTATTGTCTTGATTATATAGTTTTACTTAATAACGAAAATTATAATAACATAATGCAAAATTGAGTTGTGAAATAAACTTGTAAATATTACTTTATTTCACAACTCTATTTAATTAAATGTTATTATTATTTTTGTTTTATAGTTGTTCTTAGTAACGAAAATAATAAAAACATATAACACAATTGATCCATCAAATAAATATATGTAATTATTACTTTATTTGACAACTCTATTTTATTATATGTTATTGTTTTTTTTTATTATATAGTAGTACTTTATAACAAACATAATAATACCATATAATAAAATAGTGTTGTCAAATAAAATAATAATTACATATTTATTTGATAAACTCAATTTTATTATATGTTATTATTATATCGTTATGAAGGTAAAACTATAAAACGAAGATAATGTTTTATAGTTGTTCTTAGTAACGAAAATAATAATAACATATAACACAATTGATCCATCAAATAAATATGTAATTATTACTTTATTTGACAACTCTATTTTATTATATGTTATTGTTTTTTTCTATTATATAGTAGTACTTTATAACAAACATAATAATACCATATAATAAAATAGTGTTGTCAAATAAAATAATAATTACATATTTATTTGATAAACTCAATTTTATTATATGTTATTATTATATGCGTTATGAAGTAAAACTATAAAACGAAGATAATAATAACATATAATAAAATAGTGGTTTCAAATAAAGTAATAATTACATATTTATTTGACAACTCTATTTTATTATATGTTTTTATTATCTTTGTTAAAAAGTACAAGTACATAACGAAGATAATAATAACATACAACACAATTGAGCTGTCAAATAAATATGTAATTATTACTTTATTTGAAACCACTATTTTATTATATGTTTTTATTATCTTTGTTAAAAAGTACAAGTACATAACGAAGATAATAATAACATATAATAAAATAGTGGTTTCAAATAAAGTAATAATTAATTATTTATTACACAACTATATTTTATTAAATGTTATTACGATATTCGTTTTGTAGTTGTACTTAATAACGAATTTATAATAACATATAAAAAATTTGAGTTGTCATATAATTATGTAAATATTACTTTATTTGACAAGTCTATTTTATTAAATGTTATTATTATCTTTGTTTTGTAGTTGTATTTAATAACGAAAATAATAATAACATACAACACAATTGAGCTGTCAAATAAATATGTAATTATTACTTTATTTGACAACTCTATTTTATTATATGTTACTATTATCTTCGATAAGAAGTACACAACTCAATTTTATTAAATGTTATTTATTTAAAAACTCTATTTTATTAAATATAATTATGATAACAAATAATGCAATTGAGTTGTCAAATAAATATGTAATTATTACTTTATTTGACAACTCTATTTTATTATATGTTATTATTATCTTCGTTATGTACTTGTACTTTTTAACAAAGATAATAAAAACATATAATAAAATAGAGTTGTCAAATAAAGTAATATTTACTTATTTATTACACAACTCAATTTTATTAAATGTTATTTATTTAAAAACTCTATTTTATTAAATGTAATTATGATAACAAATAATACAATTGAGTTGTCAAATAAATATGTAATCATTACTTTATTTTACAACTCTATTTTATTATATGTTATTATTTTCTTTGTTATACAGTAGTACTTCATAATGAAGATAATAACTTATAATACAATAGAGTTGTCAAATAAAAGAATAATTACATATTTATTTGATAAATTTAATTTTAATATATGTTATTATTGTTTTCGTTATGAAGTAAAACAAAAAAATTAAGATAATAATAACATAAAATGAAATAGTGTTTTAAAATAAAGTAATAATTACTTATTTATTACACAACTGTATTTTATTAAATGTTATTATTATCTTCGTTTTGAAGTTGTACTTACTTACGAAAATTATAACATATAACAAAATCGAGTTGTCAAATAAATTTGTAAATATTACTTTATGTAATTTTTACTTTATTTGACAACTCTTTTTTATTATATGTTATTATTATCTTTGTAATGACATTAAACTGTAAGACGAAGATAATAATAACATATAATCAAATAGAGTTATGAAATAAAATAATAATTAGATATTCATTTGGCAACTCTATTGTATTATATGTTATTATTATCTAGGTTTTGTATTTGTTTTTCATAACGAAGATAATAATAACATATAATAAAATATTATTTTCAAATAAAGTAATAATTATATCTTTATTTGACACTTTGTTTTATTATATGTTACTATCATATACATTTTGTAGTCCTACTTTGCAATGAAGATAACACTAAATACTAAACACCGAACCTTAAAACCAACACCCTATATCCTAAACCTTATACACTGAACCCTATACCTTAAATAAATATGTAATAATTACTTTATTTGAAAACTCTATTTTGTTAGGGTTTTGTGTGTTGGGCTGTTTAGGGTTTAAAAAATCAAGTTACGTGTGTTAGGTTGTTATGAAGAACAACTACATAACGAACATAATAAAAACATATAATAAAATAGAGTTGTCAAATAAATATGTAATTATTATTTTATTTGACAACTCTATTTTATTATATGATACAATTATCTTCATCATGTAGTTGTATTTCATAACGAAGATAATAGAAACATATAATAAAAATAAAGTTGTCAAATCAAGTAATAATTACATATTTATTTGACAACTCAATTTTGTTATATATTGTTATTATCTTTTTTTATAGTTTTAGTTCATTATGAAGATAATAATAACATATAATAAAATAGAGTTGTCAAATAAATATTTAATTATTTATTTATTTGACAACTCAATTTTTTTATATGTTATTATTAACTTCGTTTTATAGTTATACTTAAGAATGAAGATAATTATAACTTATAATAAATTAGAGTTGTCAAACAAATAAGTAACGAAGAAGATAATAATAAAATATAATAAAAATGGTTGGTCAAATCAAGTAATAATTACATTTTTATTTGACAACTCAATTTTATTATATGTTATTATTATCTTTGTTAAAAAGTACAAGTACATAACGAAGATAATAATAACATATAATAAAATAGAGTTGTCAAATAAATATGTAATTATTCCTTTATTTGACAACTATATTTTACTATATCTTATTATTATCTTTGTTAAAAAGTACAAGTACATAACGAAGATAATAATAACATATAATAAAATAGAGTTGTCAAATAAAGGAATAATTACATATTTATTTTACAACTCAATTTTGTTATATGTTATTATTATTTTCGTTATTTAGTACAACTACAAAATGAAGATAGTAATAACGTATAATAAAATAGAGTTGTCAAACAAATATATAATTATGAATTTATTTGACAACTCTATTTTACTATTATCTTCGTTTATTAGTTTTACTTCATAACAAAGATAATAATAACATATAATAAAATAGAGTTGTCAAATAATGTAATAATTAAATATTTATTTGACAACTCTATTTTATTATATGTTATTATTATCTTTTTTTTGTATTTGTTTTTCATAACGAAGATAATAATAATATATAATAAAATATTATTTTCAAATAAAGTATTAATTATATCTTTATTTGACAACTTAATTTTATAATATGTTACTATTATCTTTGTTTTGTAGTAATTCTTCGTTATGAAGATAACCCTTAATACTAAACACATAACATTAAGGCCAAAACCCTAAATCCTAAACCTTAAACCTAAACCTTAAAACCTGAATCCTAAACCCTAAACTGTTAACCCTAAATCCTGAACCCTAAACTCTTAACCCCAATCCCTAAATGTGATTTCTGAAACCCTAAACATGATTTTTTTTAACCCTAAACAGCCTAACACACTAAACCCTAATAAAATGGAGTTGTCAAATGAATATATAATTATTACTTTATTTGACAACTCTATTTTACTATATATTATTATCATATTTGTTATGAAGTAAAACTATAAAACGAAGATAATAATAACATATAATAAATTAGAGTTATGAAATAAAGTAATAATTACATATTTATTTGACAACTCTATTCCTAACACACTAAACCCTAATAAAATAGAGTTGTCAAATGAATATATCATTATTACTTTATTTGACAACTTTGTTTTACTATATGTTATTATCATATTTGTTATGAAGTAAAACAATAAAACAAAGATAATAATAACATATAATAAATTAGAGTTGTGAAATAAAGTAATAATTACATATTTATTTGACAACTCTATTTTATTATATATTATTACTATCTTCTTTATGAAGTCAAACTATAAAACGAAGATAATAATAACATATAATAAAATAGAATTATCAAATAAAGAAATAATTATATATTTATGTGACAACTCTATTTTATTATATGTTATTACTATCTTCGTTATGCAGACAAACTTTAAAATGAAGATAATAATAACATATAATAAAAACATATAACAAAATTTAGTTGTCAAATAAAGATGTAATTATTACTTTATTTGACAACTCTATTTTATTATATGTTATTATTATCTTCAGTATTACATATTTGTTTGACAATTCTATTTTATTAAATGTGATTATTATCTTCGTTTTATAGTTTGACTTCATAAAGAAGATAGTAATAATATATAATAAAATAGAGTTGTCACATAAATATATAATTATTTCTTTATTTGATAATTCTATTTTATTAAATGTGATTATTATCTTCGTTTTATAGTTTGACTTCATAAAGAAGATAGTAATAATATATAATAAAATAGAGTTGTCAAATAAAGATGTAATTATTACTTTATTTGACAACTCTATTTTATTATATGTTATTATTATCTTCAGTATTACATATTTGTTTGACAATTCTATTTTATTAAATGTGATTATTATCTTCGTTATGAAGTACATATATATAACGAAAATAATAATAACATATAATAAAATTGAGTTGTCAAATAAATATTTAATTATTTATTTATTTGACAACTCTATTTTATTATATGTTAGGCTAAATACCACTCGTGGTCGGTTAAGTTAATTTATGTTAACGTTTTAGTCCCTTATCTTTTTTTTCTTTTTCTGTTTGGTCATTTATTTTAATTTTAAGTGACAACTTAATCTTTTATGTTTTAAAGTGTCTACAATGTTATCCTTTTTTTTTACAAAAATTCAAAATTTCATCAAAATTTTTAAACAAAACCCATAAAATTAATTATATTTTTTAATATAAAACAAATTTCATCAAGTTTGTAACTCAAATAAACACATATTTCTCATTCTTGATTTGATAGTGTTTGAGATGAAAATATGAGTTTATTTAAAGATTTAAGTTATGAATTTGATGAAATTGTATTATATTGAGGATGATAATTAATTTTATGGGTTTTGTTTGAAATTTTTTATGAATTTTTGGAAAAAATAAGGATAACATTGTTGACATTTTAAAACATAAATTATCAAATAGTCACTTAAAATTAAAATAAAAGACCAAATCGGAAAAAAAAAAAAGAAGAAGATAAATGACTTAAACGTTAAACTGAAATAAAGTTAAGGGACCACGAGTGGTGTTTAGCCTATATGTTATTACTATCTTCGTTTTATAGTTTTAATTCATAAGGAAGATAATAATAACATATAATACAATAGAGTTGTCAAATAAAGTAATAATTACATCTTTAATTGTCAACTCTATTTTATTAGGGTTTAGTGTGTTACGATGTTTAGGGTTTAAAAAAATCCTGTTTAGGGTTTAAGAAATCACGTTTAGGGATTAGGATATAGGATTTTGGGTTTAGGCGATGGCTAGTGATTAATATCGGACGCGGAACCCGAAATACAGTGATTAATTAGGAGAAGAATGTTAGGGTTTCCGGGTCCTCGATTTCATTTGGCATTTTCGGACGATTTTCGTACCACCGGACAAAAGCGGATTGAAATCCGTATTTTTGGACCAAACGATGGCTAGTGTTT
>NC_021164.2:7654042-7658712 GCF_000331145.2 Cicer arietinum | reverse complement strand
CGAAACACAAATATAAATTTAGGAGAAGAATGTTACAAGGGTATACCGGTCCTCAATTTCATCTAGACTTTTTGGGGGATTTTTGTACCACTAGATAAAGATGGATTGAAATCCGTATTGTTTGATCAAACGATGGCCAGTGTTTAGAAACTTTCGCAGAACCCAAAAGACAATTATAAATTTAGGAGAAGAATGCTTTAAGGGTCTCTAGTCCTCGATTTCATCTAGACTTTTCGGGCAATTTTTGTACTACCCAACAAAAATGGACGGAAATCCATATTTTCGTACAAGATGATAGTTAGTATTTGAAATCTGACGCGGAACCCTAAACACAATTATAAATTTAGGAGAAGAATGCTATAGGGTCTTCGGCTTTTCAGGCAATTTTTGTACTACCCGACAGAAATGGACGGAAATCCATATTTTCTTACAAGATGATAGTTAGTATTTGAAATCTGACGCGGAACCCTAAACACAATTATAAATTTAGGAGAAGAATGCTTTAAGGGTCTCTGGTCCTGGATTTCATCTGGACTTTTCGGGCAATTTTTGTACTACCCGACAAAAATGGACGGAAATCCATATTTTCGTACAAGATGATAGTTAGTATTTGAAATCTGACGCGGAACCCTAAACACAATTATAAATTTAGGAGAAGAATGCTATAAGGGTCTTCGGGTCGTCGATTTCATCTAGATGTTTTGGGTGATTATCGTACCACCTCAAAAAAACAGACCGCAATCCGTATTTTCGCACCCGACGATGACTATTATTTTAAATCTGACGCGGAACCCGAAACAAAATTATAAATTTAGTTGAAGGATTCTATAATGGTCTCTCAGTCCTCGATTTCATCTAGACGTTTCCAACAATTTTCATACCACCAGACAAAAATGGACCAAAATTCGTATTTTCGGATTAGACGATGGTTAGTGATTGAAATATGACTCGGAACCCGAAACATAGTTATAAATTTATGAGAAGAATGCTATAAGGGTCTCCCGGACCTCGATTTCATCTGGAATTTCCGGTCGATTTTCGTACCACTCGATTAAAATGGACCAAAATCTTTACTTTGGGACCAGACAATGGCTAGTTTTGAAATCTTATGCGGAACTTGAAAGACAAATAAAAATTTAGGAAAAGAACGCTATAAGGGTCTCCAGATCGTGGATATCATCTGGACTTTTCGAGTGATTATCATACCACCCAACAAAAATTAATCGAAATTTGTATTTTTGGACCAAACGATGGCTGGTGTTGGAAATTTAACGTGGAACCCGAACCGCAGTTATAAATCTAGGAGAGAAATTCTTCAAGAGTCTCTAGGTCCTCGATTTCATTTGGACTTTTCATGAGATTTTCGTACCATCTAACTAAAATGGACCGAAATCCGTATTTTCAAACAAGACAATGGCTAGTGTTTGAAATCTAATCCCGAACTAGAAACAACAGTTATAAATTTAGGAGAATAATGCTTTAAGGGTTTCCGGGTCCTCAATTTCATCTGAATAGTTTGGGCAATTTTTGTTCCACGCGACAAAAATAAACTGAAATCCATATTTTCCGGCCAAACAATAGCTAGTGTTTCATCTGAACTTTTCGGGCGACTTTTGTACCACTTGACAAAAATGAATCAAAATGCGTATTTTCGGACCACACGTTCGCTAGTAGTTGAAATCTGACACGGATCTCGAAACACAATTATAAATTTAGGAGAAGAATGCTATAAGGGTCTCGCGGTCGTCAATTTCATCTGGACTTTTTGGGCAATTTTCATACCACCTGACAAAAATGGACCGAAATCCATATTTTTGGACCAGACGATGGCAAGTGTTTGAAATCTAAACCAAAACTCGAAACACAATTTTAGATTTAGGAGAAGAATGCTATAAGGTTCTTCAGGTCCTCGTTTTCATTTGGACTTTACATGCGATTTTCATACGACTAAACAAAAATGGGCCAAAATTCGTATTTTCGGACTAAACAAAGACTAGTATTTGTAATTAGACAAGGAACCTGAAACCCGAAACACAATGATAAAGTTAGGAGAACAATGCTATATGGGTCTCTCGGTCCTCGATTTCATCTAGACGTTTCGGGTGATTTTCCTACCACCCGACAAAAACGGACCAAAATCCATATTTTCGGACTACACGATGGCTAGTGTTTGAAATCCGACGCGAAACCAGAATCAAAGTTATAAATTTAGGAGAAGAATGCTAAAAGGGTCTCCCTGTCCTCAATTTCAACTAGACTTTTCGGGCGATTTTCGTACCAACCGACAAAAACGAACCAAAATACGTATTTTCAGACCAAATGGTGGCTAGTATTTGAAAACTGACACGGAACCCAAATCACAGTAATAAATTTAAGAGAAAAAAATACTATAAGGGTCTCTAGGTCTTCGATTTCATATGGACTTTATAGGCGATTTTGGTACCACACGACAAAAATTGACCGAAATCCGTATTTTCGGAGCAAACGGTAGCTATTGTTTGTAATCTAACGCGGAACCTGAAACACAATTTTAAAGTTAGGAAAATATTTCTATAAGGGTTTCCTAGTCCTCGATATAATATGAACTTTTTGGGAGATTTTCATATTATCCAACAATAATGGACTGAAATTCGTATTTTTGGACCACACGATGGTTAGTGTTTAAAATATGATGTGGAACCCGAGACAGTGTTATAAAATTAGTAGAAGAATGCAATAAGGGTCTCCCGGTCCTCGATTTTATTTGGACTTTTCGGGCGATTTTCGTACCACCAGACAAAAATGGACTGAAATCTGTATCTTGGGCCCAAACGATAGGCAGTGTTTGAAATCTAACGCATAACCCAAAACACATTTATCAATATAGTAGAAGAATGCTATAATGGTCTCTCGATCCTTGATTTTATCTGGGCTTTTCGATCGATTTTCGTACCACCCAACAAAAAGGGACCGAAATATGTATTTTCGAACTAGAAAATGGCTAGTGTTTGAGATTTGACGCATAACCTGAACACAATTATAAATTTAGGAGAATAATGCTATAAGGGTCTCCAGATCTTCAATTTCATCTGGAGTTTTCAAGCGATTTTCGTAGCACACGACCAAAATGGACTGAAATTGGTATTTTCAGACAAATCGATGGCTAGTGATTGAAATATGACGTGGGACCTGAAACACAATTATAAAGTTAGGAGAAGAATGATATATTGTTCTCCCAGTCCTCGATATCATCTTGAATTTTCTGGCGATTTTCGTACCACCCAACAAAAATGGAATGTAATCCTTATTTTTGGACTAGATGATAACTAGTGTTTAAAATCTGATGTGGAACCCGAAACACAATTATAAATTTTGGAGAAGAATGCTATAAGGGTCTCCTGGTCCTCGATTTCATGTGGACTTTTCGGGCAATTTTCGTACTGTGACACCCTAATCCCCAAATAAAACAAATTTAATTTTTCATATTTTTAAAACTGCGAACTTCAAATAACTAAATATAAAAACTTCCAAACATATTTATTTATTATTAAGATAAAGAGTATCACATAATCCTAAACACGTCAAATAAATTCAAAGGTTCCATCCACTTAACAACATGAAATCACAATATCAGACAACATAATCCTTTTTGAAGTACACACAGTTATGTTTTAAATTAAGTGCAAATGTAGTCCCAACCCAATGTCACTATAAGAGCGGGAATACCCAAAATAAAAATGCTCAAAATAACATCAACAAAATGCATATAATAAGAGTCTCCAAGACATGATGGCTTCCACCTCTCTGATGGTACTAGTCATTACCTTCAACTTTCAACTCGTCTGCGTCCGTCACAAACGCCAAACACAAACAACGAGGGGTGAGTATCGAAATTATGTAACAGTATAAAATACACGAGGAGAACACGCAAGCAATCATATTATGACAACCTCAAAAGCAGTCAAGTGTATAATATCAACGATTCATCAAATTCATTCACAATAAGACAATCACAAGAACGAAATGCTATGCATGTCCTATACTCTCTTCTTCATCATTTGGTACCATTCTACTCTGAAGTACTTGGCTAGGAGGCCTGATACTATGCCACTACAAGAGTGGACGGACAATTCATGAATGGCCAAGTCCTCATAGATCCCCTCAACTCAACCCGAGACACATATACGCGACGGTCGGGGTACTCTTGTGTTGCACGGTAGCTCCCGACCTTAGGGAATAACCCACTAATCCACTTAGGAATTCCCCACTAGAGGTACCCCAAGGTCTTTCAGTCTTATCTTACAGTTCGACTGTAGCCCTCCACGATCAGGCTCATTCAGTTGTACTTCCCTGAATCACTAGGTTTGTCAAACCCTCCCTATATGATGACAAAATAGGTCTAACTCCAAAATCACAACCCAATAAATTTCAGTTTGACTTCACCACATTCATCATTATATATGTATATCAGTCAATCACAATATAATCCAATATTTTGGTTTGCACTACTCACAATGCATCATCCAGTCTTATCAATAACAAAATAAAAGATCAAACAACTTGCACATTCAAGTAATATCACAATTTCATTCAAGTAGCAAGAACACTCCAGTACATCTCATTCACACAGTAACAATCAACATAGTATTCATAAAATCAGACGGCATGCAATCTTGATATAAATAAATTCA
>NC_021164.2:7652107-7653258 GCF_000331145.2 Cicer arietinum | reverse complement strand
ATTATTATTATTATTATTATTATTATTATTATTATTATTATTATTATTATTATTATTATTATTATTATTATTATTATTATTATTATTATTATTATCCCAGTCTATTAGAGCTAAAGGTAACAACTAGTGTAACAACACAAATTCACTCATTGTATTATTTTATTTATTTTTGTAGGTTAAATATAGTTAATATTAATGCTTTAAATCAATTACTAAGGCAAACACACAGACACACCTAAAGAAATTAGAACACATATTAACACTCATATAATAATAGTAGTGTATCATTATACTACTAAAATAAGGTAATGAGAAATTGGGGTGTTACATTTCTCCCCTTGTTGAAGAAAATTTCGTCCTCTAAATTTACCTGATAGAAACAGTTCTGGATAAGAATAGCGCATTTGGCTTTGGACTTCCCATGTAGCACTTTCACCGGTAGCACCTCCCCAGACAACCTTAACCAATGAAATCGTCTTACCCCTTAATTATTTGGTCTTTTGGTCCTCAATCCGTAGCGGTAAGGTCTCAAAAGTTAGATTTTCTTTTACATATTAACACTCATATAATAATAGTAGTGTATCATTATACTACTAAAATAAGGTAATGAGAAATTGGGGTGTTACATTTCTCCCCCTGTTGAAGAAAATTTCGTCCTCGAAATTTACCTGACAAGAACAGTTTTTGATAAGAATCGCGCATCTGACTTTCGACCTCCCACGTAGCACTTTCACCAGTAGCACCTCCCCAGACAACCTTAACCAATGAAATCGTCTTACCCCTTAATTATTTGGTCTTTTGGTCCTCAATCCGTAGCGGTAAGGTCTCAAAAGTTAGATTTTCTTTTATTTGGACCTTGTTTGACTCAATCACGTGTGAGGGATCGAAAATGTAATTGCGAAGTTGAGACACGTGAAAGACACTATGAAGATTAGAAAGAGAATGAGGTAACACGATCTGATATGCCACGTTACCGTCACGTTTAAGAATCTGGTAAGGTCCTATAAACCGAGGAGTAAGCTTTTGCATTTTTAATGCCCGACCAACCCCAGTTGTTGGAGTAACTCTCAGAAATACATGATCACTTTCTTGAAATTCGAGGTTTTTGCTTCTTTTATCATGGTATCTTTTGCCTACTCTGAGATGCTCTC
>NC_021164.2:7650528-7651904 GCF_000331145.2 Cicer arietinum | reverse complement strand
ATGAAATCGTCTTACCCCTTAATTCTTTGGTGTTTTGGTCCTTAATCTGTAGCGGTAAGGTCTCAAAAGTTAGATTCTCTTTTATTTGGAGCTTGTTTGACTCAATCACGTGTGAGGGATTGAAAATGTAATTGCAAAGTTGAGACATGTGAAAGACACTATGAAGATTAGAAAGAGAAGGAGGTAACGCGATCTGATATGCCACGTTACCGTCACGTTTAAGAATCTGGTAAGGTCCTATAAACCGAGGAGTAAGCTTTTGCATTTTTAATGCCCGACCAACCCCAGTTGTTGGAGTAACTCTCAGAAATACATGATCACTTTCTTGAAATTTGAGGTTTTTGCTTCTTTTATCATGGTATCTCTTGCCTACTCTGAGATGCTCTCATCTTTTCCTGAATTATTTTTACTTTACCAGTAGTCTGTTGAACAATTGCAGGTCCTAACACAAGGTTATCACTCGTCTCAAACCAACACAGAGGGGTCCTAAACCTTCTTCCATACAACGACTCAAAAGGGGTCATTTCAATGTTAGAGTGGAAACTATTGTTATAGGTAAACTCTATAAGTGGCAAAAAGCTATCCCAACTTCCATTCTGTTCCAACAGACAAGCTCTCAACAAGTCTTCTAGGGATTGATTGGTTCGCTCAGTCTGACCATCTGTTTGTGGGTGGTAGGTTGAACTCATCCTAAGGTTCGTACCTAAAACGCTATGTAACCCTTGCCAAAACTTAGAGGTAAACCTAGGGTCTCTGTCATAGACTACACTTGATGGGATTCCATGCAACTTCACAATTTCCTTTATGTATATTTCAGCTAACCTTTCCATAGAATAAGTTATGTTTATCGGAATAAAGTGAGCAGATTTAGTTAATCTATCCACAATAACCCAAATACTATCGTACCTTTTTGGAGTTCGAGGTAAGCCTACAACAAAGTCCATAGAGATGCTATCCCACTCAGGAATACTCAAAGGTTGCATCAAACCTGAAGGTTTTTGGTGTTCTACCTTAGACTGTTGACAGATCAAACAAGCATACACAAACTCAGCAACACCTTTTTTCATTTTAGGCCACCAAAATATCTTCTTGAGGTCTTTATACATCTTTGTGTCTCCAGGGTGAATACTTAGACAACTCCTATGTCCTTCCTCTAAGATCTTCTTTCTTAACTCCTCTACATCGGGAGCACAAATTCTCTCCTTAAATCTCAAAATTTCATCCACACCTATTTTAAAAATCAGGTTCTCTCCCTTGGTCAATCGACTGTAACTTATCTAAAAGGTATAAATCCAATTTCTAATTCTTTTCAATCTCTTCCAATAGTCCACTATTTACCTTCAACATTCCCAATTTAATACTTTCTGGTGTCACTT
>NC_021164.2:7645379-7649753 GCF_000331145.2 Cicer arietinum | reverse complement strand
CGCCATGCTCTTCCTTAGTCTTAGAGTACACCAAGATATCATCTATAAACACAACCACAAATGAGTCTAGGTAAGGGTGAAATATCCGGTTCATGTAATCCATAAACACTACTGGTGCATTAGTCACACCAAAAGGCATAACCAAATACTCATAATCGCCATAACGGGTTCTAAAGTCAGTTTTAGGGATGTCACAAGACTTCACTCGAATCTGATGATAACCTGATCTCAAGTCGATCTTACTAAACCCACAGAATCCTCTCAATTGGCTCATAAGGTTATCTATCTTGGGTAGCGAATACTTATTCTTGATTGTCACTTTATTAAGTTGGCGGTAATCCACACACAACCTCATAGAGCCATCCTTCTTCTTAACCAACAACACAGGTGCACCCCATGGTGACACACTAGGCCTTATAAATTGTTTATCTAAAAGCTCTACCAATTGCTTGTTAAGCTCAAACAATTCGAAGGGAGACATCCTATACGATGCCATGGATATGGGTCCAGTACCTGGTACAAGGTCAATGCTAAACTCAATCTCACGCTCTGGTGGTAAACTAGTGACATCTTCAGGGAATACTTCGGGAATTCACACACAATAGGAACATCTCGTATTACCACTTTTTCTTCAAATTCCAATCAGGCTAGGATCATGTATAATTGGGCATCTTCTTTCAAGAGTGCCTTCACTTTGTTGGCGGATATATTACTAGGCTTATCCCTCTCTTCTGACTCCATGAATTCAATGGTTTTACTAAAAAAATCTACATGGACACGGTTGGCAGATAGCCAATCCATACCAAGAACCACATCAACCAGACACAAAGGTAAACACACTAACTCAACTCGGAAGTCCCTTCCACACACATGGATAGAAATGTCAAGACAAACACTAGAGGTATCAACATAATCACTAGTTGGGGTATTCACAATCAAATCATACTGCAAATGAGATACAGGTAGTCCTAAACGTCTAAACAGTCAAGAGACACAAAGGAATGAGTGGCACCACAATCAAATAGCATAAATAATGGAGTATCACTTATGAGACATGTACCTTGGATCAAGTTTTCTTTCTCAGACGCTCTTGCACCACTGAGGGCAAAGACTCTTCCATTGGATTTAGGTCGGCTGACTTGGGAACTCTGGTTTCCAGGTTGTGGAGTCTTCCTTGGGTAGGGGCATCTAGTGCTAATGTGGCCTTGTTGTTGACAATTAAAACAAGTAATTCAAGCATCTCTACATTCATATTCCATGTGACCCTGCTTACCACACCTGTGACATCGGATAGGAGCAGTTGGATCACCATTATTACCATTGTTGTTGCTCGAGACTTGACTCATGTTGTTACTATTTCCGTTACTAACTCCTCGTCCATTGGGGTTTCCTCTACCACTCCCATAACTATAACTATTTCCATTTCTTTTTCCGTTACCACTACTAGCTCCTTTTCCAACTGAAAAACTGTATTGTTGATAATTCAGACGACTTACAAATTTACTAGGAGGAAAAGAGTAAGGTTTTCCTCTACTATGATGCATAGGCCTCTTGTCCTTCATGGTTCCAGTGTTTCGGTAATGTGCCTTTTCAGCACGACTATCCTCATCATAAATCCTACTCTTATTCACTAGGGTAGGAAAGTCACGGATCTGTTGCATTCCAACCTATTTCTTGATCTCTGACCTGAGTGCCATTTCAAACTTGATGCACTTAGAATTTTCTCCTGCCTCTCCAACATAGAGTGGATAGTACCTGGATAATTCCTCTAACTTAGCAACATACTCCGCTACTGACCTATTCCCTTGTTCCAATTTAACAAATTCCATCTCCTTTCTATTACGGATATCTTCAGGGAAATACTTAATTAGAAACATGTTCTTGAATATATCCCAAGTAATTGCTAGTGTTTGAAATCCGACATGGAACTCGGAAACAGTTATAAATTTTGCAGAAGAATGCTATTAGAGTCTCTCGGTCCTCGATTTCATCTGGACTTTGAAGGCGATTTACTTACCCCTCGACAAAAAAGGACCGAAATCTATATTTTTAGACCAGACTTTGGCTAGTGTTTGAAATCTAGCGCGGAACTCGGAACACAGTTATAAATTTTGGAGAAGAATGCTATAAGGGTCTCCAAGTCCTAGATTTCATCGGGAATTTTCGGGCTAATTTCGTACCACCCGACTAAAATGGACCAAAATCCGTATTTTTGAACTAGACAATTGTTTGTGTTTGAAATCTGATGTGGAACCTGAAACACAGTTTTAACTTTAGAAGAAGAATGTTATAATGGTCTATCTGTCCTCGATTTCATGTGGACTTTTTGTGCGATTTTCGTACTACCCGACTAAAATGGACCGAAATCGGTATTTTTGAACAAGCAATGGCTAGATTTTGAAATCTGACGCGGAACCGAAAACACAATTATAAATTTAGAAGAACAATCCTAACAGGGTCTCCAAGTCCTCGATTTCATCTGGACTTTTTGGGCGATTTTCTTACCGCTCAAAAAATATGGAACGAAATGCATTATTCGGACCAGATGATGGCTAGTGTTTTAAATCTGATGTGGAATCTGAAGCACTGTTATAAATTTAGGAGAAGAATGTTGTAAAGGTCACCCGGTCCTCGATTTCATCTGGACTTTTCGGGGGATTTTCTTACCACAAGACAAAAATGGACCGAAATCCGTATTTTCGGACCAAACGATGGCTAGTGTTTGAGATATGACGCGGAACCCGAAGCACAATTATAAATTTTGGAAAAGAATTCTACTAGGGTTTCCTGATCATCAATTTCATATAGACTTTTCAAGTGATTTTTGAACCATCGATAAAAAGGACCGAAATCCGTATTTTCAAAAAAGACTATGGCTAGTGTTTGAAATCTGACGCAAAACCTGAAACACAGTAATAAATTTTGGAGAAGTATGATATAAGGGTCTCCTGGTCCTAGATTTCATCTTGACTTTTCGGGTGATTTTTGTACCTCCCGATTAAAATGGACTGAAATTCGTATTTTCGAACAAAACGATGGCTAGTGTCTGAAATCTAACGCGGAAACCGAAACAAGGTTATAAATTTAGAAGAAGAATGCTATAACGGTTTCTCGGTCCTAGATTTCAGCTGGACTTTTCGAGCGACTTTTCGAGCGATTTGTATTTTCGAACAAAATGATGGTTAGTGTTTAAATAAGAATGCTATAAGGGTCTCCCGGTTGTCGATTTCATTTGGACTTGTTAGGCGATTTTCATACCACTTAACTAAATTGGACTGAAATTCCTATTTTCGAACAAGACTATGGCTAGTGTTTGAAACCTGACGCGGCACCTGAAACACAACTAAAAAATTTAGAAGAAGAATGCTATAAGGGTCTCCCTATCCTCGATTTCATTGGGACTTTTTGGGCGATTTTCGTACCACCCAACAAAAATGGACTGAAATTCGTATTTTCGCACTAGACGATGGCTAGTGTTTAAAATCGAGTGTGGAGCCCGAAAAACAGTTATAAATTTTGGGGAACAATGCTATAAGGGTCTTCTAGTCCTCGATATCATTTGATCTTTTTGGGCAATTTTCGTACCACACGACTAAAATGGACCAAAATTCGTATTTTCGAACAAAACGATGGTTAGTATTTGAAATCTGTCGTGGAACCTGAAATCCAATTATAAATTTTGGAGAAGAATGCTATTAAAGTCTTCTGGTCCTCGATTTGATCTGGACTTTTTGGATGATTTTCGTACCACCCTACTAAAATGAACCAAAATCTGTATTTTCGAACAAAACGTTGGTTAGTACTTGAAATCTGACACGGAACCCGAAACAAAGTTATAAACTTTGGAGAAGAATGCTATAAGGGTCTCTCGGTCCTCGATTTCATCTGGACTTTTCGGGCAATTCTTGTAACCCTCGACAAAAAAGGACTGATATCTGTATTTTCAAACCAGACGAGGGCTAGTGCTGGAAATCTAACGCAGAACCCGCAACACAGTTATAAATTTTGGAGAAGAATGCTATAAGGGTCACCCCGTCCTCGATTTCATCTGGACTTTTCGTGCATTTTTCATACCACCCGACAAAAAAGGACTGATATCTGTATTTTCAAACCAGACGAGGGCTAGTGCTGGAAATCTAACGCAGAACCCGCAACACAGTTATAAATTTTGGAGAAGAATGCTATAAGGGTCTCACGGTCCTTGATTTCATATGGTCTTTTTGGTCGATTTTCGTACTCATCGACAAAAATATGCTAAAATCTATATTTTCGGACCAAACGATGGCTAGTGTTTGAATTGTGACGCGCAACCCGATCCACAGTTATAAATTTTGGAGAAGAATGCTATAAGGGTCTCACGGTCCTTGATTTCAT
>NC_021164.2:7616506-7640306 GCF_000331145.2 Cicer arietinum | reverse complement strand
AGACTTTTCAAGCGATTTTTGAACCATCGACAAAAAAGGACCAAAATCCGTATTTTCAAAAATGGACTGAAATTCGTATTTTCGGACTAGACGATGGCTAGTGTTTAAAATCGAGCATGGAGCCTGAAAAACATTTATAGATTTTGAGGAAGAATGCTATAAGGGCCTTCTAGTCCTCGATATCATTTGGTCTTTTTGGGCGATTTTCGTACCACACGACTAAAATGGACAGAAATTCGTATTTTCGAACAAAACGATGGTTAGTATTTGAAATCTGTCGTGGAACCTGAAATCCAATTATAAATTTTGGAGAAGAATGCTATTAAAGTCTTCTGGTCCTCGATTTGATCTGGACTTTTTGGATGATTTTCGTACCACCCTACTAAAATGAACCAAAATCTGTATTTTCGAACAAAACGTTGGTTAGTACTTGAAATCTGACACGGAACCCGAAACAAAGTTATAAACTTTGGAGAAGAATGCTATAAGGGTCTCTCGGTCCTCGATTTCATCTGGACTTTTCGGGCAATTCTTGTAACCCTCGACAAAAAAGGACTGATATCTGTATTTTCAAACCAGACGAGGGCTAGTGCTGGAAATCTAACGCAGAACCCGCAACACAGTTATAAATTTTGGAGAAGAATGCTATAAGGGTCACCCCGTCCTCGATTTCATCTGGACTTTTCGTGCATTTTTCATACCACCCGACTAAAATGGACATAAATCAGTATTTCCGAACAAGACGATGGCTAGTGTTTAAATTCTGATGCAGAAATCGAAACACGATTTTAAATTTTGGAGAAGAATGCTATAAGGGTCTCACGGTCCTTGATTTCATATGGTCTTTTTGGTCGATTTTCGTACTCATCGACAAAAATATGCTAAAATCTATATTTTCGGACCAAACGATGGCTAGTGTTTGAATTGTGACGCGCAACCCGATCCACAGTTATAAATTTTGGAGAAGAATGCTATAAGGGTCTCACGGTCCTTGATTTCATGTGGTCTTTTCTGTCGATTTTCGTACCCATCGATAAAAATATGCCAAATTATGTATTTTTGAACCAGACAATGGCTAGTGTTTGATATTTGATGCGCAACCTAATCCACAATTATAAATTTTGGAGAAGAATGATATAAGGGTCTCCCAGTCCTCGATTTCACTTGGATATTTCTATCGATTTTCGTACCACTCGACTAAAATGGACCGAAATTGGTATTTTCGAACAAAACGATGGTTAGTGTTTGAAATCTTGCACAAAACCGAAAACACAGTTACAAATTTAGAAAAAGAATGTTATAAGGGTCTCCCGGTCCTCGATTTCATCTAGACTTTTCGGGCGATTTTTTTATCACCCGACAAAAATGGACCAAAATTCGTATTCTCTTACAAGACGATGGCTAGTGTTTGAAATCTGATGCGGAACCCGAAACACAATTATAAATTTTAGGGAAGAAGGCTAGAAGGGTATCCTGGTCCTCGATTTCATCTGGTCTTTTCGAGCAATTTTTGTACCACCCGACAAAAATAGACTAAAAATCGTATTTTCGGAACAGACGATGGCTAGTGTTTAAAATCTGGGGTCAATCCCGAAAAACAGATATAAATTTTGTAGAAGAATGCTATAAGGGTCTCCTGGCCCTCGATTTCATCTAGACTTTTCCAAAATCTGTATTTTTGAACAAAACGATGGTTTGTGTTTGGAATCTGACACGGAACCCGAAACACAGTTATAAATTTTGGAGAAGAATGCTATAAGAGTCTCTCATACACATGACAAAAATGGACAGAAATTAGTATTTTAGAAAAAGCAATGGATAGTGTTTGAAATCTTGTGCGGAACCTGAAACAAAGTTATAAATTTCGCAGAAGAATGATGTAATGGTCTCGCGGTCTTTTCGAACCAGACGATGGCTAGTGTTTGAAATCTGGCGCGGAACCTGAAACATAGTTATAAATTTTAGAGAAGAATGCTATAAGGGTCTCTCGGTCTTCTATTTCATCGGAACTTTTCGAGCGATTTTCGTACCACCCGACTAAAATGGACCGAAATCCGTATTTTCGAACAAGACGATTGCTTGTGTTTGAAATCTGACGGGGAACCCGAAAAAAAATTATAAAAAAGGACCAATATTAGTATTTTCAAACCAGATGATGGCTAGTGTTTGAGATCTGACGCAGAACCTGAAACACATTTATAAATTTTGGAGAAGAATGCTATGAGAGTCTCCCGGTCCTTGATTTCATCTGGACTTTTTGGACAATTTTCAAACCACCCAACAAAAATGGACCAAAGTCCCTAGTTTCGGACCAAGCGATGGTTAGTGTTTGAAGTATAAGACGCAGAACCCAAAACACGGTTGCAAATTTAGGAGAAGAATGCTATAAGGGTCTCCTTGTCCTCAATTTCATCTAGATTTTTTGTGCGATTTTTGTATCACCCGAAAAAAAACGACCGGAATCCGTATTTTCATACAAGACGATGGCTAGTGTTTGAATTCTGATGCGGAACCCGTAACACAATTATAAATTTTGGAAAAGAAGAATGCTATAAAGGTCTCACGGTCCTCGATTTCATTTGGACTTTTCAGGCGATTTTCGTACCCCTCGACAAAAATGGACAACTGTATGTATTTTCGGACCAGACGCTGACTAATGTTTGAAATCTGGCGCGGAACCTGAAACATAGTTATAAATTTTAGAGAAGAATGCTATAAGAGTCTCTCAAGCCACCATTTCATCAGGACTTTTTAGGCGATTTTCGTACCACCCGACAAAAATGGAACGAAATTCGTATTTTTAGATCAAATGATGGTTAATGATCAAAATAGGACCCGAAACACAATTATAAATTTAGGAGAAGAATGCTTTGTAATTATTACATTATTTGACAACTCTATTTTATTAAATGTTATTATTATATTCGTTATATAGTTTTACTACAAACTGAAGATAATAATAACATATAATAAAATAGAGTTGTCAAATAAAGTAATAATTACAAATTAATTTTGCAACTCAATTTTGTTATATGTTATTATTATATTCGTTATTTACTACAACTACAAAACGAAGATAATAATAACGTATAATAATACAGAGTTGTCAAATAAATATGAAATTATTATTTTATTTGATAATTCTATTTTATTATATATTATTATTATCTTCTTTTAAGGTTTGACTGCATAACGAAGATAGAATATCATTTAATAAAATAGAGTTATCAAATAAATATGTTATTATTTATATGTTATTATTATCATTGTTTTATAGTTTTACTACATAACAAAGATAATAATAACATATAATAAAATACAGTTGTCACATAAATTAATAATTACATATTAATTTTACAACTCAATTTTGTTATATGTTGTTATTATTTTCGTTATTTATTACAACTACAATACGAAAATAATAATAACATATAATAAAATAGAGTTGTCATATAAATATATATTTATTACTTTATTTGACAACTCTATTTTATTTTATGATACTATTATATTCGTCATGTATTTGTACTTTATAACGAAGATAATAGAAACATATAATAAAATAGAGTGTCTAGTCAAGTAATAATTACATATTTATTTGACAACTCTATTTTGTTATATATTGTTATTAACTTTGTTTTATAGTTTTAGTTCGTAACGAAGATAATAATAATATATAATAAAATAGAGTTGTCAAATAAATATATAATTATTTGTTTATTTGACAACTCAATTTTGTTTTTTATGTTATTATTATAACCGTTTTATAGTTCTACGTCATAACTAAGTTAATAATAACATATAATAAAATAGAGTTCTCAAACAAATAAGTTATAACGAAGTAAATAATAACATATAACAAAATAGAGTTGTCAAATAAATATGTAACTATTAATTTATTTGATAATTCTATTTTATCATATGTTTTTATTATTTTCGTTTTGTAATTGTACTAAATAACGAAAATAATAATAACATATAACAAAATCAAGTTGTAAGTTAAATACAAAACAAAGATAATAATAATATATAATAAAATAGAGTTCTCAAACAAATAAGTTATAACGAAGTTAATAATAACATATAACAAAATCAAGTTGTAAGTTAAATACAAAACAAAGATAATAATAATATATAATAAAATAGAGTTCTCAAACAAATAAGTTATAACGAAGTAAATAATAACATATAACAAAATAGAGTTGTCAAATAAAGTAATAATTACGTTTTTATTTAACAACTCAATTTTTTTATATGTTTTTATTATTTTCGTTTTGTAATTGTACTAAATAACGAAAATAATAATAACATATAACAAAATCAAGTTGTAAGTTAAATACAAAACAAAGATAATAATAATATATAACAAAATAGTGTTGTCAAATAAACATCTAAGTATTACAAAATTTGACAACTCTATTTTATTTAATTTTATTATTATCTTCATTTTATGATTTTATTTCGTAACAAAGATAATAATAACATATAATAAAATAGTGTTGTCAAATAAAATAATAATTACTTATTTATTTTACAACTCAATTTTGTTATATAATATTATTATCTTCGTTATGAAGTAAAACTATAAAATGAAGATAATAATGACATATAATAAAATAGAGTTGTCAAATAAATATGTAACTATTAATTTATTTGATAATTCTATTTTATCATATGTTTTTATTATCTTCTTGTTAAAGTTTGATTGCATAACGAATATAGTAATAACATATAATAAAATAAAAATTTCAAATAAATATTTAATTATTTCTTTATTTAACAACTCTATTTTATTATATGTTAGTATTGTCTTCGTTGTGAAGTACAACTATATAACGAAAATAATAATAACATATAATAAAATAGAGTTCACAAATAAAGTAATAAGTACATATTTATTTGATAAACTCAATTTTATTATATGTTATTATTATATTCGTTATGTAGTAAAACAATAAAACGAAGATAATAATAACATATAATAAAATAGTGTTTTCAAATAAAGTAATAATTACTTATTTATTAGACACCTCTATTTTATTAAATATTATTATTATCTTCGTTTTGTAGCTGTACTCAATAACGAAGATAATAATAACATATAATAAAATAAAGTTGTCAAATAAATTAAAAATTTTATATTTTTTGGACAATTCAATTTTGTTATATTTTATTATTATCTTAGTTATTAAGTATAACTACAAAACGAAGATAATAATAAAATAGTATTGTCAAGTAAAGTAAAAATTACATATTTATTAGACAACTCTATTTTATAAAATATTATTGTTAATTTCATTTTGTAATTGTACTTAATAACGAAGATAGTAATAACATATAATAAAATTGTGTTTATCAAATAAATATGTAATAATTAATTTATTTGACAACTTTATTTTATTAAATGTTATTATTATATTCGTTTTATAGTTGTACTTAATAACGAAGATAGTAATAACATATAATAAAATAAAGTTGTCAAATAAATTAATTATTACATATTTATTTGAAAACTCAATTTTGTTATATGTTATTATTATCTTTGTTACTAAGTACAAATACAAAACGAAGATAATTATAACATTTAATAAAATAGTGTTGTCAATGTTACTTTATTTGAAAACTTTATTTTATTAAATGTTATTATTATATTCGTTTTATAGTTGTACTTAATAACGAAAATTGTAATAACATATAACACAATTGAACTATTAAATAAATATGTAATTATTACTTTATTTGGCAACTCCAATTTGATTATATGTTATTATTATCTTCCTTATGTAGTAAAACAATAAAACGGAGATAATAATAACATATAATAATACTTTATTTGACAACTCTATTTTATTATATGTTATTATTATCTTCATAATATAGTTGTACTACATGACGAAGATAATAATAACATATAATTAAATAAAGTGTTCAAAAAAAGTTCTAATTACATATTTATTTGATAAACACAATTTTATTATATGTTATTATTATCTTCGTTATGTAGTAAAACAATAAAACGAAGATAATAATAACATATAATAAAATAGTGTTGTCAAATAAAGTAATATGTTATTATTATCTTTGTTATTATGTACAACTAGAAAACGAAAATAATATTATTATTTAACAAATAAGATTAGAATAACATATAATAAAATATTATTTTCAAATAAAGTAATAATTAAATCTTTATTTGACAACTATATTTCATTATATGTTATTATTATCTTCGTTTTATTGTTTTACTACATAACGAAGATAATAATAACATATAATGAAATATAGTTGTCAAATAAAGATTTAATTATTACTTTATTTGAAAACACTATTTTATTATATGTTATTATTATGATCGTTTTGTAGTAATATTTTGCAATGAAGATAACCCTATATACTATAACCGGAACCTCAAACCCAAAAACTTAAACCTTAAATCCTAAACCTTAAACCCTAAACCCTAAACACTAAACCTAAAATCCCGAATTTTAAACTCTAAACTTTAATCCCTAAACGTGATTTCTTAAACCCTAAACACCCTAAAACATTAAACCCTAATAAAATAAAGACGTAATTATTACTTTATTTGTCATCTCTATTTTTTTTTATATGTTATTATTATATATTTGTTATAAAGTAAGACAATAAAACAAAGATAATAATAACATAAATTAAATTAGAGTTTTCGAATAAACTAATAATTACATATTAATTTGACAACTCTATTTTATTATTTGTTAAGGATTTTAGTCCATTTTTGTCGGGTGGTACGAAAATCGCCTAAAAAGTCTAGATGAAAATGAGGAGCGGGAGAGATGTTTAGCATGCTTCTCCTAAATTTATAATTGTGTTTCGGGTTAGATTTCAAACACTAGCCATCGTCTGGTCAAAAAATACAAATTTTAGTCCATTTTTGTCGGGTGGTACGAAAATCGCCTAAAAAGTCTAGATGAAAATGAGGAGCGGGAGAGATGTTTAGCATGCTTCTCCTAAATTTATAATTGTGTTTCGGGTTAGATTTCAAACACTAGCCATCGTCTGGTCAAAAAATACAAATTTTAGTCCATTTTTGTCAACTGCTACGAAAATCGCCCGAAAAGTCCAGATGAAATCGAGGACTAGAAGACCCTTATAGCATTTTTCTCCTAAATTGGTAACTGTGTGTCGAGCTCGGCGTCATATTTCAAACACTAGCCGTCGTTTAAACCAAAAATACAAATTTCAGTCCATTTTTGTTGTGAAGTACGAAAATCACCCGAGAAGTCCAAATGAGATCGAGGACCAAGAGACTCTTTTGGAATTCTACTCCAAAATTAATAACTGTGTTTTCGGTTCCGCGTCAGATTTCAAACACTAGCCATGTTCTGGTCCAAAATTACAGATTTCTGTCCTTTTTTGTCGAGTGGTACGATAATCGCCCAAGAAGTCCAAATGAAGTCGAGGTTCGGAAGATTCTTATAAAATTCTTCTCCTACATTAAAGACTGTGTTCCGGGTTCCGTGTCAGATTTCAAACACTAGCCATCGTCTGGTCTGAAAATACGGTTTTCGGTCCATTTTTGTTGTTTGGTACGATTTTCAAACCCTAGCAATCAGATTTCAAACCCTAGCCATCATCTTGTACAAAAATAAGAATTTTGGTCCATTTTTGTAGTTGTACCAAATAACGAAAATAATAATAACATATAACAAAATTGAGTTGTAAAATTAATATGCAATTATTACTTTATTAGACAACTCTATTTTATCATATGCTATTATTGTCTTCTTTATGTAGTAAAACTATAAAACGAATATAATAATAACATTTAATAAAATAGAGTTGTCAAATAATGTAATAATTAAATAGTATTCTTCTCCTAAATTTATAATTGTGTTTCGGGTCATATTTTGAACATTAGCCATCATTTGGTCTAAAAATACGAATTTCGTTACATTTTTGTCGGGTGATTCAAAAATTGCCAGAAAAGTCTTGATGAAGTCGGGGATTTTCGTACCACCCGATTTCGGTCCATTTTTGTCTGGTGGTACAAAAATCGCCTGAAAAGTCCCAATGAAATCGAGGACTGAGAGACTTTTGTAGAATTCTTCTCTAAAATTTAAAACTATGTTTCAGGTTTCGCGCCAGATTTCAAACACTAGTCATCGTCTGGTCCGAAAATAGAGATGTTGGCCCATTTTTGTCGAGGGGTACGAAAGTTGCCCGAAAAGTCCAAATGAAATTGACGATTGGGAGACTATTATAGCATTCTTCCCCAAAATTTATAACTTCGTTTCGGGTTCCGCGCCAGATTTCAAACATTAGCCATTGTCTAGTCCGAAAATACAGATGTTGGTCCATTATCGTCGATGGGTACGAAAGTCGCCCAAAAAGTCCAGATGAAATCGAGGACCGGGAGACCATTATAGCATTCTTCTCCAAAATTTATAACTGTGTTTCGGGTTCCGCGCCAGATTTCAGAAACAAGCCATCGTGTGGTCCTGAAAATACGATTTTCGATCTATTTTTTTTGGGTGGTAAAAAAATCGCCCAAAAAGACCATATGAAATGGAGGACCAAAAAACCCTTATAGCATTCTTCTCCAAAATTTATAATTGTGTTTCGGGTTCTACATTAGAATTCGAAAACTATAAGGGTCTCCCGGTCCTCGATTTCATCTAGACTTTTCGGGCGATTTTCATATCACTAGATTAAAATGGATTGAAATTCGTATTTTCGGATCAGACGATTGCTAGTATTTGAAATCTGACATGGAACCCGAAATACTGTTATAAATTTAAAATAAGAATCCTATAAGGGTCTCTTAGTCGTCAATTTCATTTGGACTTTTCGGGCGATTTTCGTACCCCTCGACAAAAATGGACCAAAATCTATATTTTCGGACTAGACGTTGGCTAGTGTTTGAAATCTAGTGCGGAACTCAAAACAAAGTTATAAATTTAGGAGAAGAATACTATAAGGGTCTCTCGGTCCTCGATTTGATCTGGACTTTTCAAGCGATTTTCTTACCCCTTGACAAAAAAGGACTGTAATCTATATTTTCGGACCAATCGATGAAAAGTGTTTAAAATCTGGCGTGGAACCTAAAAACCAGAAATAAATTTTGGAGAAGAATGCTATAAGGGTCTCCCGGTCCTCGGTTTCATCTGGTCTTTTCGGGCAATTTTTGTACCACCTGACAAAAATAGATCGAAAATCGTATATTCGGACTAGACGATGGCTAATATTTGACATCTGGCGCGGAATACCTAACACACTTATAAATTTTGAAGAAGAATGTTATAATGGTATCCCAATCCTCGATTTCATATGGATTTTTCGGGCGATTTTCGTACCACCCGATTAAATGGACCGAAATCCGTATTTTCGAACAAGACGATGGCTAGTGTTTGAAATCTGACAGGGAACCAGAAACACAGTTATAAATTTAGAAGAAGATTTCTATAAGGGCCATTTGGTCCCCAATTTCATCTGGACTTTTCAGGCGATTTTCGTACCCATCGATGATAATGGACCAAATTCTGTATTTTTGAACTAGACGATGGCCAATTTTTGAAATCAGACGCGGAACCCGAAACACGGTTATAAATTCAGGATTAGAATCCTATAATAAGACTTTTCTGGTCCTCGATTTCATCTAGTCTTTTCGGGCGATTTTTGTAGCACCCGACAAAAATAGACCGAAAATCGTATTTTTTGACCAGACGATGGCTAGTGTTTGAAATATGCTGCGGAACCCGGAACGCAGTTATAAATTTTGGAGAAAAATGTTATAATGGTCTCCAGGTCCTCGTTTTCATCTGGACGTTTTGGGCGATTTTCGTACCACCCGACTAAAATTGATCGAAATCCGTATTTTCGAACAAGACGATGGCTAGTGTTTGAAATCTGACAGGGAACCAGAAACACAGTTATAAATTTAGAAGAAGATTTCTATAAGGGCCATTTGGTCCCCAATTTCATCTGGACTTTTCAGGCGATTTTCGTACCACCCGACTAAAATTGATCGAAATCCGTATTTTCGAACAAGACGATGGCTAGTGTTTCAAATCTAACGCGGAACACGAAACACATTTATAAATTTAGAATAAGAATTCTATAATGGTCTCTCGGTTCTCGATTTCATTTGTACCCATCGACGATAATGGACCAACATCTGTATTTTCGGACTAGACGATGGCTAGTGTTTGAAATCTGGAGCGGAACCCGAAACAAAGTTACAAATTCTGGGGAAGAATGCTATAATGGTCACCTAAACCTTTAAGGCAATTTTCCTACCACCCAACAAAAATGGAACGAAATTCGTATTTTTAGACCAAATGATGGCTAATGTTCAAAATATGACCTGAAACACAATTATAAATTTAGGAGAAGAATGCTTTTTAAGTATTACATTATTTGACAATTCTATTTTATTAAATGTAATTATTATAATTGTTTTATAGTTTTACTACATAAAGAAGATAATAATAACATATAATAAAATAGAGTTGTCAAATAAAGTAATAATTACATGTTAATTTTACAACTCAATTTTGTTATATGTTATTATTATTTTCGTTATTTAGTACAACTACAAAACGAAGATAATAATAATGTATAATAAAACCGAATTGTCAAATAAATATGAAATTATTAATTTATTTGATAATTCTATTTTATTATATGTTATTATTATCTTCATTTTAAAGTTTGACTGCATAATGAAGATAGTAATATCATTTAATAAAATAGAGTTGTCAAATAAATATATAATTATTACTTTATTTGAAAACTCTAATTTATTACTTCGTTTTGTGTTTCGGGTCATATTTTGAACATTAGTCATCATTTGGTCTAAAAATACGAATTTAGTTCCATTTTTGTCTGGTGGTATGAAAATTTCCTGAAAATTCTAGATGAAATCGGGGATTTTCGTACCACCAGATTTCAGTCCATTTTTGTCGGGTGGTCCGAAAATCGCCTGAAAAGTTTCGATGAAATCGAGGACTGAGAGACTTTTATAGCATTCTTCTCTAAAATTTGTAACTATGTTTCAGGTTCCTCGCCAGATTTCAAACACTAGTCATCGTCTGGTCCTAAAATACAGATGTTGGTCCATTTTTGTCGAGGGGTACGAAAATCACATGAAGGTCCAAATGAAATCAAGGACCGTGAGATAATTATAGCATTCATCTCCAGAATTTATAACTTTGTTTCGGGTTCCGTGTAGATTACATACACTAGCCATCGTCTAGTCCGAAAATACAGATGTTGGTCCATTATCGTCGATGGGTTCGGGTTCGCGTCAAAATCCAAACACTAGCCATTGTCTGGTCCGAAAATACAGATATGGGCATATTTTTGTCGATGGGTACGAAAATCAACCAAAAAGTCTAGATGAAATCGAGGACTGGGAGACCCTTATAGCATTCTTCTCCAAAATTTAAAACTGTGTTTCGGTTTCTGCGTCAGAATTCAAACACTAGCCATCGTCTTGTTCGAAAATATGGATTTCGGTCCATTTTAGTCGGGTGGTATGAAAATCGTCCAAAAAGTCCAGTTGCAATCGAGGACCGAGAGACCCTTATATCATTCTTCTCCAAAATTTATAACTGTTTTTCGGGTTCCGCGTTAAATTTTTAACACTAGCCCTCGTCTGGTTAGAAAATACAGATTTCGGTCCTTTTTTGTCGAGGGTTACGAAAATTGCCCGATAGTCCAGATGAAATCGAGGACCGAGAGAGCCTTATAGTATTCTTCTCCAAAATTTATAATTGTGTTCCGGGTTCCATGTCAGGTTTCAACACTAACCATCGTTTTGTTCGAAAATACAGATTTTGGTTCATTTTAGTAGGATGGTACGAAAATCGTCCAAAAAGTCCAGATCAAATAGAGGACCGGAAGACCTTTATAGCATTCTTCTCCAGAATTATTATTGTGTTTCAGGTTCCGCGACAGATTTCAAACACTAACCATCGTTTTGTTCAAAAATATGAATTTCGGTCCATTTTAGTCGGGTGGTACGAAAATCGCCTGAAAAGTCCATATGAAATCTAGGACCGAGAGACCCTTATATCATTCTTCTCCAAAATTTATAACCCTGTTTCAGGTTCCGCGTCAGATTTCAAACACTAGCCATAGTCTTTTTCAAAAATACGGATTTCGGTACTTTTTTGTCGATGGTACGAAAATCTCCTGAAAAGTCCAAATGAAATCAATGACCGGGAAACACTAGCCATCATTTGGTCCGAAAATACAGATTTCGGTCCATTTTTGTCGGGTGGAATGAAAATCCCCTCAAAAGTCCAAATGAAATCGAGGATCGGGAGACCCTTAAAACATTTTTCTCGTAAATATATAACAATATTTCGGATTCCGTGTCATATTTCAAACACTAGCCATCGTTTGGTCTGAAAATATAGATTTTGGTCCAATTTTGTCGAGGGGTACGGAAATCGCTTGAAAAGTCCATATGAAATCGACGATCGAGAGACCCTTATAGCATTCTTCTTCTAAATTTATAACTGTATTTCGGGTTCCATGTCAAATTTTGAACACTAAACATCGTCTGGTCCAAAAATATGGATTTCGATCCATTTTAGTCAAGTGGTATGAAAATCGACAGAAAAATCCAGATGAAATCGAGGACCTGGAGACCCTTATAGAGTTCTTCTCAAAAATGAATAACAATGTTTCAGGTTCCATGTCAAATTTCAAACACTAGCCCTCGTTTGGTCTGGAAATACTGGTTTCGGTCCATTTTTTTAGGGTGGTATGAATATTGCCCGAAAAAGTCCAGATCAAATCGAGGACCGGGAGACCCTCACAACATTCTTCCCCAAAATTTATAATTGTGTTTCGGGATTTGGGTCAAATTTCAAACACTAGCCCTCGTCTGTTTTCAGGAAATACTGATTTCGGTCCGTTTTTGTCGGTTGGTACGAAAATCGCCCGAAAAGTCCAGATGAAATCGAGTACCGGGAAATCCTTATAGCATTCTTAACCAAAATTTATAACTGTGTTTCGGGTTCCACGACAGATTTCAAACACTAGCTATCGTCTGGTCTGAAAATGCCGATTTTGGTCCATTTTTGTCGAGGGGTGCGAAAATTGCCCGAAAAGTCCAGATGAAATCGAGGAGAAGATGATTCTTGTAGCATTCTTCTCGTAAATTTATAACTGAGGTTCGGGTTCTTCGTCAAACTTCAAACACTAGCCGTCGTCTGGTCAGAAAATACGAATTTCGGTCCATATTTGTTGAGTGGCACTGAAATCGCCTAAAAAGTCATGATGAAAATCGCCGTTAAAATTCCAGATGAAATCGAAGACCTGAAGAACCTTAAAGCATTCTTCTGCTAAATATATAACAGTGTTTCAGGTTCCGCGTAAAATATCAAACAGTAACAATCGTCTTGTTCGAAAATACAGATTTCAGTCCCTTTTAGTCGAGTGGTACGAAAATCGCCCGGAAAGTCCAGATGAAATCTAGGACCAGGAGACCCTTATATCATTCTCCTCCAAAATTTATAACTATGTTTCGGGTTCCACGTTCATTTTTGTCGGGGTATACAAAAATCACCTGAAAAGTATAGCTGAAATCGAGGATCGAGTTACCCTTATTGCATTCTTCTCCTAAATATATAACAATGTTTCTCATTTCGGGTCAGATTTCAAACACTAGCCATCGTCTGGTCTGAAAATACATATTTTGGTCCATTTTTGTCGAGGGGTTAGAAAATTGCACAAATATTCCAGATGAAATCGAGGACCGAGAGACCCTTATAACATTCTTCATCTAAATTTATAATTGTGTATCGGTATCCGTTTCGGAATACAATCACAAGCCTTTGTCTTGTTCGAAAATACGAATTTCGGTCCATTTTAGTCCAGTGGTACGAAAATCACCCGAATAGTCCAGATGAAATCGAGGACCTGGAGAACCTCCAAGCATTCTTCTCCTAAATTTATAATAGTGTTTCGAGTTCCGCGTCTGATATCAAACACTAGCCATCGTCTGGTCCGAAAATGCAGATTACGGTTTATTTTTGTCGAGGGGTACCAAAATCGCCCGAAAGGTTGAGATGATATCGAGGCCCGAGAGACCCTTATAACATTCTTCTTCTAAATTTATAACTGTGTTTCGGGTTCCGCGTTAGATTTCAAACACTAGCCATAGTCTTTTACAAAAATATAGATTTTGGTCCATTTTCGTTGGATCGTGTGAAAATCTCTCGAAAAGTCCAGATGAAATCGACGACTGGGAGACCCATGTAGCATTCTTCTCAAAAACTTATAACTGTGTTTCGTGTTTCGCGCCAGATTTCAAAAACTAGCCATTGCCGGTTCGAAAATACAAATTTCGGTCCATTTTTGTCGAGGGGTACGCAAATCGCCCGAAAAGACCGAACGAAATCGAGGACCGAGACCCCCTTATAACATTCTTCTCCAAAATTTATAATTGAGTATCATGTTCCGCTTCATATTTCAAACACTAGCAATCATCTTGTTCGAAAATACGGATTTCGGTCGATTTTTAGTCGGGTGGTACGAAAATCACCCAAAAAGTACAGATGAAATCGAGGACCTGGAGACCCTGATAGCATTCTTCTCCTAATTGTGTAACAGTGTTTTGGATTCCCAGTCAGATTTCAAACACTAGCCATCGTCTTGTCCAAAAATATAGATTTTGGTCCATTTTTATCGAGGGGTACAAAAATCGATCGAAAAGTCGAGATGAAATCGATGACCGGGAGACCCTTATAACATTCTTTTTCTAAATTTATAATTGTATTTTGGGTTCCATGTCAAAATTCGAATACTAGTCATCGCCTGTTCCGAAAATACGGATTTCGACCCATTTTAGTCTCGGATTTCATGTTCAGCGTCAAATTTCAAACACTAGCCCTCGTCTGTTCTGGAAATACTGATTTTTGTCCATTTTTGTTGGGTGGTATGAAAATCGCCCGAAAAGTCCAGATGAAATCGAGGACTGGGAAACCCTTATAGCATTCGAATCCAAAATTTGTAACTATCGTCTGGTTCGAAAATACATATTTTGGTCCATTTTAGTCGGGGGATACAAAAATTGCCTGAAAAGTCTAGATGAAATCGATGAGAAGAAGATTCTTGTAGCATTCTTCTCCTAAATTTATAACTGAGTTTCGTGTTCTGCGTCAGATTTTCAAACACTAGCTATCGTCTTGTTGGAAAGGTCCATATGAAATTGAGGATCGGGTGACCCTTTTAGCATTATTCTCCTAAATATATAACAATGTTTCTCATTTCGGGTCAGATTTTAAACAATAGCCATCGTTTGGTCCGAAAATATAGATTTTGTTCCATTTTTGTCGAGGGGTACAAAAATCGCCTGAAAAGTTCAAATGAAATCTCTGACCGAGAGAACCTTATAGCATTCATCTTCTAATTGTATTGTTGTATTTCGGATTCCATGTCAAATTTCAAACACTAGCCATCGTCTTGTCCGAAAATACGGATTTCAATCCATTTTTGTCTAGTGGTATGAAAATCGCCCGAAAAGTCCGAATGATATCGAGGACCAGGAGACGATGGATAGTGTTTGAACTCTGTCGCGGAACCCGACACACAGTTATAAGTTTAGGAGAAAATGCTATAAGAGTCTTCTTGTCCTTGATTTCATCGGGACATTTCAGGCAATTTTCGTGCCACCTGACTAAAATGGACCGATATACGTATTTTTGGACAAGATGAAGAATAGTGTTTAAAATCTGACCCGGAACTCGAAACACAATTATAAATTTAGAAAAAGAATGCTATAAAGGTCTCTCAATCCTTGATTTCATTTGGACTTTTTGGGTTCGGACCAGACGATGACTAGTGTTTAAAATCTGATGTGTAACCCGAATTACTGTTATATATTTAGGAGAAGAATTTTATAAGGGTCTCTCGGTCCTCAATTTCAGCTGGACTACTCGGGCAATATTCGTACCACCCGACAAAAAACGACCGAAATCCCTATTTTCGAACAAGACGATGGATAGAGTCTGAAATCAAATGCGGAAACCGAAAATAGTTATAAATTTAGAATAAGAATGTTATAAGGGACTCTCGGTCCTCGATTTCATCTGAACTTTTCTGCAGAGTTTCGTACCCCTCGACAAAAATGGACCAAAATTTGTATTTTCAAACCAAACGATGGCTAGTGTTTCGAAATTTGGCACGGAACCTAAAAACCAGTAATAAATTTTTGAGAAGAATGTTATCAGGGTCTCTCTGTCCTCGAAATCCGTATATTTGAACAAGATGATTGCTAGTGTTTGAAATTTGACGCGAAACCCGAAACTCATTTAAAAATTTAGGAGAAGAATGCTATAAGGGTCTCGTGATCGTCGATTTTATCTAGGCTTCTTGGGCGATTTTTGCACCACCCGACAAAAATGGACAGAAACCCGTATTTTCGAACAAGACAATTACTAGTGTTTGAAATCTGAGGTGTTGGATTTTGATCCTTTGATTCCTAATTTTGACATAATTAATAATTCAACAATGTTCATACAATGCATGATAAATCTAATATTTGAATTGAGCAAGATTTCAGGAACCATAATCAAACCCTACACACTTGGATCAAATTGCTTGGAACACAAGAAATCAACAAAAGTTGAATTCTGAATATGTAAATCGATTGGGAAATCGATTTCATAACAAGGGTGTAAGGAAATCTTAAGTGTTTGTAAATGTGCAATCGATTAGATTAATTAAAAATGAAAAATGCACAAGTCAGTAGCCTCTGATTTGGAGGAAATCGATTGGTAAATCGATTGAACATTTCACAAATCAAACCTGATGGTAACACATCGATTGGTAAATCGATTGGATGAGTCACAGTGGCACTCCAGTGCTGAGGGAATCGATTAGCAAATCGATTGACAAAGTATCATTTGAAAAATGACCTCACCTGCGACAAATACAATCGATTGGACAATCTATTGTTAACACTTTCAATTTTGATAAAGTTTGGTTGCAATCGATTGGCAAATCGATTGAACTAAACACCAGGTAAAAACTTTTCAGGAACATGCCACCAAAGCGATTGACAAGTCGATTGATATCAAATAGCTGAGCCACTGTTTTGAAAACAATCGATTGGCAAATCGATTGATATTAAAACTGAATCACTATTTTGAATCACATCGATTGACAAGTCGATTGATATCAAATAGCTGAGCCACTGTTTTGAAAACAATCGATTGGCAAATCGATTGAAATAAACTTGTTGAAAACACAGTGAACTCTGAAGTTTGGCAAATCGATTGAGTAATCGATTGAAAATAGTTTTATTAAAACAGTTTCCCAGAAATCGATTAGGCAATCGATTTATACAGGTCTGGACATGTTCTGCTGAAAAGTGTTGTTTTAAAGAATCGATTGGTAAATCGATTAGCTTGTATAGTTTCAAGATTAAAGAAAACCAAGATCGCGATAATCGATTGGCAAATCGATTTAGCTCATTTTATAACTTTACAAAATCGATTGGGAAATCGATTTCGTAGTTGGTTTTTCAGAAACTATATAAGATGTCTTTCAATCTTTATTCTCATAACTTCTAAAAACTTTTACATAACTTTTACATAACTTTTTCCTAACTTTCATAATTTCTCTTATGCTCTCAAAAACGGTTCATGGCAACAAACTAACAACTTCATAATTGTGATTACAGATCTCAATACAGTTTGTTGACAATCTAAGAGAAATGATAATGTGCTCAAGAACAATCCATGAATATCCAGATTTGTGAAGAGCAACATTCATAAAGATTGAAGACCCTTTTGTTTTACAATCTTTATTCTTTCTGTAATAAAACTTTGAACGAAATAGAACGCAAGAAAAGCCAGCTCGAAACTGGTGGCTACTTTCTTGGTTGAGAGGACTCAACAAGAAAGAGTCGCACTTTGATTCTGTGATAGGCTGCTGAGTGTCTTCAAGGATCAGAGGGTATTCAATAGGAAAGATATAATTAGAGATTGATAGGTTTCAGGGAGGAAACTGGAAAATCTTTGTAATTGATTCTTTCTATTGAAGGAGAAGAAAATCTGAAATCCGATTGGATTTTCAGGACTGGACGTAGGTTGTTGTGGAACAACCGAACCAGGATAAATCTCTGTGTCTTCTTCTCTAACTCTCTCTCTTTAATTTTCTATATTGCTAACTTTGCATGCCTCAAAATTTAATTTCCGCTGTGCGCTTGATACAGATTAATTTGGTAACGAAAACTGATATATTTTCTTTATTGCGAGGTCACTGATACCAACAATTGGTATCAGAGCCAACTTCTTGAGAGGTAAAACTTATAAGAAGATGGCCTCAACTGACGTTCTGGGAGAAGGCGCTTCGTTAGCTCGACCACCAGCTTTCAACGGTACAGCCTACATGTACTGGAAGCAAAGAATGCTCATATTTCTGGAAGCAAGTGGCATAGATATCCTTGATGCTGTTGAAAACGGTCCGTACATTCCCAAGATTGCAGGAACTGACAACTCAATGATTATCAAGCCTAGAGCCGACTGGTCAGATGATGACAAGAAGAAGGTTGGTTTCAATGCGAAGGCTAAGAACATCATCACGTCCGCCCTATGTGCAGAAGAGTTCTTTAGAGTGTCCAATTGCAAGTCAGCAAAAGAGATGTGGGACATCCTCCAAGAAACTCACGAAGGTACTACTGATGTTAAGAGAGCTCGTGTGAATACGCTCATGCACGAATATGAATTATTTAGCATGAAGAAAGAAGAGTCAATCAGCGATTTGCAAACCAGATTCACACACATAGTCAACAACCTGCATGCACTAGGAAAAGATGTGGATAATGAACAGCAGATTGGAAAGATCATGAGATGTTTAACCAGAGAATGGCAGCCAAAGATAACAGCCATAGCTGAGTCTAGAGATCTTGCAAAGATGACGACAGCAACACTATTTGGAAAGTTAAGGGAACATGAAATGGAATTACAACGACTGGATGAATCCGAAATGGAAAGTAGGAAAAAGAAAGGTTTATCTCTGAAGGTTCAAGCAAATCAGTCAAAAATTGAATCCGATAGCTGCTCAAATGAATCCAGCAGTGACAATGAAGAACCAGAAATCGGACTGCTTGTCAAGAAATTTAAGAAATTTCTGAAGAAGAAAGATAACAAATTCAGAAAACCATCCAGCTCCAAGACTAGCGACAACAAGCAAATTACATGTTATGAATGTGGGAAGACTGGTCACATAAAGTCAGAATGCTACAAATTGCAGAACAAAAATAAAGCTGCAAAATCAAAAGGCAAAGAACCAGTCACCAAAACAAAGAAGGCGTATATTGCTTGGAACGATAATGATGAATCCTCTGCCTCTTCGGATGAAGAAGAAGCCAATATGTGTCTCATGGCAAATTCAGATTCAGAATCGGAAAAAGAGGTTAGTTCACAATTTAATCCAACATATGATGAACTTCAAGAAGCTTTCAATGAATTGCATGATGATTATGTGAACTCCATAAAACAGTTGTTAAGCACAAAGAAAATGCTTGAACAAGTGAATGTTGAGCATAAAGAAATTGAAAATTTATGTGAACAACTGAAAAAGGATTCACAAGAAAAATCTGCAAAGTGCATTGAACTTGAACATACAGTTACATCATTAAAATCTGATTTGTTAAAGTTTGCTAATAGTAAAGATAAACTGAATGTCATACTTAGCAATCAAAGACATGTTCATGAAAAATCTGGTTTAGGATATACACCAAACATGCATGTTAAAAGGAATAAAAATAGATATGGTATTGGTTATATGCAAACCAGAAGTGTCAAACATGGTCAGAAATCTGCCATTGCTAAGAATATGTATGATATCTTTACTAAGCCAAATCACCATTCATCCTTTAATGGCAAGTGTCATTTCTGTTGCAGAAATGGACATTTTGTGTCAAATTGCAAGTTTAAAAAATTAGCCAATAAGGGATGGAAGCAAATTTGGAAAGCAAAGAAATCTGTGTTTGACACTAACCAAACAGGACCCAATTTAGATTGGGGACCTAAAACAAAATTCTGATTTTGTTTTGCAGGTGTGCTTGACATCCACTAAGCACTCATGGTATTTGGATAGCGGATGTTCGAAGCACATGACAGGGGACAAATCCAAATTTCTGTCCTTGACATTAAAGGAAGGAGGTTTTGTCAAATATGGAGACAACAATAGAGGAAAAATTATTGGAATTGGTGATATAGGCAATGAGTCAACAACAGTGATTAAGAATGTATTATATGTTGAAGGACTCAAGCATAACTTGCTAAGCATAAGTCAGCTATGTGACAAAGGTTTTCAAGTAAGTTTTTCATCACAATCTTGCATTATTGAGCATAAAGATGACAAAAACATAAAGCTGATTGGTGACAGAATTAACAACATCTATATGTTGGATTTCAATTCTGTACCAAGTGCTGTATGTTGCTTGTTATCAAATCAAGATGAAACATGGTTGTGGCATAAACGCATTGCTCATATTCATATTAATCACTTGAATAAGCTTGTTAGCAAACAGCTAGTAATAGGACTCCCCAATAGGAAGTTTTCTAAGGATAGGTTGTGTGATTCATGTGAGAAGAGTAAACTGGTTAAGACTCCGTTTCCCTCTATAGATTTGGTTAGAACAAATAGAGTTTTACAACTAGTTCACATGGACCTTTTCGGACCTGCCCAAGTTAAGAGTTTAGGTGGGAACCTATATGGATATGTGCTGGTTGATGATTATTCTAGATTCACATGGACTTACTTTTTAGCTCATAAAAGTGATACATTCTCTGTTTTCAAAAAGTTTGCTGCTTTAGTACAAAATGAGAATGATTTGAAAATTGTTTCAATAAAAAGTGATCATGGAGGTGAATTCCAAAATGATCTTTTTCAAAATTATTGTGAATCAAATGGAATCAACCACATGTATTCAGCCCCTAGGACACCACAGCAGAATGGGGTAGTGGAGAGGAAAAATAGATCCCTAGAAGAGTTAGCTAGGACCATGCTTAAGGACTCCAACCTACCTAAGTACTTTTGGGCAGATGCAATTAGTACAGCCACTCATATTGTGAATAGAGTACTGATTAGACCCCTTCTTAAGAAAACACCCTATGAGCTTTACAAGGGTAGAAAACCAAACCTGTCTTACTTTAGGATTTTTGGTTGTAAGTGCTTTGTTTTGAACAATGGCAAGGAACACCTAGGAAAGTTTGACCCTAAGGCAGATGAAGGAATCTTTCTAGGATACTCCCAAACTAGTAAAGCCTATAGAATCTACAACAAAAGAACAAAAACCATAGAAGAGTCAGTTCATGTAAAGTTTGATGAATCTTTTACAGAAAACTTGAACAAAACTCCTTCTAAGGTTAATGATATTTTGGATGATGTTGTAGAATCTGAACCCCTAGAACAACCTATAGCTGATCCTCCAACTAGTGCAGACCCTATAGAACCTATAGAAACCAGTGAGTTACCTAAGGAATGGAGATTCAATAGAAACCACCCCTTAGACAACATCATAGGTGACATCTCTAGAGGTGTGTCAACTAGAGGAAACCTTAGAGAGTTCTGTAACCTCACAGCCTTTGTGTCTCAGATTGAACCTAAGAACATTAAGGAAGCCCTTTTAGATAGTGAGTGGATACTTGCTATGCAAGAGGAGTTAAACCAGTTTGAGAGGAACAAAGTGTGGAACTTGGTACCTAGGCCAGAGGGTAAGCATGTTATAGGAACTAGGTGGGTGTTCAGAAATAAGTTAGATGAGAATGGTGTGATAACTAGGAATAAGGCCAGATTAGTTGCAAAGGGTTATAGTCAAGAGGAGGGAATAGACTTTGATGAGACCTATGCCCCTGTAGCTAGACTAGAAGCCATAAGGATTTTGTTGGCCTATGCATGTATCATGGACTTCAATCTATATCAAATGGATGTGAAGAGTGCATTTCTTAATGGAGACCTACAAGAGGAAGTTTTTGTGAGCCAAACACCAGGTTTTGAAAATCCAGATTTTCCTAACCATGTGTATAAACTCTCAAAGGCCCTCTATGGGTTGAAACAAGCTCCAAGAGCTTGGTATGAGAAACTCAGCACTTTCCTCATTCAACAAAATTTTTCTAGAGGAAATGTTGATAAGACACTCTTTACAAAAACTATTGAAAATGACATCTTGCTGGTCCAAATTTATGTTGATGACATTATATTTGGATCAACAAATGACAAGCTTTGCAAAGAATTTGAAAACTTGATGAAAGGTAAATTTGAAATGTCAATGATGGGTGAACTATCATATTTCTTGGGATTTCAAATTAACCAAACCAAGCAAGGCATTTTCATTAGTCAATCCAAATATTGTTCTGATTTGATAAAGAAATTTAACTTTGATAAGCTTAAGTCCATTGATACACCCATGAGTCAAGGAAATTTCTTAGACCGAGATGAGTTAGGTAAGCCTGTAGATGTAACCAGATTTCGTGGTATGATTGGATCTCTGCTCTACCTTACAGCAAGCCGACCCGATATTATGTTCAGCGTTTGCATGTGTGCACGGTATCAATCGAATCCGAAGGAATCTCACCTCACTGCAGTAAAGAGAATTTTCAGATACTTAGTAGGTACTAAGAACCTTGGTTTGTGGTATCCAAAAGGTTCAACATGTACTTTGGTTGGGTATTCAGACTCAGATTTTGCTGGTTGTAAACTTGACAGAAAAAGCACTTCAGGTACATGTCATCTACTTGGTAATTCTCTAGTGTCCTGGTTTAGTAAGAAGCAAACAAGTATTGCTTTGTCTACTGCAGAAGCCGAATACATAGCAGCTGGGAGCTGTTGTGCTCAAATCTTGTGGATGAAACAGCACCTAATGGACTTCGGTGTTGATTTGGGAACAGTGCCGATCATGTGTGACAACACCAGTGCTATCAGCATAACAAAGAACCCAGTAATGCATTCAAGGACAAAACATATTGAGGTAAGGCATCACTTCATAAGAGATCATTTTCAGAATGGAGTCATCAAACTTGAATATGTGAATACTACAGAACAACTAGCAGATATCTTCACGAAAGCATTACCAAAAGAAAGCTTTTTGAACATAAGGATGAAACTAGGGATCATTGATCCTAGTGAGATATAAGTTTTTTTGTGATTTTGGTATTTATCAGTGAAGTTTTCCAGATTAATCGAGTTGGAAATCGATTACTTGATGAAAACTGTTTATAAAATCGATTTGGAAATCGATTTGGTTAGCCCAGAGTTCAGATTTTTGGAAAATATTGTGTAAAAATCCCGAGCATCGATTTGGAAATCGATTGATTCAGTGTTCAGTTTTTTAACATGTGGAACAATCGATTTGGACATCGATTTAGTAAAACGGAAAATCGATTTGGGAATCGATTAGGAATATGACCGTTGCGAATTTTTAACTAGCCGTTGGACTTCATAATTACGAAATCGATTAAGGATTCGGTGTAACGGTAACCCAATCGATTTGGCAATCGATTGACAAGGGTTAAAGTATAAAAAGGTAAAGGACAAAATCGATTTCTGCATCTCAGTTTTCCAGATTTTCCAGAAAGTTTCAATTTTTTCACTCTGTCTGCTTCATTGCTCTGCATATTCTTCAGCGTATTCATTCTATCTACCTACATTCAATCAATTATTTTGTGATTATGGCTCGTGTAAAGCAAACTCAGGCACACACACCCTCACCTTCTTCATCCTCCACTAGTGAAACTCCCTCACCACCTCAAACACTAACCAAAAGAGTTCCAATTCCCACACACAAAATTCTTGC
>NC_021164.2:7595358-7616325 GCF_000331145.2 Cicer arietinum | reverse complement strand
AATAATAATTCATATCTTTCATAATTTCTCATAATGCTCTCAGCTGTTCATAACAACAAACTAACATCTTCATAATTGTGATTACAGATCTCAATACAGTTTGTTGACAATCTAAGAGAAATGATAATGTGCTCAAGAACAATCCATGAATATCCAGATTTGTGAGGAGCAACATTCATAAAGATTGAAGACCCTTTTGTTTTACAATCTTTTATTCTTTCTGTAATAAATCTTTGAACGAAATAGAACGCAAGAAAAGCCAGCTCGAAACTGGTGGCTACTTTCTTGGTTGAGAGGGCTCAACAAGAAAGGGTCGCACTGTGATTCTGTGATAGGCTGCTGAGTGTCTACAAGGATCAGAGGGGATTCAATAGGAAAGACATAATTAGAGATTGATAGGTTTCAGGGAGGAAACTGGAAAATCTTTGTAATTGATTCTTTCTATTGAAGGAGAAGAAAATCTGAAATCCGATTGGATTTTCAGGACTGGACGTAGGTTGTTGTTGACAACCGAACCAGGATAAATCTCTGTGTCTTCTTCTCTAACACTCTCTCTTTAATTTTCTATATTGCTAACTTTGCATGCCTCAAAATTTAATTTCCGCTGTGCACTTGATACTGATTAATTTTGTAACGAAACTGATATATTTTCTGTTATTTCGAGGTCACTGATACCAACATGAGGCAGAACCCGAAACTCAGTTATAAATTTAGGAGAAAAATGCTATAAGGGTCTCTTGGTCCTTGATTTCATCTGGTCTTTTTGGGCGATTTTCGTACGACCCGACAAAAATGGACTGAAATTTGTATTTTCGAACCAGACAATGGCTAGTGTTTGAAATCTGGAACGAAACCCGAAACATAGTTATAAATTTTGGAGAAGAATGCTATAAGTGTCTCTCGCTCCTCAATTTCATCTGGACTTTTCGGGCAATTTTCATACCCCTCGACAAAAATGGACTAAAATATGCTTTTTCGGACTAGACTTTGGCTAGTGTTTGAAATCTAGCGGGTAACTCGAAACACAGTTATAAATTTTGGAGAAGAATGCTATAAGAGTCTCCCGGTCCTCGATTTCATCTGGATTTTTCGGGTGATTTTCATACAATCCAACTAAAATGGACCGAAATCCGTATTTTTGAAAAAGACTATGGCTAGTGTTTGAAATCTGACGCGGAACCCGAAACACCTGTTATAAATTTTGGAGAAAATGATATAAGGTTCTCCCGGTCCTTGATTTCATATGCACTTTTCAATTGATTTTCGTACCACCCGACTAAAATGGACCGAAATCCATAATTTCCAACAAGACTATGGCTAGTGTTTCAAATCTGACATGGAAAGCGAAACACAGTTATAAATTTAGAAGAAGATTGCTATAAGGGACTCTCAGTCCTCGATTTCATATGAACTTTTCGGGCGAGTTTCTTCCATCTCGACGAAAATGTACCAAAATCTGTATTTTCAATCCAGACGATGGCTAGTGTTTGAAATCTGACGCGGAACCTGAAATAATATTATATATTTAGGAGAACAATGTTAAAAGGGTCTCTCGGTCCTCGATTTCAACTAGACTTTTCCGACGATTTTTATACCACCCAATAAAAATAGATTGAAATCAATTTTTTAGAACCAGACGATGGCTAGTTTTTGAAATCTGACGCGGAACCCGAAACACTGTTATAAATTTAGAAGAAGAATGCTATAAGAGTCTTCTGGTCCTCAATTTCATCTGGACTTTTCGGGTGATTTTCTTACCACACGACTAAAATGGACCGATATACGTATTTTTGAACAAGATGATGAATAGTGTTTGAAATCTGATGTGGATCCAGACACACATTTATAAATTTAGAAGAAGAATGCTATAACAGCAAAACAATGGATCGAAAATGGACCAATATCTATATTTTCTGACCAAATGATGGCTAGTGTTGGAAATCTGACGTGGAACCTAAAACATTGTTATACATTTAGGAGAAGAATGCTATAAGGGTCTCCCGGTCCTCGATTTCATCTGGACTTTTCGGGAGATTTTCGTTCCACATGACAAAAATGGATCGAAATTCGTATTTTCGAACAAGACAATGGATAGTATTTGAAATTTGACGCGGAACCCAAAACACATATATAAATTTAGGAAAAGAATGCCATAAGAGATTCTTGGTCCTCGATTTCATTTAGACATTTAGGGCAATTTTCGAACCACCTGACTAAATTGGAACAAAATCTGTATTTTCGAACAAGACGATGGATAGTGTTTGAAATCTGACACGGAACCTAAAACACAATTGTAAACTTAGAAGAAGAATGCTAAAAGGGTCTCTCAGTCCTCGATTTCATCTAGACTTTTCTTGCGATTTTCGTAACCCTCGATAAAAATGGACTAAAATCTGTATTTTCATACCAGAGTGCTACAAGGTTATCTCGAAACACACTTATAATTTTTGGAGAAGAGTGCTACAAGGTTATCTCGATCCTCGATTTCATCTAGACTTTTCGGGTTATTTTCATACGATCCAACTAAAATGGACCGAAATCCCTATTTTCTAAAAAGACTATGGCTAGTGTTCGGAATCTGACGCGGAACCCGAAAACACTGTTATATATTTAGGAGAAGAATGCTATAAGGGTCTTTCGGTCCTCGATTTTCTCTGGACTTTTCGGCGATTTTCGTACTACCCGACAAAAATGGACTGAAATCCGTATTTTCGAACAAGACGATGGCTAGTGTTTGAAATCAGACGCGGAACCCGAAACACCGTTATAAATTTAGGAGAAAATTGCTATAAGAGTCTCCTGGTCCTCAATTTCATTTGGAAATTTCAGGAGATTTTTGTACCAACCGACTAAAATAGATCGAAATCCTTATTTTCAAACAAGATGATGGCTAGTGTGTGAAATCTGATGCGAAAACCAAAACAAAATTATAAATTTAGAAGAAGAATTCTATAAGGGACTCTCTGTCCTCGATTTTATCTGAACTTTTCGGGCGAGTTTCTTACCCCTCGACAAAAGTGGACCAAAATATGTATTTTCAATCCAAACGATGGCTAGTGATTGAAATATTACGCGGAACCTGAAACAGTATTATATATTTAGGAGAAGAATGTTAAAAGGGTCTCTCGGTCCTCGATTTCATCTAGACTATTCAGGCGATTTTCGTACCACCCGACAAAAATGGATTGAAATCCATTTTTTCGAACTAGACGATGGTTAGGTTTTTAAATCTGACGTGGAATCCAAAATACAGTTATAAATTTAGGAGAAGAATGCAAAAAGGGTTTCCCGGTCCTCGATTTCATTTGGTCTTTTCGGGCGATTTTCGTACCACCCGACCAAAATTGACCGAAATCCGTATTTTCGAACAAGACGATGGCTAGTTTTTGAAATCTGATGATTATAAATTTAGAAGAAGAATGCTATAACGGTCTCTTGGTCCTCGATTTCATCTGGACTTTTCGGGCGATTTTCGTACCCCTCGACAAAAATGGACCAATATATTTTCGGACCAGACGATGGCTAATGTTTGAAATGTGACGTGGAACCTGAAACACTTTTATACATTTAGGAGAAGAATTCTATAAGGGTCTCCCGATCCTTGATTTCATCTGGACTTTTCGAGAGATTTTTGTACCACACGACAAAAATAGACCAAAATCCGTATTTTTGAACAAGACATGGATAAGTTTTGAAATCTGACGCAGAACCCGAAACACAGTTATAAATTTAGGAAAAGAATGATATAATAGTATCTTGGTCCTCGATTTAATCTGGACATTTCGAGCAACTTTCGAACCACCCAACTAAATTGGACCGAAATTCGTATTTTCGAAAAAGACGACCGGTAGTGTTTGAAATCTTACGCAGAACCCACAACACAATTATAAATTTAGAAGAAGAATGCTATAAGGGTCTCTCGGTCCTCAATTTCGTCTGGACTTTTCAGGTAATTTTCGTACCCCTCGACAAAAATGAACTAAAATATGTATTTTTGGACCAGAGTTTGGCTAATTTTTTAAATCTAGCGCAGAACTCGAAACACAGTTATAGATTTTGGAGAAGAACGCTACAAGGGTCTCCAAATCCTCGATTTCATCTGGACTTTTCAGGCGATTTTTATACGATCCAACTAAAATGGACCGAAATCCATATTTTCTAAAAAGACTATGGCTAGTGTTTGAAATCTGAAGCAGAACCAGAAACACAGTTATAAATTTTGGAGAAAAATGATATAAGGGTCTCCCGGTCCTAGATTTCATCTGGACTTTTAGGGCGACATTCGTACCGCTCAACTTAAATGAACCGAAATCTGTATTTTCGAACAAGACGATTGTTAGATTTTGGAATCTGACGCCGAACCCGAAACACAGTTATAAATTTTAAAGGAGAATGCTATAAGGGTCTCTCGGTCCTCGATTTCATCTGGACTTTTCGGGCGATTTTCGTACCACTCTACTTATATAGACCAAAATCCGTATTTTCGGACCAAACGATGACTAGTGTTTGAAATATGATGCGGAACTCGGTCATCGATTTCATCTGGACTTTTCAGGCGATTTTCGAAACATCGACAAAAAATAATCGAAATCCGTATTTTCGAAAAAGACTATGGCTACTGTTTGAAAACTGAAACGGAACCTGAAACACATTTATAAATTTTGGAGAAGAATGATATAAGGGTCTCCCGGTACTACATTTCATCTAGACTTTTCAGGCGATTTTCGTACCATCCGACTAAAATGGACCAAAATTCGTATTTTCGAACAAAACGATGGCTAGTGTTTGAAATCTGACGCGGAACCTGGAACACAATTATAAATTTAGGAGAAGAATGGTACAAGGATCTCTCGGTCCTTCATTTTATCTGGCCTTTTCTGGCGATTTTCATACCACCCGACAAAAAAGGACTGAAATAAGTATTTCCGGACCAAACGAGGGCTAATGTTTGAAATTTGACGCGGAACCTAAAACACGGTTATAAATTTTTGAGAAGAATGCTATAAGGGTCTCCCGGTCCTCGACTTCATCTGGACTTTTCGGTCGATTTTCTTACCACTAATCTAAAATGGATTGGAATCCGTAAAATGGACCAAACGATGGCTAGTGGTTGAATTTTGACATGGAACCCGAAATACAGTTATAAATTTAGGAGAAGAATGCTATAAGGGTCTCTCGGTCCTCGATTTCATCTGGACTTTTCGGGCGATTTTCGTAACCCTCAAGAAAAAGGACCGAAATCTGTATTTTCAATCCAGACGAGAGCTAGTGTTTAAAATCTGGCGCGGAGCTCCGGTAACAGTAATAAATTTTTGAGAAGAATGCTATAACGGTCTCCCGGTCCTCGATTTCATCTAGAGTTTTCGGGCGATTTTCGTACCAACTTACTAAAATGGACCTAAATTCGTATTTTCAAACGAGACTATGGCTAGTGTTTGAAATCTGACGCGTAACTTGAAAAAAGTTATCATTTTAGAAGAAGAATGTTGTAAGGGTGTCCCGGTCCACGACTTCATATGGACGTTTTAAGCAATTTTCGTACAACCCAACAAAAATGAACCGAAATTCGTATTTTCGGACCAAACGATGGCAAGTGTTTAAATTTTGAGGCAGATCCCGAAAAGTTATTAATTTTGGAGAGGAATGTTAGAACGGTCTCATGGTCCTCGATTTCAACTAGACTTTTCCGGCGATTTTCGTACCACCCAACTAAAACGGACCGTAATTTGTATCTTCAAACAAAACCAAGGTTAGTGTTTGAAATCTGGCGCAGAACGTGAAACAATATTATAAATTTTGGAGAAGAATGGTATAAGGGTCTCCAGGTCCTCGATTTCATCTGGATTTTTTGGACGATTTCGTACCACCTGACTAAAATGTTTGAAATATGGCGTGGAACTCGTAACACAGTTATAAATTTTGGAGAAGAATGCTATAATGGGGTCCTGGTCCTCGATTTCATATGGATTTTTTGGGCAATTTTCGAACCCCTCGACAAAAATGGACCAAAATCAGTATTTTCAAACCAGACGATGGCTAGTGTTTGAAATCTGGCGCGGAACCAGAAACACAATTATAAATTTAGGTGAAGAATTCTATAAGGGTCTCCCGATCCTCGATTTCATCTGGACTTTTCGGGCGATTTTAGTACCACCCAACAAAAATGGACCAAAGTTCGTAGTTTCAAACAAAACGATGGTTACTATTTGAATCCTGACGCAGAACCCGAAACAGAGTTATAAATTTAAGCCAAGAATGTTATAAGGGTCTTCTGGTCCTCGATTTCTTCTAGACTTTTCGGGCGATTTTTGTATGACCCGACAAAAATGGACCTAATGGACCGAAATCCGTATTTTCGAACAAGACGATGGCTAGTGTTTCAAATCTAACGCGAAACCCGAAACACAGTGATAAATACCCCGGTCCTCGATTTCATTTTGAATTTTCGGGCGACTTTCGTACCCATCGACGATAATGGACCAACATCTGTATTTTCGGACCAGACGATGGCTAGTGTTTGAAATCTGGCGCGGAACCTGAAACACAGTTATAAATTTTGGAGAAGAATGTTATAATGGTCTCCCGGTCCACGAATTTTCGGATGATTTTCGTACCACCTGACTAAAATGGACCGAAATCCGAATTTTCGAACAAGACGATGGCTAGTGTTTCAAATCTAACGCGAAACCCGAAACACAGTGATAAATACCCCGGTCCTCGATTTCATTTTGAATTTTCGGGCGACTTTCGTACCCATCGACGATAATGGACCAACATCTGTATTTTCGGACTAGACGATGGCTAGTGTTTGAAATCTGGCGCGGAACCCGGGACAAAGTAATAAATTTTTGGGAAGAATGCTATAGTGGTCTCCCGGTCCTCAATTTCATTTGGACTTTTTGGGCGACTTCGTACCCCTCGACAAAAATGGACCAACATCTGTATTTTCAGGCGATTTTCGTACCACCCGACAAAAATGGACCGAAATCAGGTGGTATGAAAATCCCCTATTTCATCTAGACTTTTCAGGCTATTTTCGAATCACCCTACAAAAATGGAATGGAAATCGTATTTTTAGACCAAATGATGGCTAATGTTCTAAATATGACTTGAAACACAATTATAAATTTAAGAGAAGAATGCTTTTTAATTATTACATTATTTGACAACTCTATTTTATTAAATATAATTATTATATTCGTTTTAGGATTTAAGGTTTAAGGTTTTGGGTTTGAGGTTCGGGTTATATGTAATTATTACTTTATTTGACAACTCTAATTTAAGGTTTAGGATTTAAGGTTTAAGGTTTTGGGTTTGAGGTTCGGGTTATATGTAATTATTACTTTATTTGACAACTCTAATTTAAGGTTTAGGATTTAAGGTTTAAGGTTTTGGGTTTGAGGTTCGGGTTATATGTAATTATTACTTTATTTGACAACTCTAATTTAAGGTTTAGGATTTAAGGTTTAAGGTTTTGGGTTTTTAATATCAATTGCAGGTTTGTTCCTGTTTTTGTCCTGCCTTTCTAACAATAGAGTCAAACCAAACATTGTAATATCAGGAAGACATCATTAACCAATATAGCAATAATAACTAATTAACATTCTAAAACCATCGTTAATATAAAAGTATAAAATAGTTTATACCAACAAAAACAACTAATTAACATTCTAAAACTTTGATCAAAGTAGTCAAACATTCTAAAATCTTATACATAAACTTATAAAACATACAAAAAAATTTGACGACTTCAAAATAGTCTAGAACAAAACCAAAACAATCCACTAAACATCCATTCCTTCAATTTGCAATCCGAATAGCAACATATTTCTTCCATTTGTAGTCTAAAAATCAAGATGACCTTTACTCATTAATTATCAGAATCAGAACCTGTCAATTCAAAGCATAAAATAAATATTTTGTTTACTAACTAATACTAATTAAATGAGTATCATTTTAATAATATCAATCACTATGTCAACAAATAGAACATGATATTTGCTAGTGACTTAAAGTATAGATCTAAGTGCAAAAACTCTTATTAACTTCAATTTCTATATATTATAAGAAATTATATTACTAAGGTGAAGGGAAACCTTGGTTGAAAGTAGGTAACTCATCACCAAATTTTCTTTGCATAAAATTAAGGAGAACTTTAAGTTGATCTTGTGTTTGTGAAAGTTGCTCCTTAGTCTCTTCATATCCATTTAGCTTTTCTTTCAAAGTGTGCACTTCCTTTTGTAACTCCTCAACATTTTTTTGGCTAGAGCTACCAACACTCTCAAATTGGGTGAAATATTTGCGCGTCTTGAAAACACTCGTGGGACAAACACGAACACCTAAACCACGCACTCGACCTGAATGTTCAGCTTTGTACACTTTGCCAATGACATCATCTGGATATGCATTAATCTTTGATGGAACACCTTCAGTGGCAACACGTTCTTGATCTTGAGATAAGTTCTCTGATATCTTTTCCTAGTAGAGAAATAAAAGTCAGATAAATTTTACCATACTAGCAGGTAGCAAATACTTTATAAACAATAACAATGTTATCATTTTTACTTACTGCAATGGATTTTCCTTCCTCATTCACATAGTTTCCATTCTTTTTAAGCAAAGTTGACAATATAACTTCAGCACGATAATAGAATACTTTAAATCAATATCAAACTTTCATATACAAATACTTTAATATATTACAAAAAATAATAGTTATGGATTTAACTTACCATATGACGAGCTCTTCTTGCGTTGCTCATACTACCCCCAGCATGTGAGACTTTAAGCATCTTTCGATTTTCCATATTTTGCTCACTTAGTTTCTACAATTTTCAAATGCTAGTCAATATAAGCATTTAATATAAAATATCAATGTACTTTGTTTACTTTGTAAAAGTAATGCAACAAAGAATTTATACCTTCATTTGTGGTTTTTTATAGTAATTAACAAAAGCAACCCAATCATTTTCAGGCACAAGAGGATCAATAGCAAGTAAGTCTTCCTTACTTTTGTTAGGGTAGAAGTATTTACATCGTAACTTATATTTATAGGCCTTCCATCTTTCTCCTAGGGTTGCCCATGTCCATTTGATACCAGCAGCATAATCATACACAAAATGATCCTTGCAAGATTATATAAACATATCAATCTTCAATGCAAAGAAATAGAATAAAAATAAACGTTCTACGAAGTTTAGATAATAACCTTGATGCAGTTCCAAATTGCTTTACTATTCTTTTCTGACATTTCATCCCATCTTTCAACAGATATAGGACAAAATGCTGATTTTTTAGCAAGTTCGCCGAGAAATCTCACAAGTAAATTTAATGATATGAGATTTTTTACCTTTAACTTTGATAAGTAATGACTCCTCTTTTTGTTGCGATTCAGTTTCATTTGGCTTTGGTGAAGGCTCAACTACATCATCCTCCAACAGAATATATGTCAAGCTTACATCTGTAAATTGATCCTCAAGATGATTGTTGTTGAGTTGTTGGGGCTGATCTTGGATAGTTTCCACATCATTTGAATTTTCTTGTCTTTGTAACCATTCTAACATTTCTTGTCCCGAACACCTACGCCTTTTTCCCATATCAAATCAAATACCTGCAAAATTTTCTAACAACGAGATAAAACATATTTCTAAAATGTATTCCAAATGATTCATAGATAATCTGTGCATTACATAAACACCAAAAATATGAAGTCTTATATAGAATACTATTTAAAAGCAAAAGAAATATGACAAAATTACAAAGTTCATAACTTAAAATATTAAAATACTCTATACAATTATTCAATCATCTCATCACTACAACTATTACGATCTTCCTCAACATTTGTTTCATCATTTTCTTGTTCATTGACATCGTCTCGCACTAATTGTAGTTCTTCAATATTCCCAACATTTTGCTCACAAAAAGGTATGTCTTCCATTATTGGCTCTTGTGATTCCATAAGGTTCACTTCTCCCATATCATATATATCTCTAGGCTTCATTGCAGAATTTGAAAAGGCAAAATCCAAAAATTGTTTTACTCCATTTAAGAACTCTTTTGAGTTCAATGGTTTGTCAATCCAACTCTTATCAATCATAGTTAGATGAATCTGTTTTCATATTTGAATAAATTTATTAAGGGATTTAAGGTATCAAATAAGAATATAAAGAAATTAAATTTAACTATTATACAATCATAAACTTGCCAACAAGAAAAATACTAGAAATTTTTAAGGTATACAATCATAAATTATTAATCATAAATTATTAATTATAATTTATTAAGGCATTTAAGGAATTTAAGGCATTTAACGTATACAATCATAAATTATTAATCAGAAATTATTAAGGCATTTAAGGCATTTAAGATATACAATCATAAATTATTAAGGCATTTAAGTATAAAACTTTTTTTCAAGAAGCTTGCCAACAATAGAAAATCTGCCATCAAGCGTGCAGGAACCGACAATCCTTTTTTTTTTACACCTAAGGCCAACTTAAATTCACCAAACCAAGGGCCAAAAATCTGATAAATAGAAGGAAAAAAATCAGCGGACGACTTGACTATATATTGTACAGGTCGGATGTTTCCGTGAGCAGTAAGCAGGAGATCTCCCTTTATTGATTGAATTTTTTATGGTGGTCGCTTGTGAATTCGATTTTGAAAGACTAGATCTCTCCTTTGAATTATTGAAAGACTAGAAACCTGTCAACAATTCGATTTTGTTTCACAAGTCCTAAAATTTCTCTATAATTTGAGTACTTACTTTCATAGTTGCATTAGTTATAAAAAATATATATTGTTGAAATATTTGTTAATTATTTTGTTAATTTTCATATATTATCATGAAATGTTTTCAACAATGTTGAAATTAGAGATAGTTTGATCATTTTGAATATAATAGTTTGATCAAGTGAATAATTGAAGTCTTATAGTATGAAGAACCTACATGATGCTGAATTTTGAAACATTTTTAACAGGAAATGAATGTTGTGAAAGATTGGCATGATATGGTATGAATAGAAAACACAAAATTCTCCAACTACCACAATAAAAAAAGATCACTATAAACTCAACAATCCCCAACTCTAAAAACAAAAGCACAAAATTCTCCAACTACCACAATAAAAAGACACACCCTAAAAAACATAATCACCAAATAAATTTATAACAAACAGAACTTGAATATAAAAAACTGAACCTGAAGAAGGAGATGGAAATAGCAAGTCTTTATTTGTTGGAATCAGTTGCCCAAAATTAAACCTATAAAATTCAAAACAAAAATTAAACGTATTTGATGAAAAGAAAAAGCTCCAAGAGGTCACACATTCACGGAAAATTTTAAGATTTATTTTACTTACAATGTTGTACGGTGACGTAAGTGTGAAAGGTAGGGTCGAATGGGTGGAAATTGTGGCGTAGAAGTGAAACGGTGGTTGAAACGGCACGGTGGTGAAACAATGATACGGTGGTGAATAGGATTTTAGGGTTTTAGATTAGAGCGTTACTATTGAGTCTGGAGTTTTAGGGATTTAGATGGAAAAGAGGGAATCTGAAAGAAAGAAAAGAGCGATTTGAGAAACGAGGGAAAATGAAAACCAAATTTTTTAAGTTACCTACGGTCATCGTGATCGTGGCTAATCGCCGATTTTCTTGTAGTGACTCTATTTTGTTATACGTTATTATTATCTTCGTTATTAAGTACAACTATAAAACGAAGATAATAATAACATATAATAAAATAGAGTTGTCAAATAAAGTAATAATTATATATTTATTTAATAGTTTAATTGTGTTATATGTTATTACAATTTTCGTTATTAAGTACAACTATAAAACGAAGATAATAATAACATATAATAAAATAGAGTTGTCAAATAAAGTAATAATTATATATTTATTTAATAGTTTAATTGTGTTATATGTTATTACAATTTTCGTTATTAAGTACAACTATAAAACGAAGATAATAATAATATTTAATAAAATAGAGTTGTCTTATAAATAAGTAATTATTACTTTATTTGAAAACACTATTTTATTATATGATATTTTTATCTTCGTTTTCTTGTTTTACTACATAACGAACATAATAATAACATATAATAACATTAAGTTTATCAAATAAATATGTACTTCTTACTTTATTTGACAACTCTATTTTATTATGTTATTATTATTTTCGTTATATAGTTGTACTTCATATCGAACACAATACTAACATATAATAAAATAGAGTTGTCATATAAATATGTAATTATTACTTTATTTGACAACTCTATTTTATTAAATATTATTATTATCTTCGTTTTGTAGTTGTACTAAATAACGAAAATAATGATAACATATAACAAAATTGAGTTGTAAAATTAATATGTAATTATTACTTTATTTGACAACTCTATTTTATTAAATGATATTACTATCTTCGTTATGCAGTCAAACCGTAAAATGAAGATAATAATAACATGTAATAAAATAGAATTATCAAATAAATTAATAATTAAATATTTATTTGACAACTCTGTTTTGTTATACGTTATTATTATCTTCGTTTTGTAGTTGTACTAAATAACGAAAATAATGATAACATATAACAAAATTGAGTTGTAAAATTAATATGTAATTATTACTTTATTTGACAACTCTATTTTATTATATGTTATTATTATCTTCGTTATTTAGTAAAACTAAACATTTAATAAAGTAGAGTTGTCAAATAATGTAATAATTATAAAGCATTCTTCTTGTAAATTTATAATTGTGTTTCGGGTCATATTTTGAACTTTAGCCATCATTTGGTCTAAAAATATGAATTTTATTCCATTTTTGTCGGGTGGTACGAAAATCGCCTAAAAAGACTAGATGAAATCGAAGACCAAGATACCCTTATAGCATTCTTCTCCAAAATTTATAATTGTGTTTCAGGTTCCATATCAGTATTCAAACACTAGCCATCGTCTTGTAAGAAAATACGATTTCGGTCCATTTTTTTTCAGGTGATACAAAAATCTCCCGAAAAGTCTAGAAAAAATCGAGGACCAGGAGACCCTTATAGCATTCTTCTCCTAAATTTATAACTCTGTTTCGGGTTCTGCGTCAGAATTCAAACACTAACTATCGTTTGGCCTGAAACTACGAACTTTGGTCCATTTTTGTTGGGTGGTACAAAAATTGCCCGAAAAGTCCAAATGAAATCGAGGACCAGAAGACTCTTATTATATCATTCTTATCTTGAAATTATAACTGGGTACGAAAATCGCTTGAAACGTCCAGATGAAATCGGGGACCAAATGACCCTTATAGAATTCTTCTTCTAAATTTATAACTGTGTTTTGGGCTCTGCGTCAAATTTCAAACACTAGCCATCGCCTTGTTCGAAAATACGAATTTCGGTCTATTTTTGTCGGGTGGTACAAAAATCTCCCGAAAAGACTATATGAAATCGAGGACCAGGAAACCCTTATAGCATTTTTCTCCAAAATTTATAATTGTGTTTCAGGTTCCGCATCAGAATTCAAACACTAGCCATCGTCTTGTATGAAAATACAGATTTCGGTCGATTTTTTTTGCGATATACAAAAATCGCCCGAAAATCTAGATGAAATCGAGGACCATGAGACCCTTATAGCATTCTTCTTCTAAATTTATAACTGTGTTTTGGGTTCTGGGTCTTATATTTCAAACACTAACCATCGTTTGGTCTGAAACTATGGACTTTGGTTCATTTTTGTTTGGTGGTACGAAAATTGCCAAAAAAGTCCAGATGAAATCGAGTACTGGGAGACCCTTATAGCATTCTTCTCCAAAATTTATAATTGTGTTTCGGGTTCTACGCCAGATCTAAAACACTAGCCATCGCCTGGTCTAAAAATACTGATTTTGGTCCTTTTTGTCGAGGGGTACGAAAACTGCCCGAAAAGTCCAGATGAAATCAAAGACCGAGAGTCCCTAATATCATTCTTCTTCTAAATTTATAATTTTCTTTCAGGTTCCACGTGAGATTTCAAACACTAGCCATTGTCTTTTTCAAAAATACGGATTTTGGTCCATTTTAGTCGGATGGTACGAAAATCGCTGGAAAAGTCCCAATGAAATGAAGGACCGAGAGACCCTTATAGAATTCTTCTCTAAAATTTATAAATATGTTTCAGGTTTCGCGCCAGATTTCAAACACAAGCCATCTTCTGGTCCGAAAATAAAGATGTTGGTCCATTTTTGTTGAGGGGAACGAAAATCGCCCGAAAAGACCAAATGAAATCGGGGACCGCGAGACCATAATAGCATTATTTCCCAAAATTTATAACTTTGTATCGGGTTCCGCGCCAGATTTCAAACACTAGCCATCGAAGACCAGGAGACTCTTATAGCATTCTTCTACTAAATTTATAAATGTGTTTCAGGTTCCGTGTTAGATTCCAAACACAAACCATCGTTTTGTTCGAAAATACGGGTTTCGGTCCTATTTTGTCAATGGTACGAAAATCTCCTGAAAAGTCCAAATGAAATCGAGGACTTAGAGACCCTTATAGCATTCTTCTCCCAAATTTATAACTGTGCTTCGGGTTCCGCATCATATTTCAAACACTAGCCATTGTTTATTATGAAAATATGGATTTTGGTTCATTTTAGCCAAGTGGTACAAAAATCGCCCGAAAAATCTAGACGAAATCGAGGACCGAGAGACCCTTATACCATTCTTCTTCTAAATTTATAACTGTGTTTCTAGTTCTGTGTCAGATTTCAAACACTGACAATTGTCTTGTTTAAAAATACGGATTTCGGTCCATTTTAGTCGGGTGGTACGAAAGTCGCCCGAAAAGTCAAGATGAAATCTAGGACCGGGAGACCGTTATATCATTCTTCTCCAAAATTTATAATTGTGTTTCAAGTTCCGCGCTAGATTTCAAACACTATCCCAAGTTTAGTCCATTTTTGTCGAGGGGTATGAAAATCGCCTGAAAAGTCCAGACGAAATCGAGGACCGAGAGACCCTAATCGCGCCAAATTTCAAACACTAGCCATCGTCTGGTCCAAAAATACGAATTTTTGTCCATTTTTGTCGGGTGGTACGAAAATCGCTCGAAAAGACCAGATGAAATCGAGGACCAGGAGACCCTTATAGCATTCTTATCCTAAATTTATAACTGATTTTCGGGTTCTACCTTAGATTTCAAACACTAGCAATTGTCTTGTTCAAAATACGGTTTTCGGTCCATTTTTGTAGGGTGGTAAAAAAAAGGCCTGAAAAGCCCAGATAAAATCGAGGACCGAGAGACCCTTATAGCATTCTTCTCCTAAATTTATAACCGAGTTTTCGGTTCTGCCTCAGATTTCAAACACTAGCAATTGTCTTGTTAAAAAATACCGATTTCGATCCATTTTTGTCGGGTGGTTAAAAAATCACCCGAAAAGCCCAGATGAAATCAAGGACTGGGAGACCCTTATAGCATTCTTCTCCTAAATTTATAACCGAGTTTCGTGTTCCGCATCAGATTTCAAACCCTAGCAATCATCTTGTTCGAAAATACGGATTTCGGTCCCTTTTTTGTCGGGTGGTACGAAAATCACCTAAAAAGTCAAGATGAAACCGAGGACCAAGAGACCTTGATGGCATTCTTCTCCAAAATTTATTAATGGTTTTTAGGTTCCGCGCCAGATTTCAAACATTTTCCACCGTCTGGTCCGAAAATATAGATTTCGATCTTTTTTGTCGAGGTGTAAGAAAATCGCCTGAAAAGTCCAGATGAAATGGAGGATCGAGAGAATCTTATAGCATTCTTCTCCTAAATTTATAACTGTGTTCCGAGTTCTGTGTCAGATTTCAAACACTTGTCATTGTTTTGTGGAAAAATACGAATTTCAGTCCATTTTAGTCGGGTGGTAAGAAAACCCCCTAAAAATACCAGATGATCGAGGACTGGGAGACCCTTTTAGCATTCTTCTCCTAAATAAATAATAGTGTTTAGGATTGCGAGTCAGATTTCAAACACTAGCCATCGTCTGGTCCGAAAATATAGATTTTGGTCCATTTTTGTCGAGGGGTACGAAAATCGCCCGAAAATCCTACATGAAATCGACGATCGAGAGACCCTTATAGCATTCTTCTAAATTTATAACTGTATTTCGGGTTCAATGTCAAATTTCAAACATCAGCCATCGTTAGCTCCGAAAATACGAATTTCAATCCATTTTAGTCTAATTGGTATGAAAATTGGCCGAAAAGTCCAGATCAAATCGAGGACCTAGAGACCCTTATAGCATTCTTCTCCAAAATTAATAACTGTGTTCCGGGTTCCGTGTCAGATTTCAAACACTAACCATCGTTTTATTTGAAAATAAAGATTTTGGTTCATTTTAGTAGGGTGGTACGAAAATCGTCCTAAAATTCCAGATGAAATCGAGGACCAAGTGACCTTTATAACATTCTTCTCCAAAATTTATAGTGGTGTTTAGGGTTCCGCGACAGATTTCAGACACTAACCATCGTTTTGTTCGAAAATACGAATTTCGGTCCATTTTAGTCGTGTGGTGCAAAATTCGCCCGAAAAGACCAGATGAAATCAAGGACTAGGAGACCCCTATAGCATTCTTCTCCAAAATTTATTACTGTTTTTCGCGCTCTGCGTCCAATTTTAAACACTAGCCATCGTTTGTTCCGAAAATACGAATTTCGGTCCATTCTTGTTGGGTGGTACGAAAATCGCCCAAAAAGTCCAGATGAAATCGAGGTCCAGGAGACCCTTATAGTATTCTTCTTCTAAATTTATAACAGTGTTTCAGGTTCCGCATCAGATTTCAAACACAAGTCATAATCTTGTTCGAAAATACGAATTTTGGTCCATTTTAGTTAGGTGGTATGAAAATCGTCCGGAAAGACCAGATGAAATCGAGGACCAGGAAACCCTTATAGCATTCTTCTTCTTAATATATAATAGTGTTTCGAGTTCTGAGTCAGATTCCAAACACTAGGCATCGTCTTGTCCGAAAATATAGATTTTGGTCCGTTTTTGTCGAGGGGTACGAAAATCTCCTGAAATGTTCAGATGAAATCGACGACCGAAAGACCCTTAAAGCATTCTTCTTCTAAATTTATAATTGTATTTCGGGTTCCATGTCAAATTTCAAACACTAGACACCGTCTAGTCCGGAAATACGGATTTCAATCCTTTTTTGTCGGGTGGTACGAAAATCACCCGAAAAGTCCATATGAAACCGAGGACCGAGAGACCCTTATAGCATTCTTCTCCAAAATTTATAATTGTGTTTCAAGTTCCACATCAAATTTCAAACACTAGCCTTCGTCTGTTTCGAAAATATATATTTTGGTCCTTTTTTGTCGAGGGGTAAGAAAATCGTTCGAAAAGTCCAGATGAAATCGAGATCCAGAAAACCCTTATAGGATTCTTATCCAAAATTTATAATTGTGTTCAGGAGATTTTAAACACTAGCTATCGTCTGGTTTGAAAATAAAGATTTTGGTCCAGATGAAATCGAGGAGAAGAAGATTCTTGTAGCATTCTTCTCCTAAATATATAATTGAGTTTCGGGTTCTGCGTCAAATTTACAAACACTAGCCATCGTCTAGTCTGAAAATACGAATTTCGGTCCATATTTGTCATGTGGTACGACAATACATATTTATAAATTTAGAAGAAGAATACTATAATGGTCTCTCGGTCCTCGATTTCATTTGGACTTTTCAAGTGATTTGCGTACCCCTCGACAAAAATGGACCAAAATCTGTATTTTCGAACAAGATGATTGCTAGTGTTTGAAATCTGAGGCGGAACCCGAAACACAGTGATAAATTTTGGAGAAGAATGCTATTAGGGTCTCCTGGTCCTCGATTTCATCTCGTCTTTGTATGTCATGAGCTTCCCTGATCATGTTTTTGATTTAATTCCCAAACACACAGTACATGTGAAATATTTGATTGATCTAATGTTTTGAATTGAGAAATATTTCAGGCAAACAAGAAGACACCACACACTTGGAACAATAGCTTGCAACTCAAGGAATCAACCAAAGTTGGAGGATGCACTTGAGAAAGACGCAAAAATTGTATAGTGTTATTAGGTGTCATAGTAATAAGTTTAGTAGACTAATCACTATGGTCTCACACTTAAGTCTTTGCCTATGAATAAAAGTCAATCAACCAAAAAGTCAATTGATGAATCGATTGATAAATCGATTGTCTGACTCAGAACAAGTGTTTTCATTACATCAATCGATTGAGGAATCGATTGGATAAATGTTTTTAAGTGAAACCTGAGTTCTGGGATAAAACCAATCGATTAGACAATCGACTGGGCAATCCATTGAGGAATCGATTTAGCAAGTCACAGAAACAACCAGTTATGGGAACAATCGATTACCAAATCGATTGAGACCAAGTTTTAAAATCAGGTTTAAAGTTCTGTGATGCAACAAATCGATTGGGACATCAATTGACTTAGTTTTCTTAAAATCCAAGTTTGAAGCAATTGATTAGGCAATCAATTGCGGATTAATCATTCATCAGAACAACTTTGATCAAATCGATTGACAAATAGATTTTGTCAAAATAGCTGAGGTTCTGTAACAAGCACAATCGATTGACAAATGATTGATGGAAAAGTCTGAGTCACTATGATCAGCACAATCGATTGACGAATCGATTGAAGAAAATGTTCAAGTTACAGAGAGGTTTCAGCTAAGTGCCAAATCGATTATGAAGTCGACTGAGGAATCGATTGTTTTGATTTCGTTGTTGAATCAAAACACCTATAATCGATTACTCAAACGATTTGGATAAAATCATAGTTCCAGTTCTGATTGATGTATTAAAAGAATCGATTGGAAAATCGATTCATGCTTATATGATTCAAGATTCAAGAAAAACAAGACCTGCGAAAATCGATTAGGCAATCGATTAATGCATTATGAAATCGATTAGGAAATCGATTGTCCTGGTGTTTTCTTTGATAATATATAAGCTAATTTAAACGTTTTTGAAAATAACTTTGCACAAAACTTTTGCATACTTTTCATAATCTTTGACAATCACTTGATAAACACTTTTGACAGAAAAGTTTTTCACACACACACAAACATTCATAGCCCAAAATACTTTTGTGTGAGAACCAAAAATAGTGATTTGATTCAAATCTTTGTACATCTTTAATTCTTGAAAAACACAACTCTTTGTTATTGAAGGATTGGAAAATCCAGTTTAGAAACTGGTGGCGATCTTCGTTGATGTAGGATCATCAAGAAGGAGCTTCACTTGATCTTGTGTATGTTTGACGATTGACTGCAAGGATCAAGGGGTTTAGAAATAGGAGTGAGTTTGAGTTAGATAGATAGGCTTCGAGGAAGCTGGACAATCTGTAAAAGGATCTCATTTCATTCTATTGAACAAGGCTGAAATCCAGTTGGATTTCAGGACTGGATGTAGGCTGTCATACTTACAGCTGAACCAGGATAAATCTTGGTGCTATCTCTCTATCCCTTATCTCTTTCCTTTTCATATTCATCTTGTATGCGATCTAATATTTCCGATGTGTACTTTGTGTATGAATCTTGAATAGTTAACATAGGAATTAAAATTGAACACGTTGGATTTGATCTTAATTCTCTTATTCTTAATCAAAAGAAGTCATATTTTTTCAACAATTGGCATCAAGAGCCTAACTTTTTTAGAGAAAAAATCATAAAAGAACATGACTTCTTAAGATTTTCTAGGAGAAGGGGCATCTCTAACCAGACCCCCTGCCTTTAATGGCACAGCATACATGTACTGGAAAGAGAGGATGCTCATCTTTCTAGAAGCATGTGGGTTGGACATCTTAGAGGCAGTGGAGAATGGTCCCTACGTGCCTAAAATTGCAGGCACTGAGGGATCATCCATCATCATCAAACCAAGATCTGATTGGTCTGATGATGACAAAAAGAAAGTTGGTTATAACGCTAAGGCCAAGAATATTATAACATATGTTTTGTGTGCAGAAGAATTCTTTATGGTGCAAACTGCAAATCTGCAAAGGAAATGTGGGATACTCTTCAGGAAACACATGAAGGCACCACAGATGTCAGAAGGGCCAGAACAAATACTCTTATGCATGAGTATGAATTGTTCAACATGAAGAAGGATGAATCAATCAGTGACATGCAGACAAGGTTTACACACATCATCAACAATCTTCATGCCCTAGGAAAAGCTATAGACAACGAGCAACAAATAGGAAAAGTAATGAGGTGATTGACCAGAGAATGGCAACCCAAAATCACTGCCATTGCTGAATCAAAAGACCTGGCAAACATGACTATTGCAACATTATTTGGAAAGCTCAGGGAACATGAGATGGAATTGCACAGATTGAATGAGTCAGAACAATCTACCAGGAAAAGCAAAGGACTTTCACTGAAGGCTCAGACTCACAAAGCAAAATCTGAACCAGATACTGATGATTCAGAAAGTGAATCTGATGAAGAGCATGAGATAGGGATGTTGGTCAGAAAATTCAAGAAATTTTTGAAAAAGAAAGGAAGCCAGTCAAGAAAACCACATAATGCCAAGGCTAAAGGCTTCTGCAAGAGTGATACCAATGATAGCGAAGTCATTACTTGCTATGAATGTGGTAAAACAGGTCACATTAGATCTGAGTGCTATAAACTGCAAAACAAAAACAAGCCTGTGAAGACTAAAGGAAAGGATCAACAACCTTCAACAAAGAGAGCCTACATTGCCTGGAACGACAATGATGAAGATTCATCTGATGATTCTGAAGATGAGGAAGCTAACTTGTGTCTCATGGCAAATACTGACTCAGAATCTGACAGTGAAGTAAGTACAACCTCTAATCCATCCTATGATGAACTGCATGATGCCTTTAATGAATTGCATACTGAATATGTTAGTGTTCTCAAACAATTAATCAGTACTAAGAAACTGCTAGAAGAGAAATGCATGTTGTATGATGA
>NC_021164.2:7594124-7595018 GCF_000331145.2 Cicer arietinum | reverse complement strand
AGTTAAGTCACAAGCATTTGAAACTAACCCCCTAGGACCCAATTTGAATTGGGTACCTAAATCCAAAACTTGATTCATTTTTGCAGATATGCTTGGCATCCAGGAATCAATCATGGTATCTGGACAGTGGATGCTCCAAGCATATGACTGGAGACAAGTCAATGATCTTGTCTCTGAACTTAAAGGAATGAGGCTTTGTCAAATATGGTGACAATAACAAAGGGAAGATCTTAGGATGTGGAGACATCAGAAACAAATCATCTACAGTGATTAAAGATGTTATGTATGTCAAGGATCTAAAGCACAACTTGTTAAGTATCAGCCATCTGTGTGACATGTGATTCAAGGTACATTTTACCTCTATGAGCTGCACACTTGAGCATAAGGAAGTTAAAGGTATGAAATTGACAGGTAAAAGAGTTAACAATATTTACATGATAGATTTTGATTCCTTACCTGCAAATGATATATGTTGCTTATTATCTAATGCTGATGAGAACTGGCTGTGGCATAAGAGAGTGGCCCATATTCATATGGATCACTTGAATAGACTAGTTAGGAAGCAGGTAGTCCTAGGTCTTCCAAATAGGAAGTTTTCTAAGGATAGGTTATGTGACTCCTGTGAGAGGAGTAAGCTAGTTAAGTCTTCTTTCCCCCCTATAGACTTAGTTCAAACCAGTAGGGTCTTACAGTTGGTACACATGGACTTGTTTGGTCCATCTCAGGTTAGAAGCTTTGGAGGGAACCTATATGGGTATGTGCTGGTAGATGATTACACTAGGTTCACATGGACATATTTTCTGACTCACAAGAGTGAGGCATTCTCAACTTTTAAGAAATTTGCTACTTTGGTTCAAAATGGGAATAACCAGAAAATCATATCCATTAAAAGTG
>NC_021164.2:7589556-7591719 GCF_000331145.2 Cicer arietinum | reverse complement strand
GTCATGCATTCTAGGACTAAGCACATAGAGATTAGGCATCACTTCATTAGAGACCAATATCAACAGGGCAAGATTAAGTTGGAATATGTCAATACAACTGAGTAGTTGGCTGACATTTTCACCAAGGCCTTGCCCAAGGACAGTTTCTTCTTTATAAGAATGAAACTTGGCATTATTGATCTCAATGAAATCTGATCATTATGACCAAATCGATTGCTAACTCGATTATTCTATGACCAGATAGGATAAATGCATTACCTAATCGATTGTTTAATCGATTTATGGTGCATAGTGTTTTAAATTTGGTAATTTGAAAACACGGTAATCGATTGCTAAATCGATTTGTTTGGTACTTTATCCTTTATTTCTCTTTGTCACTATCACTGGAATCGATTTGGTAATCGATTGATCACCTCTCAGAAGCCAGATTGCTGAAGTTTGTTTTATCTCAATCGATTGGTAAATCGATTATATATTTGGAGAGTAGTTTAAAGAATCGATTGGATAATCGATTGTGTGGTCAAGTCATCTACACTTTTGAGAAGATTTTCAGACTCAAGCCCGAGCATCGATTGGGAAATCGATTGGATCAACTTTGTTTTGGACCTGAAATTAAGACAATCGATTTGGGAATCGATGTTGCGTTTTGAAGTTTTCTGAATTTAAGAGACAATCGATTGGGAAATCGATTGGGTCAAATTTTGGGAGATTCTGTCTTCGAAGGAATCGATTTGGGAATCGATGCAGATATTCTGAAATTTTCTGAATTTAAGAGGCAAACGATTGGAACATCGATTTAGTAAAGGAGGATCTTTTACAAAATCGATTGGGAAATCGATTGACAATATATCCGTTGAGGAAAAATTATAGCCGTTGGAATGGGTGTAACAGATACTTTTTGAACCAAGTTAACATAATCGATTGGGCAATCGATTCTGAACTGTGCTATAAAAACCTGGAAAACCCTAAATCGATTTCACAATCTATTTTTCACAATTTGCTCTCAGTTTCCACATTCAACTTCAAATTTCTCAGCATCCAATCTCTCTTAGTCATCAATCTTCAACTATTTACCATGGCTCGAGTAAAACAAACGGCCAAACGACCATCATCATCTTCAAAATCCATTTCTCTTCTTCTACCTCAAGTGGAAGAACTCTTTCACCTTCACCTCCCTCACCTCCAGCTAAACGTGTTTCGATCCCTACCCATAAAGTTATAGCCAAGGATAAAGGCAAAGTTGTTGCCTCAAATCAGGAACCAAGTAAGAAGAGGAAGGCTCCTCAATCAGAAAAATTAATGGGTGATGCTATGAAGGGAGCCACCCAGAAGAAGAAGAAGCCTTCATCTCCACCTAAGAAGGCTCATCCTTCAAAGGAAACACAAGTGGAAGGCAAGTCGTTTCCTGACTCTTTTCAAAAAAGAAAAATCCAAGAAGCTAGGACATTGGATTTTACCTTTTTTGATACAAATGTTTTTGTCTTTCAAAATCATTTGAGATTTCATGGTTTAGAAGATTTCCTTTCTTCATCACTGGAAGTCTATCCGAAGTTGATACGTGCTTTTTACTCCACCTTCATTCTAACCAAGACGGGTTTTGCTGCTGAAGTCAAAGGCAAAAAGATTGCAATGACTTTTGAGGAGTTTTTAGAGCACAGGATGCTCATGAAGATGAAGGTTTGTAAACTTCTATAGACAAGCATGCGGCAACTAAGGAGCTAATGATCGACGGCTTCGTTGAGAAGGTTTCTCTTCCAACAGGCCAGATGAAGGTTGAGCATCGGATGCTCATGTATGTGCTAACAAGGATGTTAGTACCTAGAGCTGGAAATCATGCGGTTGTACAGCGGCTGGATATTATCCTGCTGTGGGGGCTGTACAAAGAGCTCAGGATGAGCTGGGCTTGGATTGTGCTGCTGAATATGGATGGATAGTGCTGCTGAACATGATGGAATCAACACAAGGAAAGCACATCCTACCCTACCCCCAAATGGTTATGAGGATTCTGAGGCATTTCAAGGTGTCTCTAGCCAATGAAGAGTCTCTCAAAACCACACTGACATTTGGTGAATCAATTGTGAACCAAATGCAGCTGCGACGCATAAATGGAGTATGGACAAGAACTCCATCTACTGCTGATCATGCACAACCCAGTGCTGATCA
>NC_021164.2:7588375-7588855 GCF_000331145.2 Cicer arietinum | reverse complement strand
TGATACCTTTTTGTACTGATGTTGTTGAAATGTATCATACATTCCAAAACTCAGGGGGAGATTTTAAAATAATCTCAATGTTAAAACTGTGTATTTGTCATTAAATCAAAAAGGGGGAGTTTGTAAGTCATGAGCTTCCCTGATCATGTTTTTGATTTAATTCCCAAACACACAGTACATGTGAAATATTTGATTGATCTAATGTTTTGAATTGAGAAATATTTCAGGCAAACAAAAAGACACCACACACTTGGAACAATAGCTTGCAACTCAAGGAATCAACCAAAGTTGGAGGATGCACTTGAGAAAGACGCAATGTATAGTGTTATTAGGTGTCATAGTAATAAGTTTAGTAGACTACTCACTATGGTCTCACACTTAAGTCTTTGCCTATGAATAAAAATCAATCAACCAAAAAGTCAATTGATGAATCGATTGATAAATCGATTGTCTGACTCAGAACAAGTGTTTTCACTAAAC
>NC_021164.2:7562450-7588304 GCF_000331145.2 Cicer arietinum | reverse complement strand
CAATCCATTGAGCAATCGATTTAGCAAGTCACAGAAACAACCAGTTATGGGAACAATCGATTACCAAATCGATTGAGACCAAGTTTTAAAATCAGGTTTTAAGTTCTGTGATGCAACAAATCGATTGGGACATCAATTGATTTAGTTTTCTTAAAATCCAAGTTTGAAGCAATCGATTAAGCAATCGATTGCGGATTAATCATTCATCAGAACAACTTTGATCAAATCGATTGACAAATAGATTTTGTCAAAATAGCTGAGGTTCTGTAACAAGCACAATCGATTGGCAAATCGATTGATGGAAAAGTCTGAGTCACTATGACCAGCACAATCGATTGACGAATCGATTGAAGAAAATGTTCAAGTTACAGAGAGGTTTCAACTAAGTGCCAAATCGATTATGAAGTCGACTGAGGAATCGATTGTTTTGATTTCGTTGTTGAATCAAAACACCTATAATCGATTACTCAATCGATTTGGATAAAATCATAGTTCCAGTTCTGATTGATGTATTAAAAGAATCGATTGGCAAATCAATTCATGCTTATATGATTCAAGAATCAAGAAAAACAAGACCTGCGAAAATCGATTAGGCAATCGATTAATGCATTATGAAATCGATTGTCATGGTGTTTTCTTTGAATATATATAAGGTGATTCAAACGTTTTTGAAAATAACTTTGCACAAAACTTTTGCATACTTTTCATAATCTTTGACAATCACTTGATAAACACTTTTGCTAGAAAAGTTTTTCACACACACACAAACATTCATAGCCCAAAATACTTTTGTGTGAGAACCAAAAATAGTGATTTGAGTCAAATCTTTGTACATATTTAATTCTTGAAAAACACAACTCTTTGTAATTGAAGGATTGGAAAATCCAGTTTAGAAACTGGTGGCGATCTTCGTTGATGTAGGATCATCAAGAAGGAGCTTCACTTGATCTTGTGTATGTTTGACGATTGACTGCAAGGATCAAGGGGTTTAGAAATAGGAGTGAGTTTGAGTTAGATAGATAGGCTTCGAGGAAGCTGGACAATCTGTAAAAGGATCTCATTTCATTCTATTGAACAAGGCTGAAATCCAGTTGGATTACAGGACTGGATGTAGGCTATCATACTGACAGCTGAACCAGGATAAATCTTGGTGCTATCTCTCTATCCCTTATCTCTTTACTTTTCATATTCATCTTGTATGCGATCTAATATTTCCGCTGTGTACTTTGTGTATGAATCTTGCATAGTTAACATAGGAATTAAAATTGAACACGTTGGATTTGATCTTAATTCTCTTATTCTTAATCAAAAGAAGTCATATTTTTCCAACAGTCTTTTGCGGTCGATTTTCGTGCCACCCGACAAAAATAGACCGAAATTCTTATTTTCAGACCAGACGATGGGTAGTGTTTGAAATCTGGCGTGAAACCCAAAACACAGTTATAAATTTTGGTGAAGAATGGTACAAGGGTCTCCCAGTCCTCGATTTCATTTGGACTTTTCGGGAAATTTTCTTATGATCCAACTAAAATGGATCGAAATCCGTATTTTCGAACAAGACAATGTCTAGTGTTTGAAATCTGACGCATAACGCAAAACACTGTTGTATATTTAGGAGAAGAGTATTGTAAGGGTCTCTCGGTCCTCGATTTTATCTGCACTGTTAGGGCAATTTTCGTACCATCCGACAAAAATAGACCGAAATCTGTATTTTCAGAACCAACGAGGGCTAGTGTTTGAAATTTGACACGCAACCCAAAACACAGTTATAATTTTTGGAGAAGAATGCTATAAGGGTATCCCTGTCCTCGATAACATCTGGACTTTGTCGGCAATTTTCGTACCACCCGACTAAAATGGACCGAAATCCGTATTTTCGAACAAGAAGATGGCTAGTGTTTGAAATCTAACGCAGAACTCGAAATACAGGTGTAAATTTAGGCAAAAATGCTATAAGTCTTCTGGTCCTTGATTTCATCTTGACATTTCCGGCAATTTTCGTGCCACCTGACTAAAATTGACCGATAAAGGTATTTTAGAACAAGATGATGGCTAGTGTTTAAAATTTGAAGCGGAACCCGAAATACATTTATAAATTTAGAAGAAGAAGACTATAAAGGTCTCTCGGTCCTCGATTTTATTTGGACTTTTCGGGCAATTTTCGTACCCCTCGACAAAAATGGACCAATATCTGTATTTTCTGATCATAAGATGGCAAGTGTTTGTAATTTGACGCGTAACACAAAACACTATTATATATTTATGAGAAGAATGTTATAAGGGTCTCCCGGTCCTCGATTTCATCTAGAGTTTTAGGGCGATTTTTGTACCACATAATAAAAATGGTCCGAAATCCATATTTTCGAACAAGACGATGGATAGTGTTTGAAATCTTACGTGTAACCCGAAATATAGTTATAAATTTAAGAGAAGAATGCTATAAGAGTCCTGGTCCTGGATTTCATCTAGACATTTCAGGCGATTTTCGTACCACCCGACTAAATTGGACCGAAATCCGTATTTTCGAACAAGACGATGGCTAGTGTTTAAAATCTGAAGCAGAACTCGAAACACATTTATAAATTAGAAGAAGAATGATATAAGGGTATCTCGGTCCACGATTTCATATGGACTTTTCGTGCGAGTTTCGTACCCCTCCACAAAAATTGACCAAAATATGTATTTTCGGACCAGACAATGGCTAGTGTTTAAAATTTGACGAGGAACATGACACAAGGTTATATATTAAGGGGAAAAATGCTATAAGGGTTTCACGTTCCTCGATCTAAAAATGGAAAGAAATCTGTATTTTTAAACAAGACGATGGCTAGTGTTTGAAATCTGACGTTGTGAAGATATTATCATGTTTTTTTGTTTCAAAACTAGTGGTATTATATGGAATCTGAATCACATTTATAAATTTAGGAAAAGAATTCAATAAGGGTCTCCCGGTCCTAGATTTCATCTGGACTTTTTAGGCGATTTTCGTACCATTAGATTAAAATGGATTGAAATCCGTATTTTCGTACTAGACGATGGCTAGTTTTTGAAATTTGACATGGAACCTGAAATACAGTTATAAATTTAGAACAAGAAAGCTATAAGGATCTCTCGGCCGTCGATTTCACTGGACTTTTCGGGCAATTTTCGTGCCCCTCGACAAAAATGGACCAAAATCTATATTTTCGGACCAGACGATGGCTAGTGTTTGAAATCTGACCTGGAATCCGAAACACAGTTATATTTTTAAGAGACCAATGCTATAAGGGTGTCCCGATCCTCGATTTCATCTGGTATTTTCGGGTGATTTTCGTACCACCCGACTAAAATGGACCGAAATTCGTATATTTGAAAGAAAAAAAAACAATGGCTAGCGTTTGAAATCCAACACGGAACTCGGAAGACATTTATAAATTTAGGTGAAGAATGCTATATGGGCCTCTCAGTCCTCGATTTCATCTAGACTTTTCAGGCAATTTTCGTACCCCTCGACAAAAAAGGACCGAAATCTATATTTTTGGACCATACGATGGAAAGTGTCTGAAATCTGACGCGGAACCTAAAAACCAGTAATAAATTTTGGAGAAGAATGCTATCGGGGTCTCCCTGTCCTCGATTTCATCTGGACTTTTCAGGTAATTTTTGTACCACCCGACAAAAAAGGGACCGAAATTTGTATTTTCAAACAATACAATTGCTAGTGTTTGAAATCTGACGCGGAACCCGAAACTTATTTATAAATTTAGGAGAAGAATGCTATAGGGGTCTCCTGGTCCTCGATTTCATCTGGGCTTTTCGGGCAATTTTTGTACCACCCAACCAAAATGGACCGAAATCCGTATTTTCGAACAAGACAATTGCTAGTGTTTCAAATCTAAGGCAGAACCCGATACTCAGTTATAGATGTGTAGTCGAATACACCTTCGCGTTTTTTTCCAGATATAAAAGTTGCTTCACATATTTAGGGTTATTTTATTTGGTATTCGAATACAGCCCCAGTTTCTTCTCTCTTCTCTCCAAAACTCACCCATCCTCCTTCCACTCACTTACCCATTCACCCAACCTAACAAAATCCATTACTCTTTACTTCCTTCTTGTCATTCCTCTTCAAATCTCTCACAACTCTCACATTTTCTCTAAAACCCACTTTCACCAAAAATACCCTTTCTCGCCATGGATGCCCGCAAACGAGGACCAAGAACCAAGCATGCAGCAGTGGGTCCTTCAAGAAAACGAACAAGGAATCCCAACATCACGGATTTATCCTGGCTTCTACACACACCGGAAGAAATTGATCGTTTTCGCACATTCTACTCGGACAAGCGACTTATCATTCCAAAGTACGGTACTTTAAACTCTTTCTCTGCCTTTAACTTTCCTGAGTTACTCAAGGCACAACATGTTGAAGAGTTTATAGGCTACAAAAGGTTTTGTCTATCCCGACTTAGTTAGGGTTTTTTATTGCAATCTCACCCAAGATGGACAAATGCTGGTATCTCGAGTTAAGGGTAAAACCATTCGGATTAATACCAAAACTATAGGCGAAATTCTGAACCTTCCCTTTAACGGTCAAAAGTTTGTCCCAACAACTTGTGTGAATGGGCTGATATCTCTAAGTATGATGCATATGTTGCCCTATGTCGATTTGACAGACGTACAATGGAACAAAAGCGGACTTAGGCTGGTTCCAAATATGCCCAGCAACGGTATGGAGTGGGATATCTTACCATTGACAATCGCCTTTTGCACTATTTCCTTAGCTACATTCTGGTTCCGAAGGCTGACAATTACTCCCAAGTTTCGGAATTTGAATTACAAATTATGAATTTCATATATGAAGGTTGTCAATTAAATTGGGCATATTTTGTGAAATCTGTCATGTTTGGATCCCCAGATGCAATTGGCTTACCCTATGCGAAGGAAGTTTCCCGGATTTTAGAACACTTTGGGGTGGACTTCTCTGATGAAGTCATGTATACACCCACCAAAGAAAATATACTGGATTTGGGTGTCTTGCCTAGCATGCGGATAATATGGAATGAAGAGCTTGAAGCATTTGTGCATAAAGGTGATCATGGTCAACCATCTGATGATGCACAGGAGGACAATGCTGGACCCTCAAACGTTGCTGCTCAAGGAGATGAAGATGGCGAGGAAACTGCATCTGATGATGATTATATCTCCAATCAAATGATCATGACTCGCCTTGATTCTTTCCAAACCTTCTTCCAAACTCAATTCGACAATTTGACCACTTCTATCGACACTCGCTTCACCAATATTGAAACTACTATTGCAAGCAATCATGAAGCACTATCTCAAGACATTAGTAATTTATCAGACAAACTTGATCATTTCCACATTCCGACAGATTTTGATTAAGTCCCTTAGTCGCTATGTACTAATTTAACTTTTTGCATTATGTATTACTGTGATCTTTGTTTTATGACCTCCTTTGTCCTTTTGATTATGGTGTATTTTGTATTGCTTTATTCGCGACATGTTATGTATTAACTTTTATGATATTATGACTTAATTTCCATTTATGCTATACTCCTTGTTACCTTATATGCCGTTTGTGTATGATTATACTCAAAACATGTATGTCTCTTTTTCTTTTTTTTTTCTTCTTTTTGATCATGTCAAAAGGGGGAGAAAATTTGGTACTGTTGTTGCATTTCAATCCTTGTAGGTACTCAAAACCAATTTTTTTCAAATCATCACATACATCGGGGGAGTATGCACCTATTACGGGGGAGCAATGATTTCTACTATACACTCTCTTCACAACAACATTTTGTCATAATCAAAAAGGGGGATAATGTAAACTACATGTTTTTGATGACGACAAGACCACCAACTATGGACAATGCAGCAAGATCAAAAAGAAGATCAAACTATCTTCAATAAGCTCAAAATTCAAATAATAAATGATTAAATGTAAAGGTATATGATACAAATCAATAGTTCAAATACATGAGAACAATTCATATTTACATATACATTTAACATATTTTCAAAAATCAAAAACAACATTAACAAATCATTTAAAATCATATTTTTGACAATTTGCATAAGTGTATTCGAATACACCATGTTGTATTCGAATACAACTTAAGTCAGAGGCAAAACTTTAAATGTTGTATTCGACTACACCCATCTGTAGTCGAATACAAGTTAAGTCAGAGGCTAAAATACACTAATCTATATTCGACTACACTAATGTGTATTCGAATACACATTAGTGTAGTCGAATATAGATTAGTGTATTTTAGCCTCTGACTTAACTTGTATTCGACTACAGATGGGTGTAGTCGAATACAACATTTAAAGTTTTGCCTCTGACTTAAGTTGTATTCGAATACAACTTAAGTCAGAGGCAAAACTTTAAATGTTGTATTCGACTACACCCATCTGTAGTCGAATACAAGCTAAGTCAGTGGCCAAAAATCCTTTGTGTGTATTCAACTACACCCATCTGTAGTCGAATACAAGTTAAGTCAGAGGCTAAAATACACTAATCTATATTCGACTACACTAATGTGTATTCGAATACAAGATATAAGAATTTTTTAAACGTTACAAAGATGTGTATTCGAATACACATATACTGTATTCGAATACACCTGGAAACATTACAATTTTTCAGATATGGGATGCCTCTAGAACATTGTAATTTTTCATCAAACCTCTTGGATCAATGGCCACGAATCTGAAAGGATGTTTTATGGAGTATAAATACCCCATAACTTCAGATCAAAAAATAACAATCCTTGAATTAATTCATTAAACAACTTTGAACAAAATTATGATTTTTCCATGTACTTGCATTATATTTTCATATCATTCTAAAAGCTCTCAAGTACTTGAATTGCTATTGAGTTGTTTATCAATATACCACATCTTAGACTCATTCAAACCTTATTGTATCATTTGTACAAGATAGCTTAATCTAAGATAGTGGTGTGCTATCTTAGAAGTATTGTTAGAAGTTTTGTAGCAAGAATCCCAAGGTGGGAGTTGTACATTTTCTGACAAGTATTGGATTAATCTCTTGTGGTGTGCAAGAGGACTGGACGTACCCTTGGTTATAAGGGGAACCAGGATAAATCTTAAAGTGTCCATTTACTTACTGCAGTTTTTTATTCAGCTTTGCTCTTAAACTCAGAAAATCCAACTACCATATTGTAAGACCCATAATTTTAAAGGTATACTTTATGCATTTTTGTGTATTTTGGATTTTGGCTCAGAGGCTTTTTAGCCAAAGTTAATAATATTTTGGAGTTTATATGATCAAAAAGATATTTTGATGCCGTTTAGAATTACTCGTCGATAAATAAATTAAATTAACTGCGGTGAATCTTTTACGAAGAATTTAATGCGTTATTGGTGAAATGGTAATTTAACAAATATCTAGTTATTTTGAGATATTTATTAGAAGTTATTAATATATATATGCTACTAAGTTTGAATCGCTATCGAGACACTTCAGGTTTTTCCGTGAAGAGATTGATGAACCATTCATGTGTCATCGTTTCCAAGACGGACTAAAGTACGAGATTCAAGACTCGGTCTTGCCCTTGGGAATTCAACGTTTCCAGGTTCTTGTGGAAAAATGTAGGGAAGTTGAGGATATGAAGAATAAGAGGGCTAGCCGAGGAGGGAATTTTAGTGCATGAGGGCCTAGTCGGGTGAATTACCAGAACAACAAGGGGAAACAAGTTGCTAAACCTTATGATCGACCACAAACTAACAACGGTGGGCAGAATCGCCCAGGGAACCAGAATTTCGGGAGACAACTGGGACGAGTGGTTCGATGTTTCCGATGTGGGGAAGAGGGACATTATGCTAACGCTTGTACCCCTGATACTCTCACCTGCTACAATTGTCAGAAGCCAGGACACATGGCAAAGGATTGCACGGCTCCGAAGGTAGAACCCGTTGTGAATGTAACTAGGGCTACTCGTCCTACTGCTAGAGGACGCATTTATTGCGTGAATGCTGAAGAGGGGAATCCATCTGGTAATCTGATTCAACGTGACTGTGAGATTGCAGGTAACACTCTAACTGCACTCTTTGACTCGGGGGCAACCCATTCCTTCATTGCTATGGATTGTGTGAATCGCTTGAAGTTATCTGTGTCTGCTTTACCTTTTGATTTGGTTGTTTCCACACCTGCTAAGACTTTGACAGTAAATTCTGCATGTTTACATTGTCAAATGACTATTCAGAATAGGGATTTCTTGGTTAATTTGATTTGTTTACCTCTACAATCACTCGAGGTCATTCTCGGTATGGATTGGATGTCTTACCATTATGTGATCTTGGATTGTGCTCGTAAATTGGTTCTTTTCCCCGAACCAGGAGTTGTTAAGTACTTAGCCGCTAACAAACTCCGAGTGTCGCTAAGTGAAGGGACTCATGAGTTTTTGTCTCTGGCTAATGTGGAGGCAAAGATAAATGTGAACATAGAAGATGTGATGCTTGTCAATGAGTACCGGGACGTATTTCCAACGGAAATTCCAGGATTGCCACCGGTAAGAGAAGTGGAATTTTTCATTGATTTGCACCCAGGAACGGGACCAATTTCAATGGCACCGTATCGAATGTCGCCATTGGAATTAAATGAGCTCAAAAGCCAAATTGAAGACTTGTTGGAGAGGAAATTTATAAGACCAAGTGTATCACCGTGGGGAGCTCCAGTTTTGCTAGTTAAGAAGAAGGACGGAAGCTCGCGCTTATGTGTGGATTATAGACAGCTTAATAAGGCAACTATTAAGAATCGTTATCCTTTGCCACGCATCGATGATTTAATGGATCAATTGAGAGGGGCCGCGATATTTTCGAAGATTGACTTGAAGTCGGGTTACCATCAGATTCGAGTAAGGGAAGGAGATATTCAGAAAACTGCTTTCAGAACCCGTTACGGACATTATGAATATCTGGTTATGCCGTTTGGAGTTACCAATGCACCAACAATTTTCATGGACTACATGAACATAATCTTTAATCCATTCCTTGACAAGTTTGTTGTGGTGTTCATTGATGATATATTAATTTATTCGAGAACTGAAGAAGAGCATGGAGAACACTTACGTCAAGTTCTTGAGATTTTACGCGAGAAGCAGTTGTATGCCAATATGTCGAAGTGTGAGTTTTGGCTAGAAAAAGTGAATTTCTTAGGACATGTGATAACCCAGGAAGAAATCGTTGTAGATCCGGCTAAGATTGAGGCAGTTCTTGCTTGGAAACAACCTCAGACTGTCACTGACATACGAAGTTTTGTAGGACTGGCAGGGTACCACAAGAGGTTTATTGAAGGTTTTGCTAAGATTGTGACTCCATTGACACAAATTACCAGAAAAGATCAACCGTTCACATGGACGGAGAAGTGTGAAGAAAATTTTCAGTTACTAAAGAGAAAATTGACGACCTCGCCAGTGTTGGTATTACCGCAATCAGATGAACCCTATGAAGTTTATTGTGATGCATCTCACCAAGGTTTGGGATGTGTTCTGATGCAACACAAGAAAGCTGTAGCTTATGCCTCAAGGCAATTGAAGATTCATGAGAGAAACTATCCTACTCATGATTTGGAGCTTGTTGCGGTTGTTTTTGCATTGAAGATCTGGAGGCACTATTTATATGGGTGCACGTTCACCGTGTTCAGTGACCATAAAAGTTTGAAATATTTGTTTGATCAGAAGGAATTGAACATGCGCCAGAGACGATGGATGGAGACTCTCAAAGATTTTGATTTCACACTACAGTACCACCCTAGGAAGGCCAATGTAGTGGCTGATGCTTTGAGTAGAAGAAATATCTCGGTGTTTTCAATAATTATGGCTAGACAACAAGAGTTGTGGGAAGCTTTTAGAGATCAACACTTGAACGTAGAGTTTGCACCAGGAATTTTGAAATTCGGAATGATTAAGATTTCGAGTGGACTACTTGAAGACATTGCAAATTCTCAAGATGACGTCTTAATACAAGAGAAGAGGAACCTAATAGTGCAAGGGAAGACAACTGAGTTCAAGATTGGATCAGATAATATTTTGCGATTTAATGGTAGGATTTATGTACCGGGAATTATAGATATGAGGAAAACAATCTTAGAATAGGCTCATAAGAGCAAGTTGAGTATTCATCCTGGGGCAACAAAGATGTATCAGGATTTGAGGCAGAATTATTGGTGGCCAGGATTGAAGAAACATGTAGCGGAGTATGTATCAACTTGTCTAACTTGTCAGAAGGCGAAGGTGGAACATCAGCGACCTGCTGGGATGTTGCAACCTTTAGATATACCTGAATGGAAGTGGGACAACATTTCCATGGATTTTATAACTGGATTGCCAAAAACAAGGAGAAAGAATGATTCTATATGGGTGATAGTGGATCGACTGACTAAATCCGGACACTTTTTGCCAGTAAAGACCACTTATAAGGTAGATAAGCTAGCAGAGATCTATATTGCGGAGATTGTGAGATTACATGGAGTACCATCGAGTATCGTATCAGACCGTGATCCGAAGTTCACATCACATTTTTGGGGAGCATTGAACGAAGCATTGGGAACGAAACTACGATTGAGTTCAGCTTACCATCCACAAACGGACGGACAGACTGAAAGGACAAATCAGTCCTTGGAAGATCTGTTGAGAGCATGTGTATTAGGGAAGTTGGGATGATGTACTTCTGTTGATTGAGTTCACCTACAACAATAGTTTCCACGCAAGTATCGGAATGGCACCATATGAGGCTTTATATGGGCGCAAGTGTCAAACGCCCTTGTGTTGGTATAAGGACGGTGAAAGTATGATTTTCAGACTGGAGATGGTGCCACAGACTACGGCTAAGGTAAGGAAGATCAAGGAGAAAATGAAGACTTCACAGGATCGTCAGAAGAGTTACGCGGACAAGCGTCGCAGACTTTTAGAATTCGAACAGGGTGACCATGTATTTCTGAGAGTCACACCTACTACTGGAGTAGGTAGAGCCTTGAAATCGAAGAAGTTGACTCCGAAATTCATTAGACCATATCAGATTTCTGCACGAATTGGGCCTGTTGCTTATCGGATTGCATTGCCCCCGATACTGTCCAATATTCATGACGTGTTTCATGTGTCACAGTTGAGGAAATATCTTGCAGATCCATCTCATGTGATCGAACCAGACACAATCCAACTGAAGGATAACTTGTCATTCAAAGTACCACATGTGAGAATCAATGACAAGAAGATTAAGCGATTGAGGACCAAGGGTGTTTCATTGGTCAAGGTGATTTGGAACCCAATTACTAGAGATGCGACTTGGGAACTGGAGAGCAAGATGAGAGAACAACACCCAGAGTTATTTATCGACGCATAGTTTCGAGGACGAAACTAATTTTAGGGGGGGAGTAATGTAAGACCCATAATTTTAAAGTACCATTTATGTATTTTTGGTGTATTTTGGATTTTGGCTCGGAGGCTTTTAAGCCAAAGTTAATAATATTTTGGAGTTTTATAATCAAAAAGATATTTCGATGCCAATTAGAATTTCTCGGATATAAAAAGGAAAGAAGGAAAAAGGAAGAAAGGAAAAAGAAAGGAAAGAAAGAGAAAGGAAAGAAAAAGTAAAATTCCATCTTCTTCCTCTGTACCTCACGCGCGACCCCCTTCTCCCTCCTTCCTCCATTTTTCGTTTTATTTGCTTCCTTTCTTCAAGATTAGAAACCCAAGGTCTGGTGGGTGATAGGATAAGGATTTCTCAACTTCACACTTCCTCGTTGTTTCAAAAACGAAGAAAAACAGTGTTAGGGATTTCAAAATCGTTAAACACAAACCTCTCCATTTCATCTAGATCTAAGCTTCGTTTCGTGAAGAGATAGAAGGGAAAGTTGCTCACTACCACGCTACGGTGCTAGGTAACCAACTTGGAGGCGACGTTGCGATCGGAGATTTTTACCGGATTTACTCGCGGTATCGTGTTCGCACGTTAAAGCTAACGTTAAGGTAAGGGCTCCTTCCAAACTTCTAGTTTGCATTTAGGGACTTATCTGTGGTTGTGCGGAAAAGAATTTTGTTAGGGTTTGAGTATTGATTTGGGAGAAAATGAATCTAAGGATTTACGGGTAAAATCTTAGAGTTAGGTTTCAGTTATATTGATGAATGTTTCGTGGAAAATGAATTTAAACTCATTTATGTATGATTTTGAGTAAATGAAACTTGTTGTGTTTGAGTGGTGGATTGTGTTGATTTGTGTTCGTCGTATTTGACGTGTTCTTAATTAATACTGATGAAATTTGATATGTGTATGGTTGGATTTTGTGGAGAAATGAATTGATGTGTTTTGGTATGAGTTGTGGATTGGATCTGATAATAGGTTTGAGTTGTTTTGTGTGGAATTTGAAAACCATTAGAGTTAAACGAGTATTAAGAATGGGGAATCTCTTAATGTCTTGTTTACTTAATGTTTGTTTTGGAAAATCGTTTAAGTTAAATGAGCATTAAGAATGGGGAATCTCTTAATGTCTTGTTTACTTAATGTTTGTTTTGAAAATCGTTTAAGTTAAATGAGTATTAAGAATAGGGAATCTTTTAATATCTCGGTTTACTTAATGTTGTTTTGGAAAATCGTTTAAGTTAAATGAGTATTAAGAATGGGGAATCTTTTAATATCTCGGTTTGCTTAATGTTGTTTTGGAAAATCATTTAAGTTAAATGAGTATTAAGAATGGGGAATCTCTTAATATCTCGGTTTACTTAATCTGAACAAAATCGATTTGGAAATCGATTGGCATTAAGTCAGGGGCTGAGCTATGTTGTCAGTTGATTGCCCAATCGATTGAATTAAGCCCAGAGTTCAAATTTCACTAAAAACCTTCAAAAAATCGATTTGGAAATCGATTGGCATTAAGTCAGGGGCTGAGCTATGTTGTCAGTTGATTGCCCAATCGATTGAATTAAGCCCATAATTCAAATTTCACTAAAAACCTTCAGGAAATCGATTTGGAAATCGATTGGCATTAAGTCAGGGGCTGAGCTATGTTGTCAGTTGATTGCCCAATCGATTGAATTAAGCCCATAATTCAAATTTCACTAAAAACCTTCAGGAAATCGATTTGGAAATCGATTGGCATTAAGTCAGGGGCTGAGCTATGTTGTCAGTTGATTGCCCAATCGATTGAATTAAGCCCAGAGTTCAAATTTCACTAAAAACCTTCAAAAAATCGATTTGGAAATCGATTGGCATTAAGTCAGGGGCTGAGCTATGTTGTCAGTTGATTGCCCAATCGATTGAATTAAGCCCATAATTCAAATTTCACTAAAAACCTTCAGGAAATCGATTTGGAAATCGATTGGCATTAAGTCAGGGGCTGAGCTATGTTGTCAGTTGATTGCCCAATCGATTGAATTAAGCCCAGAGTTCAAATTTCACTAAAAACCTTCAGGAAATCGATTTGGAAATCGATTGGCATTAAGTCAGGGGCTGAGCTATGTTGTCAGTTGATTGCCCAATCGATTGAATTAAGCCCAGAGTTCAAATTTCACTAAAAACCTTCAGGAAATCGATTTGGAAATTGATTGGCTTAGTAGAAATTCTTATTTTGAGTTAGATAACAGATTGCTCAATTGATTTATCAATGTCTTGGTTAGTTATGTATTACTTGATGGATTGAGAACTTTATTTTGATTTCATTTTTATTTGGCAAGTGTTATATGAACTTTTAGCATATGGAAAACCCTTTTAAGGTGCATGCTTAGTTGAAAGGTTATTTTGTGCATTTAAAAACTTAAATGTTATGTGCTAACTGTTAATTTCGGTTGGTGACCTTTACAACTATTGTGGAAATCTGGGCTTTGCCCTCAGATGAGAGCCAAGATGATCCTACCGGTTCGTACCCTACGGATGGGAATGCTTGACTGGAGCTATGTAGGAGGATCTCACGGGGCGCGTGGAGATCACTCAGGGTGTATAGTTTTTTGGTAGGATGATCAGATTAGGTTGATGTATAAGGATTAGACGTCCTTCTTTTTGGGTTGCAGTATTTTAATTTGGAAAACTGTACCTATACTAATATTGTCTGTTTGACATTTTATTATGATGGGGTCTATGTACCACTTTTCGAAGTGTAAATACTTTGGATTTGTATTTCAAAAAACTATTCCGCTGCTTGTAAATTCTGTTGACTTATTTGTCGTTGTGTTACGACTTAAATATTTATTCAAAGGTATTTCACTTAATTATTCTTTGTTTCATGAGTTTGTGTTTAAAAAAAAAAAATACACCATCGCTTTGAAAAACGGGGTGTTACTCCCCCCCCCCCCCCCCCTTCTTAGGCGTACTTCTATACTTACACTTTTTTTGTCGATAGTTCGAAAATCGCCTGAAAAGTCTAGATGAAATCGATGACCGAGTTCCGCATCATATTTCAAACATTAGCCATCGTTTGGTCTGAAAATACGGATTTTGGTCTATTTAAGTAGACTGGTACGAAAATCGTCCGAAAAGTCCAGATGAAATCGAGGACCGAGAGACCCTTATAGCATTCTTCTTTAAAATTTATAATTGTGTTTCGGGTTCCGCGTCAGATTTCAAAATCTAACAATCGTCTTGTTCGAAAATATGGATTTTGGTTCATTTTAGTTGAGTGGTACAAATGTCTCCCGAAAAGTCCAGATGAAATCTAGGACCGGGAGACCCTTATATCATTTTTCTCCAAAATTTATAACTATGTTTCGGGTTCTGCGTCAGATTTCAAACACTAGCCATAGTCATTTTAGAAAATATGGATTTCGGTCCATTTTTGTCGGGTAGTACGAAAATCACCGAAAAGTCCAGAGAAAATCGAGGACCGAGAGGCCCTTATAGCATTCTTCTCCTAAATATGTAACAGTGTTTCGGGTTCCGCGCCAGATTCCAAACACTAGCCATAGTCTTTTTAGAAAATAGGGATTTCGGTCCATTTTAGTTGGATTGTATGAAAATCACCCGAAAAGTCCAGATGAAATCGAGGATCGGGATAACTTTGTAGCACTCTTCTCCAAAAATTATAATTGTGTTTCGAGTTCTGCGCTAGATTTCAAACACTAGCCAAACTCTGGTCCAAAAATACAGATTTTAGTCCATTTTTATCGAGGGTTACGAAAATCGCAAAAGAAGTCTAGATGAAATGAAGGACTAAGAGACCCTTTTAGTATTCATCTTCTAAATTTATAATTGTGTTTCGGGTTCCGTGTCAGATTTCAAACACTAGCCATCGTCTTGTTCGAAAATACGAATTTTGGTCCAATTTAGTCGGGTGGTTTGAAAATTGCCCGAAATGTCCAAATGAAATCGAGGACCAAGAAACTCTTATGCATTCTTTTCCTAAATTTATAACTGTGTTTCGGGTTCCACATCAGATTTCAAATACTATCCATCGTCTTGTTCGAAAATACGGATTTCGATCCATTTTTGTCGTATGGTACGAAAATATCCCGAAAAGTCCAGATGAAATCGAGGACTTGGAGACCCTTATAGCATTCTTCTCCTAAATGTATAACAGTGTTTTAGGTTCCATGTTAGATTTCCAACACTAGCCATCGTCTGGTCAGAAAATATAGATATTGGTCCGTTTTTGTCGAGGGGTACAAAAATCGCCCAAAAAGTCCAGATGAAATCGAAAACCGAGAGACTGTTATAGCATTCTTCTTCTAAATTTATAAATGTGTGACGGGATCCACATCGAATTTCAAACACTATTCATCATCTTGTTCAAAAATACGTATATCGGTCCATTTTAGTCGTGGGGTACGAAAATCACCCGAAAAGTCCAGATGAATTTGAGGACCAGAAGACTCTTATAACATTCTTCTTCTAAATTTATAATAGTGTTTAGGGTTCCGCGTCAGATTTCAAAAACTAGCCATTGTCTGGTTCAAAAAAATGGATTTCAATCTATTTTTGTCGGGTTGTACAAATATCGCCCGAAATGTCTAGTTGAAATCGAGGACCGAGAGACCCTTTTAACATTCTTCTCCTAAATATATAATACTATTTCCGGTTCCGCGTCAGATTTCAAACACTAGCCATCGTCTGGATTGAAAATACAGATTTTGGTACATTTTTGTCGAGAGGTAAGAAACTCTCCCGAAAGGTTCATATGAAATCGAGGACCGAGACTCCCTTGTAGCAATCTTCTTCTAAATTTATGATTGTGTTTCGGTTTCCGCGTCAAATTTGAAACACTAGCCATAGTCTTGTTGGAAATTATGGATTTTGGTCCATTTTAGTTGGGTGGTAAGAAAATCGATCGGAAAGTGCATATGAAATCAAGGACCGAGAGACCCTTATATCATTCTTCTCCAAAATTTATAACTTGTGTTTCGGGTTCCGCGTCAGATTTCAATCACTAGCCATAGTCTTTTTCGAAAATACATATTTCGGTCCATTTTAGTTGGATCGTATGAAAATCGCCCGAAAAATCCAGATGAAATCGAGGACCGGGAGACTCTTATATCATTCTTCTCGAAAATTTATAACTGTGTTTCGAGTTCCACGCTAGATTTCAAACACTAGCCAAAGTCTGGTCCGAAAAAGCAGATTTTAATCCATTTTTGTCGAGGGGTACGAAAATTGCCCGAAAAGTCCAGATGAAATCGAGGAGCGTAAGACACTTATAGGATTCTTCTCCACAATTTATAACTATGTTTCGGGTTTCGTGCCAGATTTCAAACCCTAGCTATTGTCTGGTTTGAAAATACGAATTTTGGTCCATTTTTGTTTGGTCGTACGAAAATCGCCCGAAAAGACCAGATGAAATCGAGGACCAAGAGACCCTTATAGCATTCTTCTCCTAAATTTATAACTGAGTTTCGGGTTCCGCCTCAAATTTGAAACACTAGCAACTGTCTTGTTCGAAAATATGGATTTCTATCCGTTTTTGTCGGGTGGTAAAAAAATCGCCCAAGAAGGCCAGATAAAATCGACGATCACGAGACCCTTATAGCATTCTTCTCCTAAATTTTTAACAGAGTTTCGGGTTTCGTGTCAAATTTCAATCACTAGCAATCATCTTGTTCAAATATATGGATTTCGGTCCATTTTTTGTCGGGATGTACGAAAATCACTCGAAAAGTCCAGATGAAATCGAGGACAGAGAGACCCTGATAACATTCTTCTCAAAAATTTATTACTGTTTTTTGGGTTATGTGCCAGATTTCAAACACTTGCCATCGTTTGTTCCGAAAATATTGATTTCGGTCCTTTTTGTCGAGGGGTAAGATAATCACCCGAAAAGTCCAGATAAAATCAAGGACCGAGAGACAATTATAGCATTCTTCTTCTAATTTTATAAATGTGTTTCGGGTACTGCGTCAGATTTCAAACACTAGCCATCGTTTGGTTTGAAAATACAGATTTTGGTCCATTTTTGTCGAGGGGTACGAACCTCTGCCGAAAAGTTCAGATGAAATCGAGGATCGAGAGTCCCTTATAACATTCTTCTTCTAAATTTATAACTATGTTTCGGTTTCCGCGTTAGATTTCAGACTCTATCCATCGTTTTGTCGGGTGGTACAAATATCGCCCGAGTAGTCCAACTGAAATCGAGGACCGAGAGACCCTTATAAAATTCTTCTCCTAAATATATAACAGTAATTCGGGTTCCGCATCAGATTTCAAACACTAGCCATCGTGTAGTCCGAACCCAAAAAGTCCAAATGAAATCGAGGATTGAGAGACGTTTATAGCATTCTTCTTCTAGTGTTTGAAAATCTGACGCAGAACCCGAAACTCAGTTATAAATTTAGGAGAAGAATGCTACAAGGATCTCCTTCTCCTCGATTTCATCTAGACTTTTCAGACCATAGTTAGTGTGTGAAATCTGCCGCAGAACTCGAAAAATAGTTACAAATTTTGGATTAGAAAGGATTAGAATGCTTTAAGGGTTTCCCAGTCCTCGATTTCATCTGGACTTTTCGCGCGATTTTCATACCACCCGACAAAAATGGACAGAAATCAGTATTTCCAGAACAAACGAGGGCTAATGTTTGAAATTTGACGCGGAACCTGAAACACAATTATAAATTTTGGAGAAGAATGCTATAAGGGTCTCCTGGTCCTTGATTTCATCTGAACTTTTCGGGCGATTTTTATACCCTAGACCAAAATGGGTTGAAATCCGTATTTTCGGAACATGCGATGACTAGTATTCGAAATTTGACATGGAACCCAAAATACAGTTATAAATTTAGAAAAATAATGTTATAAGGGTCTCCCGGTCGTCGATTTCATCTCGACTTTTCGATTGATTTTTGTACCCCTCGATAAAAATGGACCAAAACCATTATTTTTGGACAAGACGATAGCTAGTGCTTGAAATCTGACTCGGAATCCGAAACATTGTTATATATTTAGGAGAAGAATGCTATAAGGGTCTCCCGGTCCATGATTCTATCTGGACTTTTTGGGTGATTTTCGTACCACCCGACAAAAACTGGACCGAAATCCGTATTTTCGAACAAGATGATTGCTAGTGTTTGAAAACTGACGCGGAACCCAAAACTCAGTTATAAATTTAGGAGAAGAATGCTATAAGGGTCTCCTGGTCCTCGATCTCAACTGGGCTTCTCGTGCGATTTTCATACCACCCAACAATCATGGTCCAAAATCCGTTTTTTTGAACAAGACAATTGCTAGTGTTTACAATCTGAGGCCGAACCCGAAACTCAGTTATAAATTAAGGACAAGAATGCTATAAGGGTCTCTCGGTCCTCGATTTCATCTGGACTTTTTGTGAGATTTTTGTACCCCTCGACAAAAATAAACTGAAATCTGTAATTTCGGACCAGACGATGGCTAGTATTTGATATATGACGCAAAACTCGAAACACTGTTATATATTTAGGAGAAGAATGCTTTAAGGTTCCCCAGGTCCTCGATTTCATCTGGACTTTTCATGCGATTTTCGTACCACCCGACTAAAATGGACCGAAATTCGTATTTTAGAACAAGACGATGGCTTGTATTTGTATTTTGACGCGGAACTCGATACACAATTATAAAGTTAGATGAAGAATGTTATAATGGTCTCTCGGTCCTCTATTTCATCTGGACTTTTCAGGCAATTTTCGTACCCCTCTACAAAAATGGACCAAAATCTCTATTTTCAGACAAGACGATGGCTAGTGATTAAAATCTAACTCGGAATAAAAAAAAAGGTTATATATTTAGGAGAAGAAGAAGAATGCTATAAGGGTCTTCCAGTCCTTGATTTCATCTGGTATTTTCGGGTGATTTTCGTACCACCTAACTGAAATGGAACAAAATTCGTATATTTGAACAAAACAGTGGCTAGTGTTTGAAATCCGTCACGAAACTCAAAACACATTTATAAATTTAGGGGAAGAATGCTATAAGTGTCTTTCGGTCCTCGATTTCATCTAGTCTTTTTAGGCGATTTTTTTACCCCTCGACAAAAAGGACCGAAATCTATATTTTCGTACCAGACGATGGCAAGTGTTTGAAATCTGGCGCAGAATCTAAAAACCAGTAATACATTTTGGAGAAGAATGCTATCAGGGTCTCCCGGTCCTCCACTTCATTTGGATTTTCGGTTGATTTTCGTACCACCCTACAAAAAATGGACTGAAATCCATATTTTCGAGCAAGATGATTGCTAGTGTTTGAAATCTGACGCGGAACCCGAAACTCAGTTATAAATTTAGGAGAAGAATGCTATAAGGGTCTCCCGGTCCTTGATTTCATCTTGGCTTTTCGGGAGATTTTCGTACCACCCGACAAAAATAGTCAGAAATCCGTATTTTCGAACAAGACAATTGCTAGTGTTTGAAATCTGAGGAGGAACACGGAACTTAGTTATAAATTTAGGAGAAGAATGCTATAAGGGTCTCCCGGTCCTTGATTTCATCTGGACTTTTCGGGCGATTTTAGTACCACCCCACAAAAATGGACAAAGTCCGTAGTTTCAGACAAAACGATGGTTAGTGTTTGAAATCTGACGCAGAACCCGAAACAGAGTCTCCTAATTTTTGAGAAGAATGCTATAAGGGTCTTCTTGTCCTCGATTTCATCTAGACTTTTCGAGCGATTTTCATACGATCCAACTAAAATGGACCGAAATCCGTATTTTCAAAAAAGACTATGGCTAGTGTTTGAATTCTGACGCGGAACCCGAAACACAGATATAATTTTAGAACAAGAATGCTATAACGGTCTCTCGATCCTCGATTTTATCTCGACTTTTGGGGCAATTTTCGTACCATTCGACAAAAATAAACCGAAATCTGTATTTCGCACCAGACGATGGCTAGTGTTTGAAATTTGTATCTCGAAACACTATTATATATTTAGGAGAAGAATGCTTTAAGGTTCTCCAGGTCGTCGATTTCATCTGGACTTTTCGGGCGATTCTCGTACCATTCGATTAAAATGGACCGAATTCTGTATTTTCGAACAAGACGATGGCTTGTATTTGCATTCTAACGCGGAACACTTTACACATTTATAAATTTATATGAAGAATGCTATAAGGACCACCTAACAAAAATGGACCGAAATCTGTATTTTCGGACCAGACGAGGGCTAGTCTTTTGAAATTTGACGTTGATCCCGAAACACAATTATAAATTTTTTAGAAGATTGCTTTAAAGGTCTCCCAGTCCTTGATTTCATCTCGTCTTTTTAGGAAATTTTCGTACCACGCGACAAATATGAACCGAAATTCGTATTTTCAGACCAGACGATGGCTAGTGTTTGATAATTTGATGTAGAACCCGAAACTCAGTTATAAATTTAGGAGAAGAATGCTACAAAGAATCTTCTTCTCGTCGATTTCATCTGGACTATTCGGGCAATTTTCATACCACTTCAAAAAAAATGGACCAAAATCTGTATTTTTGAACTAGACGATAGCTAGTGTTTGAAATATGCCGCGAAACCCGAAACATAGTTATAAATTTTGGATAAGACGATGACTAGTGCTATAAGGGTTTCCGCATCCTCGATTTAATTTGGACTTTTCAGGCGATATTCATACCACCCGACAAAAATGGACCGAAATTAGTATTTCCGGAACAGAAGATCGCTAGTGTTTGTAATTTGACGCAGAACCTGAAACACAATTATAAATTTTGGAGAAGAGTGCTATAAGGGTATCCCGGTCCTCGATTTCATCTGGTTTGGACTTTTCGGGCAATTTTCATACCACTAGACTAAAATGGATTGAAATCCGTATTTTTGGACCAGACGATGACTAGTGTTAGAAATTTGACATGGAACCCGAAATATAATAATAAGTTTAGATGAAGAATGCTATAACAGTCTCTCGATCGTCGATTTCATATGGACTTTTTGGGCGATTTTTGTATCCCTCGACAAAAATGGACCAAAATCTATATTTTCGGGCCAGGCGATGGCTAGTGTTTGAAATCTGACTCGGAATCCAAAACACTGTTATATAATTAGGAGAAGAATGCTATCAGGGTCTCTAGGTCCTCGATTTCATATGTACTTTTTCAGTGATTTTCGTACCACCCGACTAAAAATCGACCGAAATCCGTATTTTCGAACAAGATGATTGCTAGTGTTTGAAATATGAAGCGGAACCTGAAACTCAGTTATAAAAGGACCGAAATCCGTATTTTTGTAAAAGACTATGGCTAGTTTTTGAAATCTGACGCGGAACCCGAAACACAGTTTTAAATTTAGAAGAAGAATGTTATAAGGGTCTCTCAGGCCTCGATATCATCTCAACTTTTTGGGCGATTTTGGTACCCCTCGAAAAAAAAACGTTAATTTGTATTTTCGGGCCAGACGATGGCTAGTGTTTGATATCAGACGCGAAACTCGAAACACTGTTATAAATTTAGGAGAAGAATGCTTTAAGGTTCTCCAGGTCATCGATTTCATCTAGACTATTCGAGTGATTTTCGTACCACTCGACTAAAATGGACCGAAATCCGTATTTTCGAACAAGACAAAGGCTTGTGTTTGTATTCTGAAGCGGATACCGATACACAATTATAAATTTAAATGAAGAATGCTATAAGGGTCTCTCAGTCCTCGATTTCATCTGGAATTTTCGTGCAATTTTCGAACCCCTCGACAAAAATGGACCAAAATATGTATTTTTAGACCAGATGATGGCTAGTGTTTGAAATCTGACCCGAAATGGGAAACATTGTTATATATTTAGGAGAACAATGCTATAAGGGTCACCCGATCCTCGATTTCAGCTATACTTTTCTGGTGATTTTCGTACACCTCGACAAAAATGGACGAAAATCCATAATTTCCAACAAGACAATGGCTAGTGTTTGAAATCTGACGCGGAACCCGATATAAATTTATAAATTTAGGGGAAGAATGCTATAAGAGTCTTCTTGAAATTTGACGCGGAAGCTGAAACACAGTTATAAATTTTGGAGAAGAATGCTATAAAGGTCTCCCGATCCTTGATCTCATCTGGATTTTTCGGGAGATTTTCATACCACTAGACTAAAATGGATTGAAATTCGTATCTTCGGACCAGACGATGGCTAATATTTGAAATCGGACATGGAACACGAAATACAGTTATAAATTTAGAAGAAGAATGCTATAAGGGTATCTCGGTCGTCGATTTCATCTAGACTTTTCGGACGATTTTCATACCCCTTGACAAAAATAGACCAAAATCTATATTTTCGGACCAGACGATGGCTAGTGTTTGAAATCTGACTCGGAATCTGAAACACTGTTATATTTTTAGGAGAAGAATGCTGTAAGGGTCTCCCGGTCATCGATTTTATCTGGTATTTTCGGATGATTTTCGTACCACCCGACTAAAATGGTCCGAATTTCGTATTTTTGAACCAGACTATGGCTAGTGTTTGAAATTTGACCCAGAACCTGAAACACGGTAATATATTTTTGAGAAGAATGTTGTAAGGGTCTCTCGGTCCTCGATTTTATGTGCACTTTTAGGGCGATTTTCGTACCTCTCGACAAAAATGGACTAAAATCTGTATTTTCAGATCAGACGATGGTTAGTGTTTGAATTTTGATGCGGAACCCGAAACATAATTATAAATTTTGGAGAAGAATTCTATTAGGGTCTCCCGACAAAAATGAATTGAAGTTCATATTTTCGGACTAGACCATGGCTAGTGTTTATAATTGGGCGCAGAGCCTGAAAAACAGTTATAAATTTTTGTGAAGAATGCTATAAGGGTCTCTTGGTCCTCGATTTCATCTGGATATTTCTGGCAATTTTCGTACCACCCAACAAAAATGGACCAAAGTATGTAGTTTCAGACATAACGATGGTTAGTGTTTGAAATCTGACGCAGAACCTGGAATAGAGTTATAAATTTAGGAGAAGAATGCTATAAGGGTCTCCTGGTCCTCGATTTCATCTAGACTTTTCGGGCGATTTTGGTATCTCCCGACAAAAATGGACTAAAATTTGTATTTTCTGACCAAACGATGGCTAGTGTTTGAAATCTAACCCAAAACACAATTATAAATTTAGGAGAAGCATGCTAAAAGTCTCTCCCGCTGCTCATTTTCATCTGGATTTTTTGGGTGATTTTTGTACCACCCGACAAAAATGGACTAAAATCCGGAACATATAATAAAATAGAGTTGTCAAATAAATATGTAATTGTTACTTTATTTGACAACTCTAATTTAATTTATGTTATTATTATCTTCATTTTATAGTTTTACTTTATAACAAATATATAATAATAACATGTAAAAAAAATAGAGATGTCAAATAAGGTAATAATTACATCTTTATTTTATTAGGGTTTAGTGTGTTAGGGTGTTTAGGGTTTAAGAAATCACGTTTAGGGATTAAGGTTCAAGATTTTGGGTTTAGTGTTTAGGGTTTAAGGTTTAGGATTTAAGGTTTACGGTTTTGGGTCTGAGCTTCGGGTTATAGTATATAAGTTTATCTTCATTGCAAAATATTACTACAAAACGATCATAATAATAACATATAATGAAATATAGTTGTTGTAACACCCCAAATTTTATAATAAACTATTTTATTAATTAAATAGGAATTTAGATAATTAATTTGGTGTTAAAATTATTTTATAATATATGTTGATTAGTTTATGATTAATTTTCCTTATAGGCATGATTTCTATGATGTGCTAGTTTTATAAATATTAGATTACATGAGCGATATAAATAATAAATATTATATTTTACTCTTTGATCTATTTTTTTTTTTGAAAAATAATAGTATTTTAGTTTTTTTTATATTGATTATTTTAATTACTCTAATTTATAAAATATTAGTAATGTTTGGAAAACTAAATGGTGTTTGGAGGAATATTAAAAAGGAGATTAAATAATTATTAGTTTTATTTTAACAAAATAAAAATAATAATAGTAAAATATAAATAAAGAGACCAATGGGTTTGACTCTATGAACCCTAATTGTTAATAAAATAAAATAAACAAAAGAAGGGAAGGGAGTTGGAAGGGCAGCTGTAAAGCCAAAGAGGGAACACAACAATAACCCTATCGTTTGACACCGGTGATGTTCCAGAAAACTTTCTCCATTTTCGCCCAAATTTGAGTATGTTATTTCATTCATTTAACTCATCAATTAAACATAATTTTTCAGATTTTTAACAACCCCAATTTCTCTCTAAAATACTCGACTTTTTCGTATGTAGAATTGCATCGTTCTCCTTCACCGTAAGTCCGATTTGAGTGAAACCAACGCCAAAATGACCGTGTGAAAAGTGGCTATATTATCCATTGATTGGTTTTCTGATTTATGGAAATTTTATTTGGCCGATTTTCAAATTTAGTCTTTTTTTGAATATCTCCTCATAATTTATTTTTGACGTTTACCCATAAACTGTCGAGTTAGATCGATTGAAGGACAAAAAGTTAAAGAGCAAAGACTGTTTGGGCGTCGAATCATATTCATAGGTGAAAGCGTCGAAATAAGGTAAGGGGTGAGAGAGCGTTTGAATTCATGAGTGTAATATATTGTGTCGCTACGTACGGCAGTAGCCTTTTGAGTGATAAATTAATTAATCTACAAATAAGAAAATGGTGAGATTAAAATGTGAAATAGAAATATTTATAAGGTGTTGATTGATTTAATTTCGTTAAATGTGTGATATTTTATATTATTGTGATATTTAACATTATTGTGATATTTGATATTATTGTGATATTTAAAATTATTGTGATATTTGATGTTATTGTGATATTTGATATCATTGTGATATTTGATTTCAAATGAATTTAGTGCATATGTTTGATTAAATGAGTTTATGTGAATGCAGTGTATAATGTAAGTTTATTTGATGATGATGTGTGATTTATAATATAAATATGTGATAAGTTTATGTGATGATAATGATGATGTTTGATTGATGATATTGATTCTATAAAATTGTGATGAGTTTATGTGATGAGATATGATTAATGATAGTGATATTGTGATGAGAATATTGAATTAAACTCATAGTTGATGAAATAATGGTGATTTCAAATTGTGTTTGAGATGACAATTTTAATGGAGTATCATATACCAACGAGGGGAGAAAATAAATATTGTGAATTTGCGAAGTGGAGATTATTTTGTCATCATATAGGTAGGGCCTGACAAGCCTAGTGATTCCGGGGAAGTACAACTGAATGAGCCTGATCGTGGCGGTCTGCTGTCGAGCCTTAAGGCAAGATTGTTAGACCTTGGAGGTATTCGGGTGGGGAATTCCTAAGTGACTTGGAGGTAGCACTCCAAATGTCGGGAGCTACCACGCAACACACGTTTACCTCGACTGTCACGTATATGTGTCTCGGGTTGAGTTGAGGGATCTATGAGGACATGGCCAATTTGAATTGTCCGTCCAC